>NW_027249135.1:0-600000 GCF_030848795.1 Temnothorax nylanderi
CGATGCCTCTCCTAGGCCTCCACCTCCTCTCAAGCTGCTCGAGATGTCCTCGTGTTCCCTCGATGCGAAGCTGATGTCCTTCCAGCGTGGATATTTCTGTAGCATATAATAATCGAATCGATAAATAATTGTCACGCGCATCGAACATCTTATTCGTTATTCAGATTAATGTTTTCCTAAATTACTTCTTCGAAAAAAGTCTCTATGGTAGAATCAACTTGAATCAAATTTTTCAAATTTTTCTTTTTACTAATTTATATTTCGAAACACGGTTTAATGTAGCAACTAAATAAGGATAAACGAAAAGAGGGATTCTATAATATCTTTAGAAAAAATAAAAAGTACCTACCAGAAGTGTTGGTACGCCGATGCCCGATGCCTATCCTAGGCCTCCTCCTCCTCTCAGGCTGCTCGGGATGTCAGCTTCGCAGGATTCCCTCGCTGCTCCGATGTCATCTTCTGCGTCGTTATTACGGACCGTATGAGGGAGCGAACGGTATAAAATGTCCCGCGGCGCGGCGGGGGGACACGCGACGGACCGTATGAGGGAGCGAACGGTATAATGTCCCGCGGCGCGGCGGGGGGACACGCGACGGACCGTATGAGGGAGCGAACGGTATAATGTCCCGCGGCGCGGCGGGGGGACACGCGACGGACCGTATGAGGAGCGAACGGTAAAATGTCCCGCGGCGCGGCGGGGGGACACGCGACGGACCGTATGAGGGAGCGAACGGTATAAATGTCCCGCGCGCGGCGGGGGGACACGCGACGGACCGTATGAGGGAGCGAACGGTATAAATGTCCCGCGGCGCGGCGGGGGGACACGCGACGGACCGTATGAGGGAGCGAACGGTATAAATGTCCCGCGGCGCGGCGGGGGACACGCGACGGACCGTATGAGCGAGCGAACGGTATAAATGTCCCGCGGCGCGGCGGGGGGACACGCGACGGACCGTATGAGCGAGCGAACGGTATAAATGTCCCGCGGCGCGGCGGGGGACACGCGACGGACCGTATGAGCGAGCGAACGGTATAAATGTCCCGCGGCGCGGCGGGGGGACACGCGACGGACCGTATGAGCGAGCGAACGGTATAATGTCCCGCGGCGCGGCGGGGGGACACGCGACGGACCGTATGAGCGAGCGAACGGTATAAATGTCCCGCGCGCGGCGGGGGGACACGCGACGGACCGTATGAGCGAGCGAACGGTATAAATGTCCCGCGGCGCGGCGGGGGGACACGCGACGGACCGTATGAGCGAGCGAACGGTATAAATGTCCCGCGGCGCGGCGGGGGGACACGCGACGGACCGTATGAGCGAGCGAACGGTATAAATGTCCCGCGGCGCGGCGGGGGGACACGCGACGGACCGTATGAGCGAGCGAACGGTATAAATGTCCCGCGGCGCGGCGGGGGCACGCGACGGACCGTATGAGAGCGAACGGTATAAATGTCCCGCGGCGCGGCGGGGGGACACGCGACGGACCGTATGAGCGAGCGAACGGTATAAATGTCCCGCGGCGCGGCGGGGGACACGCGACGGACCGTATGAGCGAGCGAACGGTATAAATGTCCCGCGCGCGGCGGGGGGACACGCGACGGACCGTATGAGCGAGCGAACGGTAAAATGTCCCGCGGCGCGGCGGGGGGACACGCGACGGACCGTATGAGCGAGCGAACGGTATAAATGTCCCGCGGCGCGGCGGGGGGACACGCGACGGACCGTATGAGCGAGCGAACGGTATAAATGTCCCGCGGCGCGGCGGGGGGACACGCGACGGACCGTATGAGCGAGCGAACGGTATAAATGTCCCGCGGCGCGGCGGGGGGACACGCGACGGACCGTATGAGCGAGCGAACGGTATAAATGTCCCGCGGCGCGGCGGGGGGACACGCGACGGACCGTATGAGCGAGCGAACGGTATAAATGTCCCGCGGCGCGGCGGGGGACACGCGACGGACCGTATGAGCGAGCGAACGGTATAAATGTCCCGCGGCGCGGCGGGGGACACGCGACGGACCGTATGAGCGAGCGAACGGTATAAATGTCCCGCGGCGCGGCGGGGGGGACACGCGACGGACCGTATGAGCGAGCGAACGGTATAAATGTCCCGCGGCGCGGCGGGGGGACACGCGACGGACCGTATGAGCGAGCGAACGGTATAAATGTCCCGCGGCGCGGCGGGGGGACACGCGACGGACCGTATGAGCGAGCGAACGGTATAAATGTCCCGCGGCGCGGCGGGGGGACACGCGACGGACCGTATGAGCGAGCGAACGGTATAAATGTCCCGCGGCGCGGCGGGGGGACACGCGACGGACCGTATGAGCGAGCGAACGGTATAAATGTCCCGCGGCGCGGCGGGGGGACACGCGACGGACCGTATGAGCGAGCGAACGGTATAAATGTCCCGCGGCGCGGCGGGGGGACACGCGACGGACCGTATGAGCGAGCGAACGGTATAAATGTCCCGCGGCGCGGCGGGGGGACACGCGACGGACCGTATGAGCGAGCGAACGGTATAAATGTCCCGCGGCGCGGCGGGGGGACACGCGACGGACCGTATGAGAGCGAACGACGTATAAATGTCCCGCGGCGCGGCGGGGGGACACGCGACGGACCGTATGAGCGAGCGAACGGTATAAATGTCCCGCGGCGCGGCGGGGGACACGCGACGGACCGTATGAGAGCGAACGGTATAAATGTCCCGCGGCGCGGCGGGGGGACACGCGACGGACCGTATGAGCGAGCGAACGGTATAAATGTCCCGCGGCGGCGGGGGGACACGCGACGGACCGTATGAGCGAGCGAACGGTAAAATGTCCCGCGGCGCGGCGGGGGGACACGCGACGGACCGTATGAGCGAGCGAACGGTATAAATGTCCCGCGGCGCGGCGGGGGGACACGCGACGGACCGTATGAGCGAGCGAACGGTATAAATGTCCCGCGGCGCGGCGGGGGGACACGCGACGGACCGTATGAGCGAGCGAACGGTATAAATGTCCCGCGGCGCGGCGGGGGGACACGCGACGGACCGTATGAGCGAGCGAACGGTATAAATGTCCCGCGGCGCGGCGGGGGGACACGCGACGGACCGTATGAGCGAGCGAACGGTATAAATGTCCCGCGGCGCGGCGGGGGGACACGCGACGGACCGTATGAGCGAGCGAACGGTATAAATGTCCCGCGGCGCGGCGGGGGGACACGCGACGGACCGTATGAGCGAGCGAACGGTATAAATGTCCCGCGGCGCGGCGGGGGGACACGCGACGGACCGTATGAGCGAGCGAACGGTATAAATGTCCCGCGGCGCGGCGGGGGGACACGCGACGGACCGTATGAGCGAGCGAACGGTATAAATGTCCCGCGGCGCGGCGGGGGGACACGCGACGGACCGTATGAGCGAGCGAACGGTATAAATGTCCCGCGGCGCGGCGGGGGGACACGCGACGGACCGTATGAGCGAGCGAACGGTATAATGTCCCGCGGCGCGGCGGGGGGACACGCGACGGACCGTATGAGCGAGCGAACGGTATAAATGTCCCGCGGCGCGGGGGGGGACACGCGACGGACCGTATGAGCGAGCGAACGGTATAAATGTCCCGCGGCGCGGCGGGGGGACACGCGACGGACCGTATGAGCGAGCGAACGGTATAAATGTCCCGCGGCGCGGCGGGGGGACACGCGACGGACCGTATGAGCGAGCGAACGGTATAAATGTCCCGCGGCGCGGCGGGGGGACACGCGACGGACCGTATGAGCGAGCGAACGGTATAAATGTCCCGCGGCGCGGCGGGGGACACGCGACGGACCGTATGAGCGAGCGAACGGTATAAATGTCCCGCGGCGCGGCGGGGGGACACGCGACGGACCGTATGAGCGAGCGAACGGTATAAATGTCCCGCGGCGCGGCGGGGGGACACGCGACGGACCGTATGAGCGAGCGAACGGTATAAATGTCCCGCGGCGCGGCGGGGGGACACGCGACGGACCGTATGAGCGAGCGAACGGTATAAATGTCCCGCGGCGCGGCGGGGGGACACGCGACGGACCGTATGAGCGAGCGAACGGTATAAATGTCCCGCGGCGCGGCGGGGGGACACGCGACGGACCGTATGAGCGAGCGAACGGTATAAATGTCCCGCGGCGCGGCGGGGGGACACGCGACGGACCGTATGAGCGAGCGAACGGTATAAATGTCCCGCGGCGCGGCGGGGGACACGCGACGGACCGTATGAGCGAGCGAACGGTATAAATGTCCGCGGCGCGGCGGGGGGACACGCGACGGACCGTATGAGCGAGCGAACGGTATAAATGTCCCGCGGCGCGGCGGGGGACACGCGACGGACCGTATGAGCGAGCGAACGGTATAAATGTCCCGCGGCGCGGCGGGGGGACACGCGACGGACCGTATGAGCGAGCGAACGGTATAAATGTCCCGCGGCGCGGCGGGGGGACACGCGACGGACCGTATGAGCGAGCGAACGGTATAAATGTCCCGCGGCGCGGCGGGGGACACGCGACGGACCGTATAGCGAGCGAACGGTAAAATGTCCCGCGGCGCGGCGGGGGGACACGCGACGGACCGTATGAGCGAGCGAACGGTATAAATGTCCCGCGCGCGGCGGGGGGACACGCGACGGACCGTATGAGCGAGCGAACGGTATAAATGTCCCGCGGCGCGGCGGGGGGACACGCGACGGACCGTATGAGCGAGCGGGGAACGGTATAAATGTCCCGCGGCGCGGCGGGGGGACACGCGACGACCGTATGAGCGAGCGAACGGTATAAATGTCCCGCGGCGCGGCGGGGGGACACGCGACGGACCGTATGAGCGAGCGAACGGTATAAATGTCCCGCGGCGCGGCGGGGGGACACGCGACGGACCGTATGAGCGAGCGAACGGTATAAATGTCCCGCGGCGCGGCGGGGGGGACACGCGACGGACCGTATGAGCGAGCGAACGGTATAAATGTCCCGCGGCGCGGCGGGGGGACACGCGACGGACCGTATGAGCGAGCGAACGGTATAAATGTCCCGCGGCGCGGCGGGGGGACACGCGACGGACCGTATGAGCGAGCGAACGGTATAAATGTCCCGCGGCGCGGCGGGGGACACGCGACGGACCGTATGAGCGAGCGAACGGTATAAATGTCCCGCGGCGCGGCGGGGGGACACGCGACGGACCGTATGAGCGAGCGAACGGTATAAATGTCCCGCGGCGGGGGGGACACGCGACGACGCGTATAGGGAGCGAACGGACGAATAGTCCCGCGGCGCGGCGGGACCCGCGACGGACGCGTATAAGGAGCGAACCGACGAATAGTCCCGCGGCGCGGCGGGGACACGCGACGGACCGTATAGAGAGGAAGCCGACGACATAGTCCCGCGGCGCGCGGGGGGACACGCGACGACCGTATAAGCGAGCGAACGCCGACGAATGTCCCGCGGCGCGGCGGGACCCGCGACGACCGTATAAGGGAGCGAAGCCGACGACATAGTCCCGCGGCGCGGGGGGACCCGCGACGACGCGTATAAGGGCGGGAAGCCGACGACATAGTCTCGCGGCGCGGGGGAACCCGCGACGGACCGTATAACGGGCGGAAGCCGACGACATAGTCCCGCGGCGCGGTGGGACACGCGACGGACCGTATAAGGGAGCGAACGGACGACATGTCCCGCGGCGCGGCGGGACACGCGACGACGCGTATAAGCGAGGGAACGGTATAAATGTCCCGCGGCGCGGCGGGGGACACGCGACGGACCGTATAAGCGAGCGAAGGCCGACGACATAGTCCCGCGGGCGCGGGGGGACCCGCGACGACCGTATAAGGGAGCGAACGGACGACATGTCCCGCGGCGCGGCGGGGGACCCGCGACGGACCGTATAAGGGCGGAGCGACGACATAGTCCCGCGGCGCGCGGGGGGACACGCGACGGACCGTATAAGGGAGCGAACGGTATAAATGTCCCGCGGCGCGGCGGGACACGCGACGGACCGTATAAGGGAGCGAACCGACGAATGTCCCGCGGCGCGGGGGGACACGCGACGACCGTATAAGGAGCGAAGCCGTACGAATAGTCTCCGCGGCGCGGGGGGACACGCGACGGACCGTATAAGCGAAGCGTAATGTCTCGCGGCGGCAGACAACGCGACGGGAGCGCCGGACCCCATTGTACCCTCACTCCCAGCGAACTGGGAGGAGGGTACGGTGTGCTCGTAGACCCTGTACCTCCCCACCGGGCCCTCCCTTCGGTAAAGCCGAAGGTACTGCCCCAGTGGATCGTTGATACAGGGAGCCCTCTCACCACGGCAAGGTGGCACACCACGAGAGGGACATTTTTTACACGCTTAACTTTATCCGTTGTCCTACCTACCCGTATTACAATTTAGTATTTGTTAATCCATACCTCAAAGTGATCACTTGAGATTTGGGAAACGTAGAATTGAGAGTTTAACGTGCGCGATTGGAATTTAATTGGGGATGGGGATTTTCCAATCTCGCACATATGCGAGAAAATATAAAGAAAATAGTCCTACTTTGGGCAAATAAACAGATCAAATTATTTTGTATGTTAACTACTTTACAAACCTTCAATTCTGGTCATTAATATAGACCTTACCTTATGAGATGTTTCCGTCGTTTCTTCTGACCAAGATTGAACTCACCTATTGAGTTGTTACTGGCCAAATCCATTTTGGTTGTATGTCAGCCAGAAAATGAGAAGGAGATAAATTCCTTCAATGCCGGCTGATTAACAGCGCCGGTAGACGATTATAATGTTGCGGTCGATTACGAATCGTTGCGATCGTTAATAAGCGCGCGTTAATCATATCGGAAAAAAATAAACAACCACGTTGGATCGTTAATAAAATCTTAATTAAGTGACTTAATTTTGCTTTTAATTTTACAATGATACGCGTAATTAATGTATTCGTCCAAGAATTAATACACAGCAGCAATGGAAAGTAAAACAGAATTATATTATCAAGAAATGAAAGAATTTTATGTTAATCGCGTTCTAATAAAAATCGTCGTGATTATATCTCACAATTAGTCACAAATATCTGGATTTCAATAGTACAATGTAGAAACACGAGACAACAGAATTTAAAAATTAATCGATGACTCGATCAATCAATTATTTATTAATGAATGGACAAACAATGTTTGGTATAAAAGTATAAACCGAATCGCGAACCGAACCGCGAACCGAATCACGAATCGTTACTTAATCTCACTTTAGATATCAAGTGAGATATTCAGACTAAATGACGTGAGATCCAAAGGGATTAATAATTTCTCCATATAATTAATATCGCAATCAATATAATGAATCAAGTTCTTACGCTGTAACATTTGTCTTTACAAATTCTTATATACATATTTATATAAATATTTCGTTATTATAACCAAATTGTTATCAAATTTATATTTATAATATGACATATCAAAAATACATATATCTACGATTATATTATATATTTTAATGTCATATAATTGATATGAAAACTATCAATTTTGAGATAATTCTACATGAAAAATGATTCTGTCCCGCAATAAAATATTCACTGGATCTCACGTTATTTTATTTGTTTTGTTTATACAAAGCCAAGCTACATATGGATAGACTATAAATATCGTCCAAGACTATAAATACGATTAACACTTTTAGTGTGATCTATATATGTATGTACAATAAGGTTCATGTGGAATATATGCAACGTGAATCAAAATATCTTTTGGTCTTTTTCATTTGTAATGCATGCACATTGAGTTTATTAATACATTTGCTTCTTTGCACCAATTTATGTAATATTTAATCCTGGAGGAATATTTGGAATAGGGAGAAAGAACGAGAGAGAAAAAAGAAAATGAAGAAACACATTTAAATTTTCTTATCTATATAATCAATTAATTTATTTTATTTTATTAAACCTATCTGTACTCCATCTACAGATACTTATAGCTTTTATTATTCCTAATTCCATAATTGTAATTAAATTATCTATTGTCTATCTATAAAAATTAATTTCTATTTATTTCAATTGTATATAAAAAATATAAATATTTTTAAAATTTTTATTCTACACGAAAAATAAAAGTCACAAAAAACTTAAATAAAATCTTATATTCGAAAAACGTTATAAAACTTTATTTTAGTTCTTTGTCTTTTTCTGTATTTCTTAATAATTTTAAAAATAAATTTAAAAAATGTAATTAATGTAATAAATCTAAATAATTGATTTAATATTGCACAAGAAACTAATATCTTTATATATAATAAAATATACATCACTATCATCGTTACTTATTACTCGTGTCCGAGCGTGGTGACTTCTCTTCATATACATGTGTTGCACACGTAGATTATACACATTGTATATGGGACCTACAGTTTAAGTAACGCCGATTCCGAACGGGCTATGTTTTTTTCAGAGAAGTGTTCGTGGCAAGAATACTCTTCGGTGGTTTGCCATTGCCTTCCGAGAGGAGAACGAGCGAATAAAATTTTCTAGCTCTACCGGGAATCGAACACGGGACCTTTGGCTCAATAGACCAGTGCGCTGTCTACTAAGCCATGCTCGTCCTCAATAAAATATACACAGAGAAAAAATAATGTTGTATCAACAGCATTAGTCTAATTGGAAATAATCTTGTTTTATTTTATTAAAACAAAAGCATAATGTATTGAATTAACAAGATTATTTCCAATTAGACTCAGGCTGTTGATACAACATTATTTTTTTCTCCGTGTATATTTGCCAAATTTAAATAATTGCCTATAAATTTCAGGCGACTGGTATACTTCGCATTTTCTGCGATACAAATAACATTAGATGCATTAATAAATAATGCATCGACATAATGTATGTGCTTATGGATGCATTCTCCCGTAAGCACAATAAATAATGATGATGCTCCAGGATTAATTATTTAGCCTAGTCTGATCTAGTCTATCCATTTTAGAGCAACGAATTTGTAAGAAGTCGCATTATCTTACTATTATATGGATACAATACATAAATATATCTAATATAGGTCTCACAAATTCGTTACCCCATACTATTGTAAAAAATTCGTCACTCACCGATCCGATGCGCAACGGGCGGAGTAATTCGGCCACGTAACTACGATGATACTGTAACAAAAACGAAAGATATAAATTAAAGAGGCGCTGAAAATGATAATGTTTCAAAAGATACACATAATTTTACGCGCATCTAAATTCGTCTTTCAATTAGATTCACTGATATAATTATCTATTTTCCGGAAAAAATATTTACAAAAATAAATTTTTATAAAATTTTGAATAATTTCTTTTTTTCTAATTAGTTTTAGCTTATCGAAATAAACTCCGAATAAATGAGGAAAAACTATTAATTTTATGCAGATAAAAGGTGATACTTACCCCAAGGTTGCTCCGCCGGTGCCCGATGTCCCTCTCAGACCTCCTCCTCCTCTCAGGACGTCAGGCCTCCTTCTCTCACCGCACAGGACACTCGCGAGAAACACTCGCGGATAATAAACTACAATCGCGCGCGGACTAATTTTAGTAAAAGTCTTTCTCGCGCGATACTGTACGGCACTCCCGTTTCAAAAAGTCCTTTAGTCCGATTACTTGAACGGCACTCCCGAAGCAAACGCGACGAACCGGCTGCGGTTCGTTCATTCAATTAATCGGCGGACGAGGGTACGTTAGCTTCCCCGTCTTTAGATTTTTATCCAAGCAGAACGAGAGTTTTGCTTGGGTAAAATCCTCGTACTGGGTACTGAGCCTTCCCACCTCGCCAAGGTTGTACCCATGGGAAGGAAGTACTTTACTCTGTAACATAAAAGCAGGTAATAAACAAATAAAAAGTATAAAATATTTGTATAATTTTATACATATAAAAATTATACAAATATTTTATACTTTCTATTTGTTAATTATTAAAATCGCGCGATCCGCTTCCGGATAATACGACAACTTCGAACGGCACTCCCGAAAATGCGACGATTTTAATTGTCATATTCGAAAATTCAACGATTTCGAGCGGCACTCCCGAAATTGCGACGCAACGAACCGTTTATTACAATTGGCGGCGATTGTGTTTAGTTGCCCTGTTGTTCGGTAAAAACGGAATTGCCTGTAAAAGATAAGATTACGCGTACGTTTAGGGCGGTACTCTACTTAGATAGGGATACGCGTAGTAAGTATACGCGAGAATAAAAATATGCGAGAATAATGCTATAGTTGAAAGCGGATGAAGTACGCGTCGCGTGTGATTAATTTCGAGAGTAACGTGCAAGGTATGGCAAAGCCGCACGATTATTATATTCTAGTAATTACTTGTAATCACGTTTAATTGTAATAAATATTTTGTTTGTTTACGAAATAGATGTAAGTGCCATGAAGAAATAGCAATGCAGAAAGAAAAGAAGAACCTAAGCCGAGGAAGTGGGCAGATGTAACAGATCGCAAAGTGAGCATTTCATAATCAATTTTAATTAATTGTTACTGATGGAAATAATTATTCATTGGCGCAGTATATCGTTTTTCGATCACTGTATAGTGTAATAGTGTATTGAATGTTTAATACGTTGTCTAATAAATAAAATATTTTAGATTATATTTTAAGATTTTTTAAATATTTAATAAATTTTTTTGTTGCCTTTTAAAATATGGATAGGTCAGGATAGAGTAGTAATTTGATTCCTTGAATAATTATTATCCCTCGATTTATTGTATGTGCATACAAGGTTGCATAAAATAAAGGAAGCTGTAAAACAGAGTTCATTATAATTGATATGATATGTATTATTATTCAATTTGTTCATTTATTGTACATTTATATGCAACAGAACTTCATTAAGCGATAGAATAAATTACTTATTTTAGATATGGATAAATTTCTTGATAAAAGTTTAATTGAAAAAGAGAAATTGTTTCAAACTTAATAAAGATTTGTTTTATATTTCTTTTCAAGCTTTGTATGCACAGATAGGATTACAGATTTTTAGTAAATATAAGATTATTTAATTTCGAGATATGTACATGAATTTCTCGAAGTTCACAGAACAAATATAAGAAAATAACAGGAACTAATAAATAAAGCAAGCTCAATAAAAAGTAAGAACAATGATGAAATAGTTTTCGTGAGAGAAAAATTATGTTCAAAGCTTAATAAAGACGTTACCGCTATATACTTATTGTCAAGCTTTTTTAGCACACATTAAAAATTTTAGGAACTCTAATAAGAACACCATGATATGATATAGAATAGTTTTAGAATATTAAAATACATCATAATTAATTAAATTTTAAAGTATTAATAAACAACGAAAAATGCGGAAAAAAGAGAAAAAGATAAAATAAAACTAAAATAAGTTTATTGATGCTTTTAGAATATACACTTTTTAAATATCTTCATGGTTTTCGTATCTTAATAGACTGGAAGACCAGATAAGAAGAAGATATTTATGTATTGTACATTGTACATATCTGTGTGAAATAAAAATGCATCAGTGTCTGTATAAATATAAAACAAGTATAGGAAATACTTATTAATGTTGCATATTAATAATTTTTTTTAATAAACTGTCAAATTATATGACATTTATAATTTAAAAGATATTAGAAGAGCAGAACATAAAGAAAAGTTTCTTTGTGATATGCATATAATACTCAGGCTTAAGTATTATAATTATGTAATAATTAATTTGTTGTTATTAACTAACATGTCACAATATCGATTGATGATTATAATATACATTATTTAACATCTATTTGCTATGTACGAAGTCTAAGGAAAAAATTAATTAATCAAAAATTATTGTTATCTGTGTAATATAGTATAAAAATTAGATGACAAATCGTTATGCATTTGTAATTACAATTACGCGCAAACTGATTTGTCATCCACTATTGATTATCATAACTCACGTAAAATCTATTTTTATTGTCTAGCAGAAATTGGCTTTTGATTTCTCACACGTGCATATATTACATATATAATATTTATCAACTGATATTAATAAATGGGTACTGATAACCAATTGTAAATATTACAATATATTTAACTGCTTTAATAAACTGCTTAAAAAAACTATTATGGTTAATTAACTACTCTACTCTATAATTTTATATGATATACTTATCTATAATGTTTTTATACACTTAATTGATAATTGTACTTTTTAACTATATTAATAACCAAGGAATAAATGCATTTAGATATCAAGAAGTTTGTGAATATTTTATTACTGTATCTATTATCGTTGCAAATTTAAATTTTTAATGAATTATAATTGCTAAGAAAAAATATTGTTTATTATTTCCGGTTAAATAAAGTCGACATAAGTCGACTTATATTTTAACATGTTCTGGTTGTAAAATATTTTCTATTTTTTTCCAATTTCTGTATTTCGAAATTAAACTTTTTTATCAAGCAATTCTATTTTATCATGCATATCTAAAATAAGTAATTTATTCTATCGCTTAATAAAGTTCTGTTGCATATAAATGGGTAATGAATTTATAAAAATTATATGAAACATAAATAAGACATAAATGTAAATACGATATGAGAAAAACCGGAAATAATAAACAATATTTTTTCTTAGCAATTATTAATATATAAAAATTTAAATTCGCAATGATAATAGATACAGTAGTCAAATATTCACAAACTTCTTGATATCTGAATGCATTTATTCAGGTTATTTGGTTATTAATATATTTAAAAAGTGCAGTTATTATTTAAGGGTATAAGAATATTATAGATAAGTATATCATATAAATTTGTTGCCTTTTGAAATATGGATAGATCAAGATAGAGTAGTAATTTAATTCCTTGAATAATTAGTATTCGTCGATTTATTGTATGTGCATACAAAGTTGCATAAAATAAAAAAAGCTATAAAATAGTTTATTATAATTGATATAATTGATATGATATATATCATTATTAAATTTGTTTGTTTATTGTACGTTTACATGCAACAGAACTTTATTAAGCAATAGAATAAATTACTTATTTTAGATATGCATAATTACTTGATAAAAGAGTTTAATTTTAAAATACAGAAATTGGAAAAAAAATAGAAAATATTTACAACCAGACCATGTTAAAATATAAGTCTTATATTTGGATAAATTGTTTCAAACTTAATAAAGATATTTTTACATTTCTTGTCAAGCTTTGTATGCACAGATAGGATTACAAGATTTTTAGCAAATATAAAATTATTTAATTTCGAGATTAAGATAGGATATAATTGAGTGCACTTACCAGTGCGATGCGCAGTAATAGAGTTGTACTCGTATATATGCAACACTGATCTGTAAAATATAAATATATTTAAATAAATATCTAAATTAATATTTTAAATTTCAATATTTTACAAAAATAATTATTACATGCATTTAACTTCTTATTCTTAATCTCTTTTCATAATTCTTAATCTTTCGTAGTTTTCTGGCTTTTAATTAATATTTATTTAAAAAATTACGTAACTCTCTACATAAAATCTTTTTATATAAAAATTTTAAAAAATTTGATAAATAGAATCTCTTTAATTCTTGCGTATTTATAATTTAAATAATTATAACTTTTTAAATGGTGTAAAATATTACATGTATGTTGAATTTTATAAATACTTTATTAAATATTTTAAGCCTCTCAAATGTAAAAAATATATAATACATTTTATAAGCTATAATGTTACGTAATATTACTATAATTAGTGCGTGGAATACTCGTTGTAATCGTGTGATTCTCGCGAGGAAAACCGTTTAAATTCAGTAACTAATAAAATAAGTAACAAATTGCTCACCTCGTGGTTGCTTCGCCGTCGCTCGACGCCTCTCCTGGGCCTCCTCCTCCTCCCTCCGCGGCCGCTCATTTATGGCGCTCGCTAGAACACAATTAACTATTATATGATTGCTACGTATACGGCACTCCCGACGTCCCGACGTCAATCATTTGCACGACTCGAACTGTATTACATTCGGACGGAAAATCGATGCAGGAAGTGCGTATGATTTCGCGACAAATCGCCGCGGTGATTAGATTCGCACGTTATAAAGCAGATGAAGCGTACGGGTTAAAGTTAAGAATATAAATGTTCGCGGAACGCGATATCCGGAAAATATGAACGTCGCTCTCTCGACTGTTCGCGCGACAGATTCGATCAAACACATCTCGTGAAATATTTTAAGCAACGTACCGAGCGTCGAATCTACGTCACGCCAGTGTCAAATATATTAAGACACGATTAAATATGAGACAAATAGATTCGTCCTGTATGCGCCGTGACGTTCCGTTCACGGCGACGAAAGATTCGAGAGTGACGCTGCCAGCTTAACCATGATGCCGCGCGACGAATTTCGGTTAAACGCATCTCGCGAAATACTCGATCGTTTTATGAAGTCAGCGATGTACCGGTTGAATCTACGTCGTATGTGCGTCAAATACCGGAGGCACGATTGAGTTCAAGCTTATAATGATTTCGCTTACCGATCAAACGTGCCGTGACTAATAGGCCCGTCCTGTACCCGCGACGTTCTGTTCGCGACGACGAGAGATTCGAGAGTGACGTCAGTGACGCCGCGATGCCGCCATCTTTACCGTGATCCCGCGCGATAAATTTCGGCCGAACGCATCTCGCGAAATATCTTAAGCAACGTATCGAGCTTCGAATCTACGTCGCACGAGTGGCAAATACTAAAAGACACCATTGAATACGGAAGCTCATAATGATTGCGCTTACGGAGCTTACCGATTATACGAGCCGCGACAAATAGATCCGTCCGTCCTGTATATGCGCGAGCGTTGCGTTCGCGCCGGTTCGCGGCGACGAAAGATTCGAAAGTGACGCCGCGCCCCCCCCGCAGCCCGCGCCAACCCTCTCATGCAGTGACGCCGCGTGACACAACGCGAGTCAAATTGGCGCCCGATTACGAAATGATTGACTGCTCAAAGATACAAAATAATAATTTGTATTTGCTATTATCATCATTTTCCATTCCTTATATCACTTCAATTCCTTTAAACAATTCAGTCAATAGAAAAATTGGTCGAGGACAATCATGGGTTGAGTTGGCATGGAATGCCCCACATATATATTCAATCAAAAATTTTAGTACTTTATTGAATTTCGAGGTCTAGCAGCGTCGTTTCTTTACAAGAAAAATTTATTTTCAGCGTTTTATTCAAATCTCTGATAAAGAATGTTTTGGAAAACCAAATTTCTATAATTTTGAATAAACCTTTTAACCAGCTATTCTTATTTGTTTTTAAAAAAAAACTAGATCTAATTGGCATATATCATAAATAAGCGTCGAAACAATGTCGACTTGTAAATTTTCTGGTTTGTCTGTAAGTTGACTTGAACGTATAGTTACATTATTTATTAAAGCTAATCATGTCTGGTACGTTTGCGGTATTTATTATTATATTATTAATTTTCTTAGAACGTTATTAGTTAATTATATTATATTTTAATACAAATTCGGTCCAGCCGTTCTTGAGTTATAAATGGTGTAACTAACCCGACTTTGTTTTATTTATATAGATAAATAATTATATTTATTATTATTATATTAATAATATTGCTTTTATTTTGTCTACATTTTTTTCTATTGAGTTATATCCCCTTGTCCCTGCCTACCCGAATCCCTACCTACCTACCCGTATCCCTACCTATACTCAGCCGTATTCCAATCTATATAGTTCTACCTATCCATTTTCCTACCTATCGATGTTATAATATCTAATATACAAAGCTTTAATTAAGTCCGTGACACGTTTTATAATGGGTCTAATTTGCTGGTTAATCCAGCGGGATACCCGACCGGGATACCTCAAAGTGAAACCGATCACTTGAGATGTGAGAAATGTGAAAGTGGGGATTTTAAGACGCGCGTGATTGGGATTTAATAGCAATTTTTACAATTTCGCACGTATGCGAGAAAATATAGAAAAAGTAGCCCTTTGGGACAAATAAATAAATATATAGAACCATTTTATATGTTTCATCTCATACCTTATTTCATCTCAGTGGTCAATGTTGACCACTTACCTTTATCATATCCAGTCTTTTTTCTTCAGGCCAGATTGGACTTACCTTTGTCGCTCCTGGCCATATACAATCTGGTCGCATTTCGACCAGATCAAAGGGAAGAAAAAAATTCCTTTCATTGTCGTATCATTATTATTGCCGAAAGATAATATATTACGTTCGATTCGAATTACGCACGAGTATCGATTGTATCAAAAAATGCACAACGAGAAGTTAAATTACAAAAAATATTAATTTATAAAATGACTGCACAAGGATGATCAAAAATATTTCTATTACTAATTACGTTATTTACTTGAAAATATTGATTGTCCATTTCTTTGTAATCCATTCTTTTAATTTGGAATTGTAATCAAGTACAGAAAAAAATTTTACTTCGCGTTCTATGAATATTGCGTCATACATATAAATATCTCAATTATATCCCGCGAAAAATTAAAATTTATAATGTAGACGAAAAATTAAAAAATTAATAATGACAAATTTCTCAAAAAACCGACCGCGAAAACACAAAGATGCGTTATTATGCATGTTGTTCATACGGTACGCATCTCGAAAATATATCAAATAAGATATACAGAATAAAATGACGTGAGATCCGAGAAAAAGAAACTTCCCGTACAATTAATATTATAATTAAATATTATAATTAAATTAAATATTATAATTTATATTATAATTAAATATTATAATTATAAATAAATATAAATTATAATTAAATATTATAATTAATCAATAACCGCATTGTTATAATTGAATAATTAAATAATATATGCAAATCTTTATTTTACGATTATCGATATAAATGTATCTCGTTATATCTTTCACTTTCTATCAAAATTATTTTGATACATTATATATTAATAATATATAATGTAGTCATATATTATTGCAAAACTGAATAATTGTACTATATCATCAATTCTAAAATAATTTAAAAATTTTCAACGTTTTTCGACAGAATATTTAGAATCTCACGTTATGTTACTTGACTTTATCCAGCATAAAGTCAATTTTTCAATAAAAAATAGATGGATAGGCTACAAAAAATTAGGGTAAATCGATGCTTTGTTAAAATAAATTTTAGTAATAAATAACAATTATCACGTTTTCTATCAAATAAATTCTAAATATATCTATATATTGCTTCCTTGCATCGATTTACATAATATTTGATCTTGGTTAAATATAGGTATGGAAAGGAATAAATGGATATAAATAAAACACATCCTAACTATAACACGTAATTTTTTCCTATCTACAAATATTTTTTTCTTATAATGTCTAACACAATATTTTACTTATTCTTATCTCTTTTATAAAAAAAAAATGTTACAAAAATAATTCTTTAAAAAAATCTAAAAAAAATTTTGTATTTCAAAAATCATTACTTTTATTATTAGACTATTATTTTACTTTCTCTTCTGTGTGTCTAAAATATTCATTACTAACTCTAGTTTTAAGTAAAATTGATCAATATAATAAAATTTCCAAAATTTTATTAAAAAATTATATTTAAAAGTAATTTATATAGAACGCGGCAGTTTAACATAATTTGATGAGCTCTTCGCGAGCTCGGTGCGTGCGAAGTGTGCGAGTATTTCCTCAAGCACACTGGCACAATAAATCAATAACAATCAATAAATACAACAATAAACAAATGATACCAAGATTAAATATATGCCATAATCAGTTTTAGTCCATTCATTTTAAGGCAATGGATCTACAAAATGTAATATTTTTATACTATAAATTATTGTAATTCGACATGTACCGAGATATATTTTTGCTCTATATTTAATTATTCGTAGATTCGTTACCTCAATAAAAAAATTTCTCATTGACTCACCGATTCGATGCGCAACGGGCGGAGTTATGCAGCCACGTAGCTACGGTGATACTGTAACATACAAACATAAGATTTAAATTAAAAAAGCGCTCAAAATTATTAACATTTGAAAAGTTAATTCTTACGCGTCTCTAATTCGTCTTTCAATAAAATATTTAGCAATACATTTATCTGTTTATCGAAAAAAATCTTTACGAGAATAAAATTTTAGATAACTTCTCTTTCTTTAATTACGTTTAACTTATTCGAAATTTAAATTAAACAATTCGAATAAATGGAAACAAATTATTAATTTTACGTAGCTAAGAAATGATACTTACCCCAAGGTTGCTCCGCCGGTGCCCGATGTCTCTCTCAGACCTCCTCCTCCTCTCGGGACGTCAGGCTCTCAGGGTTCCTCCTCTCACCGCACAGGACACTCGCGAGAAACACTCGCGGAAATAAACTACAATCGCGCGCGGACTAATTATCAGTAAATGTCTTTCGCGCGATACTGTACGGCACTCCCGTAAAGTCAACGAGAAGAATATTCCGCCAAGCGTACCGTAATATTCTTCAAATAAACTTTGAAAAAGTTCTTTAGTCCGATTACTTGAACGGCACTCCCGAAGCAAACGCGACGAACCGGCTGCGGTTCGTTTATTGAATTAAATCGGCGGACGAGGGTACGTTTGCTTCCCCGTCTTTGGATTTTTATCCAAGCAGAACGAGAGTTTTGCTTGGGTAAAATCCTCGTACTGGGTACTGGGCCTTCCCACCTCGCCAAGGTCGTACCCCAGGGGAAGGAAGTACTTTACTTTGTAATATAAAAGCATGCTAGGTAACCATTTTTCGTGCAAATCCGATTGTCCCGATTCGTTCCGCGTTCATCACCGCGCGTTACGTTTTAATGCGACACGAAATGTTCTGAGGTGTCGGCAACTTGGCGTGATATACTACGCAAGTCGAGCGGGCGGTTAATAAAGACACGCACTTGGTTAATCGAAGATACGCTATTGAAATTAATTATTATCGCACGCACAGTACATACGGTATCAAACTCGTAAAAATCTCGCGAAAGTAAAACTGCGTTATTAATTATGCACGACGAAGAATCGTGACTGCCGGCCGCTAACTTACGCGACGCGAGATATACGGATATTATGAAGCACTCACGAACGGGCGCGATGTATCACGGCGTTTCGTTACTCGAATCACTCGATACGACACTATCACTCTCACTACACTCAGCCCTCTTTTTCCCTACGAAGAGAATCGGAGATAAATCACACGACAGTCGACACGACAATTCCGGCACTGGGCACAGCGTTCAAAGCACGACACGAGATACACATTCGCGATTCGCGAGTCCAGACATGGCGGGACGAGCGATTATCACCCGCGAATATCACAGCGAAACTGCGTCGTTCACAATTGCCGTACATACCTTATTCGCCTCGACGTCTCGAGCGAGCGATTACGCACGACACGTTCATTTCGACAAACACTATACTTGATATGCACGCTTGTAAATTGTTGAACACACACAGCGCGTAGCGATTATTCCCGCGTCCCGCGGCCCGCGAAACGAGGAAGCAGGAATGCCAATCACCGAAACGAGCGCGTTCCGAAAACAACACGAAGCACGGTGACGTCGGTGACGAGCGCGCGCGGAGCACAAACACTTCCTACCTGTGCGAAATTCCTCGGGAGAATGATAACTGAGTCACTCACGCAGGTAACACTACTCCGAGCGTTGACGGAAACGAGTGGCAAGTCCGCTCATCGTCAAAAACAACGTCGAAAACGCGCCGATCTTCGAGGTACGGAACTTTCGAGTTCGACGGTCGCGCTGGGTCGCGCCGCTAGCACGGGTTGGTACGGACTACGGACTGCGCGCCGCGCGGTGCCTAGTACGCCGCCGCATCGATATCGATCGAGCCGCCGCCGGCGCCGGCGGCTCGGCGCGCGCAAGCGGCGCAACGGCCCGCGTATTCGCGCAAGTAATATCGCGAGACGTTGTCGGTCGTGTAATTCTTTTCTCGTGAACGAAAAGAAATTCGGTTACGGGGTGTTGCAAGCTGAACGTACGCCTAATATTCCGTTCCTTCTTCGTGTCGGCTGAAACGAGGGAGATGCCATGCCGTCGCTAGACGAAATGAACGTCGAATGCCGTGCTGGACGCCGTACATATCACCCTGCCGCGTCGGCTGTGATTTGGCGGGTCTCCTGCAGTGCGCCGTGATTGAACTTAAAGCCGACTTTTTGCTCTTAGGGATTCTCTGTTGCTTATTTCCCAAATATTATTCGTTTCGCTTACAAAATTTTTGCATAAAGACCTATTGTCTCGTATTCGGATTTTTAAATTGATAGGAAATACATATCTTTTATTTGAAATATAACAGCACACATGTCCAAAAGCGGGACATATAATATAAGACATCTTTTAGATGTCTTACGAAAAGATGGCTAAAAGACGTCTTACGTCCTGATTTTGGACATTGTGCTGTCTGGGAAGTGAAATTGAAAGTGAAAGAAGAGAAAAAGTGAGAGAGGGAGAGAGGGCTATTAGATATTTTTCATATAATATAAATATATAAAATAAGTTAATATTTATCGATACATGTAAGGTATAAATATTAAACTGATCCTCAATCAATTACAATCGAGAATCCTCGAGAACGAATAGACTGCCATTGTAAAACTCTCGATGCTCTCGATGGTGATTAGGCTTCTCTCTGGATGGCGATGGGAATCTCTCGGCGGGTGGCGCCATCCTGCCTCCTGCCCTGAAAGCCGAAAGTGCCGTCAGTGCCGAACGCGATCAGCTGATATCGCAGTGAATCGCACGCGTCGCGTCGTGACTCCCCGCGCGAGTTGCGCGTAATTTATTAAACATTAAACGTTATTTTGTCGCGGTCCATATCGATCCGTGATTGGTCGGTTGCGGGAAATCGTGCGCGTCGCTACGTATTTCACCTCTGCCTCGAGCGGCAGCGATAAGACGGGCCTTCGAAGCGCGATAGCCTTCGCGGGATTTGCGGCGCTGCGAGGTTATGCTCGACAAGTATCATCTCCTTCCTCGTCTTCGGGGACGCGACGAGAATCAACGGAGTGCCGAATCGACCCTTTGATGTCTACGAAGTCGCAGCAGCGTCAGTGAAATACCGTATCGGCGAGGAACAAAAAATGTGAGTAATATTATCCTTTATCTCGTCTTCACGACCATCGACGTTTATCAAGCACAATCGCAGACGTAAACACATACATTCTAGTGTTGTAAGGACGTGACGGAGGAGTTTCGTGCAGATGCCTGCAGCGAAATCTTCCTCTTCTTTAATGGAGCAAGTGGCACCAGGTCGCCTCGCCATCGGTTGATTATAGATTATACAGTCAAATTAAAATGGGAGTTGATAAGTGTTGGTGTGTCGATGCGTTGAAAAATGCGAATTCTCGCTCTCTCTTGAATTTTTCTATTCCAAATCGGTGACTATATTAGACTTGCATATTATTTTGCTTTCGATAGATGTTAGTACATGTTGATATCTCTTCAGCTTCTTCCTCGTTCCGCAGAAACGACTCATCTGTACAGTTACTAGGGTTTAACGAGTCTATATATGGAGCGAAGCTCTGGAGATATTCATGTACCATGTAGTCTTATATACCCATGTTTTTGTCAGTGATAAGATAATAAACAAATTAGATAGAAAAATTAGATTGGAAAAAATACAAGCTAGATAGAAGAATAATAAGAATCTAATTTAAGAATAATGAGAAAATAAGATCCAAATGTGTACTTGATAGGTAGAGGAGAATAGCAAAAGCTGAAGTTAAAATAACATTTTTTTATTTATATCACTTAATTAAAAAAAATCTTTGTAAAGAACCTAGCTAGTCCCATAGGAATGAAAACCCTGCATTTGCCGGAGAATTCTACCTGCAAATTTTATCTTAAGAAATGCGATGTGAAATGCGAACACTTTGTCAAGCATTGAAATGTCTGTTTATGTCAAGATATGTTATTTCCTGTTTATTTCCTAGTAACTCTGCTCGCCAAGCTGTATCGACATGGCAAAACTTTTATCTCGTTTATGGTATCGCTGCATTATGCATAAAAGTACACTTGATTCCGCAATAAGTGTATCAGACAGCGGCGATATCACGTATTCTGATATCTCGTCCTTTCTATGCAAAATCCTGTCGTAAGTAACGAGAGACACCGATAACTTTACCTTATCGTTTCAATTAATTATTCAGAACGCTTCGAGCGAAAAGAAAAATATAACTCTTGCTTTCCCCTATTATATCAATTATTTCTGATGGAATGAAGATAAACTGGAATAACCACAATATTACTTTAAGCATGATCTTTTTAATAATCCTTTGATTCAAATTTTTGACGCCATTCATAAATCGTATTTGATATTAAAAGACTAATAATTTGCAATAAGAGAATAATTAATTTTTGTCAACGGAAATTAGGTGTACAAACAATTATTGGATGAGAGAAAAGATGTGATTATATTTTCTCATATCAGGAAAATTTGATTATTGGCTTATTCTATATTATATATGAAATAAAAATATCTCTATGCAAAATTGCAAAAAATATTCGAAGGTCGCTTGAAATAATACTTAAAATTAATAGGATTTAGCTAGTCTCTTTCTCTCTTGCTTGTTTTGGGGAAAATTACGTTGTGAAACGCGAGCGAAACTTCTCGCGTGCTTCCGTAGTCGACGTCTCAACTTGTTTAGCCGCAAATTTATTTTCCGTATCATTTAACAAGCTCGCGGCCAATTAACGTAACATGTGGGCCACGCGGCGCGCTAACAAAGTTTGCGTCCTCGCGGCAGGGCTCGCTTATCTCTCCTGATTATACATTCGCGGAAATATTCTTTTGTTATCCGATAGAATGGTACATAATTCAATCATATTTTTACGTTTGCTGCCGCAAAAACACTTACCTCGCTGCCGCGACGTGCTGTCGCGGACGTTTGCTAGCGTAGAGTGGCGTAACTATCTGGACCCTGACTGATAACGCTCGGCATAATCCACGCCGTATTAGCTGTATATATGTATACCTCTCTCATAAAGCGAGTCCAACTGCTCCAACCCGCGCCACGTGCGCGGATTCGTGACTGGGAAAAGTTTTGCGGGAGCCGGCGCGCGCGTGTACACACGGCTTAGGCGTATTTTGCATAATGCGATTTTCATGCCTCCGATCCCGCATTCGGAATTGTATACCTAGCCGCGACATATCTCCCGTGTATATAGCAATCACGCGCAGAGACGGATTGAACACGTCCTCCGTTTATCAATCCATCTCGTCTGAAAGTTCCCCTCCCCTCGTTTCCCCGCACATCAACCGCTTTTGCTTTACGCTTTTTTTATTCCTACTTCTGGCTAATTTTTGAAAAGTGTTTCAGCTAAATCTGTCACGCACAACAGTTCCTCGTTTAATTTTTTATCTTTATCTATTTCTTTTTCTCCGTTTATTGAAATATTTCGATTAACTCGGCTCAACTTAAAAATTTTAATCGCAGACGAATAGAATCGAAAATTCGCTTCCACGCTTCCGCTTCCTTCGAATCGTTTTGCTAACTTTGTTTGGAGTAGAATTGACTCGGAAAGGAAAGGGAGCGGTTTCTCTTTCGATCGTGTACACACATACACACACACACACATACGTTACGTGTCTGCATTTTTAATTTCCCTCCATTTTACCTTTCTCAGTCCTGCTCGGTATATCTCCATTTTACCGGGCGTGTAACTTACGGCCGCGGCCTCCGTATCTGCTAAAAATACAACTTCCTTGACACGGGTGCGGCGGTGCGGCGTTATCTCGCCGATTCTCACGTGCGTAAACCCGGCGCCCTGCCGTAATAAAGCCACGTGCTGGCCACGCACCGAAATTAGAACCGTTTGACCACCTAAGCGGAGCTTTCCTCGTTATAAACGCAGATAAACGCGTCTTGAAGAATGTGTGAGCTATTGTGAATTATTATCGAAACTCCCCGCCGAGCGATGCTGAAGCAGAGCTTGGGCTAAACGAGAATTGATTTACACCTTTAAAATTATTTTAAATACGTTTAATCGGCTAGAGAAGGTAACGACTGAATGATTTAATCTTTATTGCATTCTTTGAAAATTTACTATCAGTAAGATTTATATTTTCTTAGTTCACGGATAAGCGTTATGATACTGGTGCACGAAGAATCGAATAATGATATCGATTAAATTCCGATCTCTGTTAAATTCCAGCATCCCTCTGCGCACACCTGCAACTGAACTGTGTCGCGTTGCATAGAACGTCGGCAATAGCAGCTCCATTGTCCGCCTCTCCCGCGTATCTGTCTGTTCTTAATAAGCGAATGTGGGACATTTGGCGGCTGTTATTGGCCAACTCAGCCAGCCTACGTACGCGACTGTCAGGAAAACCCGTCGAAAGGAAAACGGCATCACTCCGGGCGTCGGCGACGCGTCTCGCCTCCGTTGGACCGCGCCGACGTCTTTCGACGTCGTAGCTTTCCTGACCCGAGACGCCTAGACGCATTGCGTCGGTGTCCCCTTGCCAGGGAAACGCCGCAATACCGTCTTACGTCTTACCGTGTCTACGTTGCGACAGGTTTTTCATCTTGTCCCGCCTTCCTCCCCCCCGGCAACTATTCTTTCTAATAACCTCGATGCATCCTTCGAGTTCACTTTCGCCGGACGTTCATAACAATGTCTGTCTTCGCTTTAAAGGATTTATTATTCAATTACTTACCCGTGCAAGACTGTCACATACACAGATATCCTTCGCGGATTCTTAGACCGATCGCAGATTGATTTTTCTCGAACGAGAATGTAAAAGGCATCCGTTTTTAATTTATAAATGAAAATGCTACGAGATAAAATGTTTACGTATTATTTATAATTTGTGTCATTTTTTTCAATTTCCGAACGACTTGACAAACCCGCGCGTTTGCAGTCTGCGTTGCAAATTGTGCATTCCGCTGCAGCTTACGAATTGCAGGTCATATTGCCGTAGTTTCTCTCTTGCCTCGCGAATATAAAGACGACTGAATTTAAGGGAACATTTGACATCAAGCTTCACGAATGTCTATTTCGTAGAAAACACTATCTGCGAGAAAATTAACGAATAAGTTAAACGGATATTTCACAGAATTGTCATTTACAGAAGTTTATTAAGCATTTTTGTGAATTTTTCTCCTTTATATCTTGAACTTGGAGAAACGTATTTTTCAGAAAACACGTAAAATTAATAATCACACGGCATAACGTGTGGTATAAATTATTAATTTATTCATGAACTTTTTTGGCATTTCTCATCTCTCTCGTATGGATATCCTTTTCTCAAATTTTATTAGATTCACGCACACAAATCGAATCGTGAAATATTGATTCCATATATGATATGAACCGTCGATATACTTGACGCAATACCTGGCGTTCATGCCTCGATCGCAGACTCCGTTAAATCGAATAGGTAAGCGTCTTTATACGCCTGTCTGCGCCCGCCTGTCTTCTCCGGGCAACATTTGCGTAGGTACAAATAATAGTATCGCCGCTGCGCATCTTACGTCAGCCGCACATGGCGCGAGAGATGCACGCTCTAGAGATGAGATATTTCGAGTACGCGTAATCGGAACGGCGCGGAGCGGAGATTTAATCGCGCGCCAACATATACACACGGGTTTACCCCGGGCGAGTTTAGAGTTAATTAATAACGAACGAGTCCCCCCCCCCCTCCTCGTTTTCGACTTAACATTCCGTTTGCAGAAACGGATGAGCTAACGGCTCCTATAAGCATTACCATTGTTTTATCCTCAGTTCGTCGACTTGCACGTCTGCTTGTAAATATTTAAAAATAAATCTTTAATACGTGATGTAACGAAGAACATTCTCTTAAGAATACTCGATGGGCAAGTCGAACCATTTCTCGAATCGAGACGTGTATTATGATCGTTCCAGGGGAAGTTTATATTTGTGTCGTAGCGCCTAGAGGCCATCGGCTTCATCCGCGAAGTGAAACCGCGAATGCCACTGCCACCGTGGATTCTATTTGTGTCAAACAATATAAAGTAGAGACGTATGTGCCCGCAGCCTCACTGCGGTTACATAAGCACCTATGAGGGGAGGGGAAAACGTGCAGAAACGCGGGCACA
The DNA here is from genome assembly GCF_030848795.1 of Temnothorax nylanderi. Classification (NCBI taxonomy): domain Eukaryota; kingdom Metazoa; phylum Arthropoda; class Insecta; order Hymenoptera; family Formicidae; genus Temnothorax; species Temnothorax nylanderi. The sequence continues at coordinate 26,066 of NW_027249135.1, forward strand.
TCGTCGCCGCGCTGCCGCGGGGAGATCAGCCGCATCACCTTGCGCTTTCACGAAATTGAATTTGCACCCGAGAGTGCACATCGGATTATACGTCTCGAATTTGATATAGAATATCACATGTCTCGAAAACCGCACGTGTCGCGTCTCTCAATCTTTAACACGGGAAAACCGATGAGCGTTTAATTGTTAGCCTTGCTCCGATCTTTGGCGATCTTTGAAATGCGACACCATTAATTAATAGAGTTTTGTATAAGCGTAATTATATTTATACATCGCTGTTGTTAATATTATGTTGTTTAGCTTTGTTACTATCTCGTCAATTATTTTCTTATGAAAAAAATATAAAAGATCTTTTTTTGTAGATAACTCTAAATATCTATTTCTCAGCTTTGACATATTGGTTTATCGAATAAATAAATTGTCGCAAAATTACGTCGCTCTTTTCCTCGGGCGAATTCGCTCGAAACAGTGTCATTGACCGTTGAAAATTCGATTTTGTTATAATTAAACGACGGGACTGATTCGACGCGCCGCGACGTATAAATATCTTTCCGAATCCCGATGAATCCCGCAAATAATTAAAAAGCTGAGAGCGGGGACGAGAGTTTAATGGACGTGGATCCAGCCAGGCATGTAGTGACGTTTTGACACGTGCCTCGGCAGGAAAAATCGTTAATGGAGCCAGAAACCCGAGCCATCTGTGCGATAATACAGCGGAGAGACGTGAAGGATCCTCCTAAATGTAGGAATACGCTTAGTGCTTCTTTCGGTATCGTCTTTCCGACGAACAATTCCGTCCCGCGTTTACCCTTTCGTGAAAGTGGAGAAGCGATCATTATCGTCAATATTGTTTTCAGTATTTATAAGATGGCTTGCCACATAAACGTTGCACAAGGAGAGAGAATAACGTCTAAGCGAATCGTGCGAGTAACTTAGTTTCAGCGAGCAACGGTAAAACCGATTTTCCGAGGCTTATCCCGCCTCGGCGATATACTCGGCGAGGAAATTGAATTCCGCTCGTATTAGCGAGGTCCGTGTAAGTCGGAAATGGTAACTGCTGATTGCTCGTAACTTATTCCGAGGGTGCAGTTTTTTCTCCTCTTTTGTAGGCAATCTCCCACGACGCGTATCTCCATTTTTATAGGAACAATTGAAATTCATAGTTCTGGTGTGCGACTTTCATATTTTACCGTTACTTTTAAGGAGGTTGTAAGGAGAATCAGAAATGTTAAGAATATTGCACAAAATTTAAAACATAAGCTCAAGATATTATAAATAATATCAGCATGTGAATTTTTTTTAATTTTTTCACCGGTTAGTTTTTGAAAACATTTATAACGAAGTTACAACAAAGTAATATTGCAAAAAAAAACCATGTGGTCATATTTTCAAATCTTTAAAGGTACTTTTAATATGATATTCTTTATATACATATATTAAACATTTTATTCAGTTCTTAATATCTTTAATAATAATTTTTGTTGATAATTGATATGCAGCATCGATCCTCCCATTAGAATCCATTAAAAAATCTTGTCCTTTGTTATAAATGTTTTCAAAAACTAATCAGTGAAAGAATCTAAAAAAATTTATATGCTAATAATAAAAGACGTTATGTTTTAAATTGTGTGCAATTCTTAACACTTCTGATTTTCCTTACAATCTCCTTAAATTAGATACGTCGGTTTTGCTTAAATTAATAATATTACGAAGGAAACACATAGCGCTTTTACGCGCACACGTTTGTACCTATATTCATTTGTTCCGGCTGTCACAATTTTGGCTTTCCTCCAAATCTCCTCACTGAGCGAAGAATTATTGGATTCTCTGTAAGCTTTCTTCTCAAATTTTATCCGTCGAATGTGGGAAACGTCTAAATGCTTGCGATACAGAAAAATATACAGGTGATAGATTTAAATAATTCAATTATTTATACTTATGCTATTTTCTGCGTGGGGTTAAATTGAATCAAGACCGTAAATAAACAAAATGCATACATTCCTTTATTATTCATATTTATATAAAGTGGAATGCTCGCATTAAACCCCCGCGATAGTTGAATCGCTGTGGAAGATATTAATATACAATGTTTCCAACGTGGCTTTTAACTCCGAATGACAGGGGAATTGTTTGAATTAGAAATTCCAGGTAGCACACGCTATTGCGTTTATTTAATAAATTATTCATATTATACGTATATATCGGTGATATATTGATAGTCAAACGAGGTTTTTGATGTACGATAGGGAAAACGAATTGCGTACACACGCGTGCTTCTCCAGTTATTTCTCCGTGAGCCTAAAGATAAATAAAAATTCTATTATATTACTTATCATTTAGGCGATACCGAGCCATACGTATTGTTGACGACGAAAATAAACGCGCGTTTCGTGCCGCGGATTCAGAATGCCATTTCGCTTTCAGTTTGAAACCGCGATCGCGATTGCGCGAGGCGCGAATTAAATTGCGTAAATAGACGAGAGGCGATTAACGGATACGCGCGTTTCGTCGCTCGTCCGGAAACTTAGGCCAAGATTTAAACATTAGTTTCGCGACAGTTTAATGTCTGCGCCTTGGCACGGCACGCGAAACTACTCTGGCTACTAGATCTTCAGTAGCGATGTTGAAACCCAGGCTTATGACACGCTCGGATAAGCCGGCCGTATATTATAATGGCGTTTAATACCGCTCGTTGTCCTTTCCTCCCTGTCTTTATTATAATAATAAATCCGTCGTATCCGAAGGGAGCGTGGCGCGCCACGCGTTCGAGCCGTCCGCGTCGCCGTTTCTTAATCATGGTAGAATTAAGGGAGGATAGAAACTAAGTCCGAAACAAATAATCCGACGTAGAAGCTTATGACAGCTATAAGAATTAACAGGATGTTTAAAAAAATTTAATGCGAGAGGATTATGGCTCTTTCGTGTATGTTTGTCATCAATTGTTATCAATAGACAACCCTACGCATCATTAAAACTTCGTAACTGGAACACCTGTCGGACATTCACGCTCTCGGCGTTCCGCCATCGGCGAATTATGGCATTCGTAGCTTTAAGTAGATTGACGGGACGAGGAGCGCCGTAAAAAATAGGATATAAACCTTACGATACGATCGCCGGCGGCGAGAAATAATTATAACATCGAGCACGCGCCAGTCAATGCTGCGAATGTCGTCAAAACTTTAATATGTTAAATATGAATGTTATTAGTGTTTTAACATACGAAAATGATAAATAATAATTTATTGTATTTGTCCTTCATATTTTTGCCACTCGTTTGACGGACATTCTTGAATTACCTGATTTATCTATCGTTACAATCTCGCTTCTTTCGATGAAATCGCAATATCGTCTTGCGGCGACACTGAAGTGATAATTCCTCGTGTATATGTTACAGTAAAAGCATGAAGTAAATGTATGATTTCATGCTTTTACTGTGACATATACATATAATGAAGAAAAGCGGGAGAGATAACGTTCCACGATTTTCGCGACAGCTGACAAATCTCCAAAAGTCCGCCGGCATAATTCATTTTCCCTCAAGAAGAGTTTCGGTGTATGCGTTCAATAGTGGTCCAAAAGCTCTGCGGATCGCAGACTCGCTATCGAGCCATTGAGCCTCAAATCTCGGGAAGCTCGAGGCTAATTCGGAGCCGCGCGCGTAGCTCTTACGAGACCCGTGCGCGACGGCGCGCCAGACGCATCTTTACGAGAGCGCGACAGACACGCACGACGAGGAAAACGCGACGTCTCGGGGAACACCCGCGGAGACGGTGCGGAAGGTGGACGGAGGAGGACCAGCGCGTGGAAGAGGGAACGAAGAGAGGAGAGTCGCGCAGGCGCCGATCCAACGCGTGGAGAACGCTCGTCGTCCGCGTGGCGCGAGTTAGAACTCGACTTGGTGCTTTTAGTCTTGTCCCGTCCCTTCGTCCATCCTCGTCCTTGCCGGGCGAGAGAGCAGCCCCCGCGGCGGAGCATCGTCAGAGAGGAAGTATGCGCCCGGTGCCTGGACCGGTTGCGGCAACAAGGACGCGAAGTCGAGGAGGATTCCGCCTGATCCGCTGACCGAGCCGGCGAGCCGTTCGCCAGCGATGAAGGGGAACACGCGTCGCCCCCACGTGCCTTCCACGGGTTCGCAGCAGCGCGGCGAAGTGAAAGTTCATTGACGATGCTTCTGACAAAGTCTTCAATGAGTATCTTCGACTAGAAGATCGTCTTTCCGGTGAACATCTACCCACGCATCCACGAAGATTGACATTTAAATTAAAAGGGAAAATGATAAGAAAACAATCTTCCCTCTGAAGATGTTGTAATCTGAAGAAAAACCTGGAAACTGTAGATTATCGAGTATCGATCGATGTGCCTGATTGCGACATGTCGCAGAAGATTTTATCCCGCAGGGAGATACTCTCGGCCGAGACGAATGACCCTCGCAACTCGAAGAGGAGCACCCGCGCTCTACGTCGATGGCGCATCCTCGCCAGGGCGCTGACAGGCTCGCCGGAGCCGGTCGGCAGCGAGTCCGACGAGGAGGTGTCGGTGAGACGGTTCACCAGCTTCGGCCTGCTCAAGTGCGCGCTGCTGGAGAACATGCTGACGGACGGCGAGTCCAGCTGGTGCGAGTACTCGACCCAGCTGGACGGCCGGCCGTACAACGTTCAGATACGCAGGATAAACAAGTGCTTCACGGCGAGCGAGCTGATCGGCTTCAACAATACCGGCAACGTGTGCGTGTGGCCGTCCGAGGAGTGTCTGGCCCACTATCTGCTGAGGAATCGCGGCCTCTGCCGGAATCGGAACGTCCTTGAACTCGGCGGCGGGATGAGCTGCCTGGCCGGCGTCCTCGCCGCCAAGTACTGCAATCCCAGCACCGTCACCCTCACGGACGGCAACGTGACCAGCGTCGACAACGTGCGCTGCATCGTCGCCCGAAACGACATGACGCATCTGGTGGAGTGCGGGGTCGTCCAGTGGGCCCAAGCCGCCCGAGCCCTTCGGCAGACGGCGATCAACGGTAACCGCGTTAAGGTGAATGTCCAAATTCGATCTTGAAGGAGCGGTCGATGGTCCGATGTTATTCTCGAAGCTATTAAAATAGCGCGTTGAAGCCCCGGTGTCGGCAAACAGGCGGGAATTAATGGAAACAGCGTTAAGAGGATCCTTCACACGTTGCAGAGCTCGAAGTAGATCAGGAATCATACCTTGAATTACTTTCATAGTTCTCGCAGCTTCCGCGTGTTCTATAAAAATTCATTTTAATTCAGATCACAGACGGCACATCGCATTATTTCGTCTTTGAAGTTGTATGTCATAAATACATTAACTCACCATCTTTATCTCTTCGGTATGAAACGTGTTTCCATCGCTTTTTAATAGATCATATTCCATGATAATTTCTATGAACAGAGAACTGCGGACGCATAATAAAATATACATAAAAAAAGCATATCATCCTCAAGGCGATATTGAAACGTGACGGGGATGCTTCAACGACGGTGCGCGGCTACAAAGAGGCCGGAAATTAAATATTGTAAATGTTAATGAGAAAAGCTCTTTTTTTAACTTTCTTATCGTGGCGGTCAGACGTTATAATGTTTATATGAAATAAAAATCCGGTCGTACCATATCGGATACCTAGAAAAATTTAATTATATCGTTAATTTGTACGATAATAGAACAATAATAGAAAATATTACGCGCTGGAATTTTTCCAATGAATCCTCAGTTCTCGAGCTTCGTACGAGTTCCGAGGATCTGCAGGTGACATTGGGAATCGAAGGGTGAGCCTCGTATTTCGCTAATCGCGGCACAAAATTCAACCTGGTCGCCGACCCCGCGGTCGAATAATGCGTCTCGTAAACCCCGACCGCGACGTGATCCGCATCTGTAACGAGGACGACAACGACGAGCTCGCTAACCGTAATCAACGACGGATCATCGGATATCGACACGCCCGGTTTCGCGGTTGCACGTTCCGACAGCAATGCGCTGCTCGTCGCCACGATCAATGAGTCATCGCGGTCATCGCGAGCCGATGAATGGAAAAATTGAGGTCTCGCCGGCCGGGGGAGGCGTAATGCATCAGCCGGGAATCGCGATCCTAGAATAGACGATCGATGAGCAACAATGATCCGTGATCGTTCGACCGAAAAGCGGCTCGTACTTTCGCGATAACAGAGTTGGCACTTTTAAAGGGATTTCCCGCAAATCGGAAAAGTTTAAGGACAAGAACGGTTCTGAGAGATTGGCAAAATGATAGAGGTGTGATCAATTTCTTTTTATAACGTACGATATCTATAAAATATCCTGTAAAATAGACGCCGTGAAAAATGTATTTCTTATGGAACACGTGCTATGTTATTTGAGTCACGTAACAAAGACGTTATCGTAGCATGTTTTAAGATGTCATACTAATGTAGCTGTCACTGCTTATCTGTGAAACATTTTAGAATATATATATGCAAAAAAAATTATGCTATATACAATATCTCTGAGTTTCTTTTTTAAACAACCAATTTAATTCAGATTTTAGATGATAAATTAATATCACAAATTAATTTTAATGAACCTGAAGTTTCTCACAGATAAAAATTTATCTTATTTTTTAACGCCTTTAATTATATATTGTTATTACATTCTAATAGTGCTAATCTTTCAATATGTTTTATAATATACGTAAAACATTGAAAAAGTCAAAATCCCAAGTAGCTAGAAAATATGTATTTGATGTCTGTATTCTTCTCGATACGTATCGCAAAGAACAGCCACATGGGAGCGTAGAGAATCCCCCCGCGTGAACCTCGTGATGCTCGGTTCAAATATATAGACACACCATTCGGACATTTCCGGCTAAACCTCAGCTCCATTTCCGGTAGCCTCCATAATGTAGCCTCTGTGCTCTTCCGGTAGTTCGCAACGTTCCGCGCAATTGACATCTTTTTCGTCGGGAGATTTCCGCTTGACTGGGGACCGATCGAGTTTCCACCGGCGAACCAAAATCGAAGATCGTTCGGACGATCGACCGAGATTAATTGCAAAAACGGCCATTCGACTTCGTTCATCTATTTACACGAAAAACCACCGTCGAATTATCTGAGAAGTTCGACGTTGAAAGGTCGAACGTCTTTATCGTATCCGTTTTCTGGTAGTCTTCTTCTTTTTAACACGATACTGCAGATCATTGATTTCATTTGATGTATCCGCGTCCGTGGCATCTAAATAATAAGATAAAAATATTCGAGCGGTAGTTATTTTATTTATCAAGTCGAAACCATAAAACGCATCGCGGATAAGCTTGACCGAGGTATACGCATCCAGCAATTTATAATCCGGCTTTTTCAAGTCTTTCCTTACGCGAAAGACGAACATTGTCCTCAGCAGATTCTTTTGCAATAAAATACAATATTCTTTCATAATATTTCGTATAACTGTAACATCGACTTACAACTTTATATAATTTTCCTTTGATTTTTTTAAACTTTGAAGACATTAGAGATTACTAAAAAGAAATCATTTTTAAAAGTTTGAAAGATTGTTTTATCTGTTAAAACCGTCTTTTATTCGATTATAAATTCTTTAGCGATTTTACGAGTTGCCAAACTCTTCGTGTACCTCGCAAATGCGCGAATCTGATCGTTCTTCAGACTTTTGCACGATTTCAATCGGAGCAATACGCATATTCGCGTATCTCAGCCGCCAGATTGATATCTGGACTCTCGATTGTGATTTCTCGATGTAGACCCGGACGGCCGACGACGACGAGGACGCTCGACTGCCGTCGGGTCTCTACGACGTGATCCTGAGCGCCGACTGCCTCTTCTTCGACGACGCCCGTCTGGACCTGGTGGAGACGATCTACGGCTGGCTGACCGACGACGGGGTCGCCCTGGTGATGGCGCCCAGGCGCGGCACTACATTCCTGAAGTTCGCCGAGGCGTCGATCAAGCGCGGCTTCATAGCGCGCCAGACCGAACGGTACGACGACCAGGTGTGGTCGAGGCATCTGGAGCTGCTGGAGAACAGTCCGGAGTACTGTCCGGATCTCCACTACCCGGTGCTGCTGGAGCTCACCAAGCAGAAGAAGACGCCGCCCGGATGATCGGGCTCGATCGACAAGGACGACGAGGACGGCCGACCGGACGAGAGTCTCAGCGAGGAATAAAAACATGTTTCTGAAATTCTGAACATGTTTCTCTTTTTTAAATATGTACGCTTTGCTCGCGCGCGCGATAGAATTATTACGAGGGAAATGAATGTATCGCTTCCGAGAGATGAAGATGCGCTGTAATGGGATGTAAAGATGCATAAAGCTGCCTTTATGTCGCCCAGCAATGTCAAGGTCGATTTTTTATTAGTGCGTCTGATAACGCTCGCGGATCGATCTTCCGCTCGTACGCATCGTTCCACATCGTCGCTGCTATCGGAAAAGTTTCCATAAGGGAAGTATTATGCGCGACGTGCGAGAATCGCTCGCCGAGCTCTCTTTAACATGCCCGACCTTCCCTCCTTTCCCCATCAATTAACCCACGGATGTTTTACGGTGGATATCCGACATTTTATGAATGAACGCGTATCTGAAAGTACAAATGTTAATTATATTCGCGCTCTTAACGTCGCATATATTTACTTGAACTTAATTACGTACGATCAATTTGTGTGTAGACGTATTTATTTAAGGCGCGCCACGGTAGCGCGAATATTTGCAGCAAATAGGAACGCGAAACGGTGCGGCGAGCCATAATCCTCCGCTTTAAATTAGTTTAAAATATCGTAGAGCCCGCAGATATTATTCTCATTCGCAGCAGGTGAAACTTCTGGCACCACTTTGCACGCGGCATATATCGGGAAATAGGAAGCGAGCTTCCAAACGGGCGAATACAGAAAGTTTCGAATTATTGACTTCTACGATGGAGGAAGAATGTCGAACTTAAAGTTATCTTGGAAATATTTATGTCACGATATATACGTCGGACGACAGAGATCACGTTACAGAAGATAGGTTCTCAGGCAAAGTTTTCGAGGATTAATCGATCGACGATTCAATTATTCATCGAGTCGATATATTAATCTTCGAAAAAAAAAAACATGTTTATAAATTACAAACGATTTCATCTGATTAGAACGTGGCTCTTGATAGAAGGGACTTTTCTTAGGCGTACCTGATTTTATATTGAACCGGGTATAAAAACGTCGGAAGAGCGATCGAGTTTCGAGTTTCGCGCATCAAAGTGTCGTTTATAATGCGGCAACGTGATACTGGCAATTTTATCAATCAATTAAAACGTCGATACTAAGTAGATAATAGCTCGAGCAATCTCTCGAGTTCCTCGTTCTTCGCAGCCGGCCGGACCAATTGTATAGACCGAGATAATGTTTAGATACAACCGAACCATGACTCGTAGACTGCGAAGTCACTTCCAGGGAGTTCTATTCATCGCAAAACTGCGTTAAAAGACATCTCCGTATTCTTGAGTATAAGGAAGGAAATAGCAGTGTTACAGTTTACGCTATTTTGGGTCCAAATACGAAGCGAAATCGGACTTGCAGCGGGATATTGTCGGTTCAGCGATTTAATGCTGGATCCGAACACGCTAATGAAATATCAATTATTATGATCGTGAACTCGTCGATCGTTAAACAGATATAGATCGTTGCGATCGATACGACGTAGCTGCAGGATAAATTTAAGGAGACAATTCTTACGCGAGTCGAACTTTGCCTTATTCGCGTTACATATGTTGTAGTAATTTATTTATTTATTTAGGCAGCGTTTTTGCGTTTACATCCTTGCGACAAAGGAATTCTCGTGAATTTTCTAAGTATCTCCGATCGCGTTATGAACCTGTTACCTCAACGGACCAATATTTATAGGCATATATAGTTAAGTCTAGTCAGAATTACCAAACGTACTTCCATTATTACGTATCTTCTTACGTAGTCCAAGTGTCCATAAAATCTCTTTACTCGCGTAAAAAGGGAATTATAATAAATTAGAAGGATTTAGTTGCAAATGTTATATTATAGAGAATGGTTTTTTTTTTATAGAAAAATCGATACCTTTCTAGCGTCCGATCGTTTTTGTACCGCAGTTCGAGATTAAAATCAGCGGACACGTTTTCCCGAGGTTGCTAATCCACGTGGCTAGACTGGAGAATTTATGGACCCTTTGCGGCCCTAGAGGGCCATTTGTGTACACGTGCATTATGCACGAGAGAATCTCCATAGTAATAAACTATTTTCACTTAAAAACGTCGCGTTTTTCCTCGCGTCGCCTGTACCTCCCTCGGACAGAGATAATGCGGTTGTCACGTTGCAGTCGCGTCGTGTGTTGACGACGGAAACGCCGTTGACAAATCTACAACGACGCGGTCGCGCGTCGTCACGTCAGAATAAATAATGACGTTTAGCATACGTCAAACATCCTGCCTACCTTCCCGTCTGTCGTGCAATAGCCATGTTTCTCCACCTCGATTCCGTCCATATGATCGATTGTATATGCCAGTACCTTCCTTCCTCTTTCCGTACAATTTGCCAGGACCTGCAACCTTCGCAGGACTTCGGTCTGCCGAAGTCCTGGATTTCTTAGGATCGAGTTAGACTTAGGTGTTTCTATTTTAATAAAAAAGGCACTTTGGCGCAGCCCTGATCTTACGTTGACAAACGACATTACGTAACTCACGTCCCAGAATAAAGCAAAATATGAAAATGATAGAATATTTTAATATAATGTACAAATATAATAATATAATAGACAAAAATAAGGAAAATATTAATAATAAAATAATATAGCATGATATATAGATAAACGAAGTATTTAATAACTTTCTCAGGAAGCACTAGTCAACATTCGAGCGGAGTAAAATGTCAACGTTTAAGGTAAAATACATTTTTACTTTAAGGCAAAACATCGCACGGTCAACTTTAATGAAATTCGGAATTGACGAAACGAAGCAGAGCTAACGAAACTTGCTCTTGATTAAGTAACAAGTCGCACGATTTGCTAATTTTGCCAATAAATATATCTCGATTTGCTCGAAGGTTGCATCCGATTGCTGGAATCTAAAAAAGCCTCGACAGATGGTTGCGATTAGCATCTGTGTTTCGTGACGAGTGATATAGTCAAACAAATTACAGGAAAGCAAAATCAATCTCGGTAATATCTCGGGGGGTACAATACCGTTCGCTCGTTTATTTTATTATCCGACGAGGCACGTGTACATATTTCGGTCCGTCTTGACTGCATATGTTATATATTTCGTGCAGTGCGCGACACGAGGCTGTAAATTCGATCGCTCTAAATTCCGCGAGATCGACGGAAATTGCGCGGAAATCGTCGCCGATCGTATCTCGTACGTTCCTTACTTTACATCGGCGTTAACAGTCTTTTTACACATGACACAAGCCAAGAAGATGTCTTTAAACAAAATCGCAGCTCACACAATCTTCTGCAACTTATCACATCGTTTAGTGGTCGTACAGATATTGTTTCATTCAAATGTTTAAACGGGTGCTGATCGACATATATATCGCTAGCTATAGTTTTCAGCGACATCAAGACGTCGATATAGACGTTCATTTTTAATATCTAACGTACGCTAATCGCGGTATAATTCAGACTCGACTCGCGCTATTTTTATGTCCGAGCGTTTTACATTGTCATTTATAGCAGTCGTAATTATCCTCGCCGTCGCGGTGGAGCTATAAAAAGGAGGACGCGTCAGCGATTCGTTTATATAATTAGACACTTTCCCCGTCGCGGCCTCATTAAAATCAGTGTAACTAAGCGTGTGCATGCGCCCCGGGTTGATCGATCGCGGTAAGTAAATTTCCATTGCGTCTCCCCGAAGCGGCTCCCACACTGCCGGGAATAGATTTTTCGCCTGGCTGCGAGATTTTTTTAAGTGCACTTGTCGCACGAGCGCCGAGGTCTCTCGCAACAAAAAAAAACAGCTGATCGGGATCGTATTATACCTTAAGGAGACTCTCAAGCACCACCTCGCTTCGCAGAAAGCTCCGAAATGAATTAATCACGTCGATTATATCAGCCAACATCCGCCTACATTTAATCTCTACGTTTATCGACAGCTATTCAATCTTCAATGAAGAGCAGAACGGACGTTTCAATTATTACGTTGCTGAATACGAAATTAATTTGACGTAAGAAATAATTTCGAATTTAATATCACACGCGAAAATCCCGCGAAATATCAGATTAACGTTTCGGGGTAACTTTATCCTTCTTGGAATAATAAACACGGTGATAAAGCAAATAGTATTAAAGCCAGGATAATGGTTTTCATATATAATCGCGGATACAATCCGTGTGCTTTTTAAATTAAGTTTGTTCAAGGGGAAGCATCGAGGCTCGCGGAATCACGTCTTTTATTAGGTATCTTTCATTGAAACAATATAGTTTCGCTCGTTTTCACACGCGTAGTCCCCGATCTATTGATTAGCTAAGGTATTATTAAAAAATTCGAGGCTAAAGATGCGAGAATAACGTGAGTATTATTAACGTGCGAAACGGGATATCGCGAAGAGATCTCGATATGGAGGTCAAAACGTCTGCAGGGAAACTGCAACGACTTCGCCACGAGCTCGTTAGAAGAGCCGTGTATTTTATCGGACGACGACGACCAGGCTTGCTTTTTTCCTTCAGACTCGATGCAAATAATCCGAACTTAAGTTCGCGGCCACCCTTTGTCTGCATAATTCTGGGATAAATTCGCCGCCGCCTCGAAACTTTTCCGCCGATGTCTTCGCCCTGGCACTGCAACGTTAAACAAACGCTCGCTGCTTTACCGCCGACAGATTTGGCAAGAAGTAACGGCCGTCTCTGTATAGTCTGTATGATTTTATATATTTTACGACGCTCGTAGAGTGTACCATGATAAATCCGTCTCGTACATTGTAAGCAGACACTTGACGAATAAGTACTTTTTTGTTTTGTATCTTTTTTACCGGAGTAAATTACGCTGAAGCAAATGACGAAAGCGTGACTGAAAGTTACTTCAATTAATTTTCTTTAGAGAGTTGATATTGAAGTAAATTTGAGAGATCTGTCAGTACCAAGTCACTTAATTTTAACAGCTATAATATTCCGAGTGTGACTTGTGTTTAGAGCCGCAATTTTCGTAAGATGGAAGTGTGTCTCACTTTCATTATCGCAAAGTGCTTCTTTTTCGGCGCCCGTGTGTCTGAAATTCGTCAAAGAGAAAAAAAAACTGGAACGACGATGACTGGTAGGAAAATAGTCCCTAGTGTTTGGCAGCGAGCGGTGCCAATATTTATTAGTAAGACGGCCGCTAATGGGTCCAAGTCGTTTTGTTGCGGCGCGCGAACGAAAACGATCGCGGGCCTCCGCGTTCTCTCGAAAAGTATCGCCCAGGAAAAGCGGAACCTGACGGGCGCGGAATTGACGTGGCCGAGCGTGGCACGTGATGTAACGTGCGTGCCACGTGTTAATAATATTTATCCCGACATCGCGCCGTTTAAACGCTCGTGCAACACGTACAAACGGCAGCCCCGTGAAATTCTCCAGAAATAACAGCGCGGCCCTTCGACGAGAACGACCGCAGATTATTTTACGACCGTCTTTGTTTCGCCCTCGCGCCTAGACGAGCTAATCGGGCGAGCTTTATATACCTACGAAAGGAGCCGGGCGTGGAATGTTTTTTTTAGGAAAAAAGTTTTGTCTTATCACAAAACTTGAACTTTCTTTTTGTCAAAACTTTAATTTAGAATTTTAGATCCTTATGAAAATTACAAACTTGGTGATAAATTACTCGTGAAGTTATCGCGAATCAAAATGAGTTTTTTCTGACAAACATTTCGCGCTCAAACTCGCGAGATACTTTATTTAAAAAAGCACATTCGCCGCTTCTATACCCTGGATAGAGCTGAGCGATGCCCATAAAAGGGCCATCGTAGTTGGCCGTTCTCGGATGTCTCGTTCCGAGGTGTGTCGTTTCCGAGTCGTTCCGTGGGGCAACTTACAATTTCGGTGCGAAACTATTTTCCACCGAGTATCCCTTATCTCGCCCGAGTTATCCGTCGTTATTGTAAATTCCGTTGTGCCGCGCACGTGGGAATTCCGGGGGACGTTGCAGGACATCGGATAAACCGCCGAGCTCATCCCCGTCGAGACGGCAATTTATTCGGATACGAAATTACGCTCACTGACAATTTCGCCGGAAAATGGAATAACCGGCCAACTGAATTTGCATGCAAAAATTACCGCAGCGCCCGGGCAGATCGCAATTTGCCAAAAACAAAGAAAGTACGTGCGATTCAACGCGAATGAATTTCGATAATCCACCTATTTCTAAAAAAAAAAAAAAAGACGATTACGTCTTTAATAGCGGTAAAGTCGGGTAAAGTAATAGCGGGCAGCAAGACGTTTCATTAACAAAATGTAACGTTAAAGTCTCGTTTGCGTCTAGTTATCAAGCGTTTCAGAAGCTTTTCGCAGCTTCCCCGATTTTCCGGGATATCTCTCGGCCGCGTATAAGTACGAATTCCCGTCGACGACTCTCGTCCCGGCACTCGCCGTCATCTCTACCGCTGATTAATTACCCGTCCGTCATTTCGGATGCTCAACGGAATTCTTCGTTCCTCCTCGACGCGGGGGAAAATCGTGCCGAGGGTGATTTCCCGACGAGTGCATGCGTCACACTGTTTGCATTGTTACGACCTACAAACCTAGATAAACCCATATATCGACGCGGCGCGATTGCGTTGTGGGCGAAATGACATTAAGTGACGTTGATTGTTATCAATGAATGCGCGACGATGCTCGTCAATGACACACATTATCTGGATATATCGTTCATCATTTCGCCCGCGAATTTTATGTCTACGTGTCGCCGATGCGCTGCACGGTAAAATGAATACAGATGCACCTCGATGATGCAATCTTGCGTGACACACGAAGGCATTTTGTCGAATATCGGTCTGAATCTAATTTTCCTTCCCCCCCTTCGTCTACTCTTCGGCATCCTCGATCATAGATATGCTTTTTCTTTACAAGTTATAATTTTAAAATCGATCATCCGGAGCAAGAGTGAGGGAGAGTTTAAATCAATTTCAAATTCTAGATAGGAGCTTATTGCAGAGAATTATTCGCACGCGGATTGTTTAGAAAAATTCTTCTCTATCTTCTCAAATTACTTTTGTTTATTGTACTCGCGGTAGAAACATTGAAATCGAGAGCCCCTACACTGTTAAATATTAAAGGGTGAAATTTAAACCAATATTTTGTTATTTTTAACTATTATGTGTGTTGAAATTTATTATTTTAACACAAAAGTATCATAGTATTATTTTAACTCCATTGGTTTAGTTAAATTAACAGTGTTTTAATTAAATTAACGACATATTTTGAGTAGGAGTAATTGCGACTTAATAGGAATGATTAAAAATGACTCAAATTGAGTATAATTTGACACTACGAATTTAACAGTGTATGATAGGCGAGTTCTAACAGGCGTTCTATCCTAACCGAGTCACTTGCCCCTGACAAGGGGCGATGATATATAAAGATATTTATATTCCGCAAGCTCTTTTTCTCTCTCCCTCTTTCTCCGAAAAAGTTCCGGTGGATAAAAACTACGGGTGAAATGCCTACGAGAGTGGCAAGCAGAGTGCAGTTGATACATGTGCGAAGCGATATGTAGACGAGTATAGCAAAAATTCATTTCCTCTCGATTACAGATTTCTTGGCGGAACCCAAGTCGATTCGCTGTGTGTCGAGAATCTGATATTTTTTTGCGGAAGATTTCCATTTTAAATACTCTCTGAAAGTTCAGTAATTAAGATCCTTTTCCAGCGAAGCTCTACCAAAAATCAGATGAGCCTTCACTGTTTATTTGAAAAAAGTACGGCTTGAAAAAAATCATTTCTCGTG
The DNA here is from genome assembly GCF_030848795.1 of Temnothorax nylanderi. Classification (NCBI taxonomy): domain Eukaryota; kingdom Metazoa; phylum Arthropoda; class Insecta; order Hymenoptera; family Formicidae; genus Temnothorax; species Temnothorax nylanderi. The sequence continues at coordinate 41,967 of NW_027249135.1, forward strand.
TAAAAGGGGTACATCCTGTTGTCGTGGATACAATTCGCGTTGCGAATAAACGATGTAACAAAAATGGACGTTTCTCCATCGTTTGGTTTATCGATCCCGATTTATCCGATTTCTTCATGACACCCTTTGTCCGTTGTTCTCGCGTGTGTATTTTTAATTAATTTTTTTTAGAAGTGGATATACGAAGTTTTAATAATACAGCACGCACAGAACGCTCCGGTTGAATTATTTATTTATACATCGCATCGAAAGAATAAAACGCTCTCTCTTTACCGCGCCCAACAGTTTCGATGCATATATTTTCGCGATAACGATAACAAGTTAATCTTGACGTTGATCGAGATTGTTTCTGCAGTCCGCGCTTGTTTATCAGATGCACCGGCGCACTCCTGCGAAGAGGGAGACTGTTTACTATCGAGCAGGACAAAATTAGAACAGTGCGCGGACCCGCCTTTTTTTTTATCGTGATCCCACTCGCCGTCTCGCAGGCAACAATTGTTCCGTTAACATTGTGCGCCTTTTGGCAAGCCTCCCGCGCGATTTCAAGCGAGAATAACGTGCTCGCAAAGGCCGCGAAATCCGCGGTCGTCGTTAATTAATTTATCGTTAATTAATTAATGACACTCTTTAACGCGAAACCTACGCGTGGCTGCAGTAATATCCGCACGCGTTTTATCTCATTTTAATTAATACAGATTACTTTGCAAAAAGGAAAGGGGAAATTCATCGATAATAACGAATTCACATCCGACTCGCGCGCCAGATCAGTGGATAATATAATAAAAAAGCTTAGATCGATTTGTATACGAGGAGTGAATTTTACTCGTTGCAATTCTAAGTTACAAGTTACATACTCAGTTTCGTTTTATCACAAAAGCGTTCTTTATTTAACGTATTTCTTTGGCGGATTAGACAGTTGAGCGTGATGTAATCAAGTGGATTTTCTTTACGCACGAACGCTTTAAAATCCTCCGCCTGACGATGGCATCCACAAGAGGCCAAGTTTCCCTTCTTTTCCGCATGATGTTTAATTTATGAAACGCTGCTTGTAAGTTTCGAGGAGTGCTAGCAGCGTTAAAGATTGAAATGCTCTTTTATGCATGAGCCTTTGCTCGATTTGTGTCATAACGCGACGATAATTTATCGTTGGCGCGTCGTAAAAATACACATTAACGCTGGTTTTTGTGAATCCTCGATAGAACAAAAGCTCCCCGAGCGTTTCCGAAAAACTCAGCCGCGCTTCCGTAAAACGGCGACACGGCGGTACGTTTCCTGAAAGAATACCGAAAGAAGTGCCTTCGTGTTTTTTACGCGAAGATATTTTATGCATACGGCAGCTTTACGCGTACGACCCCTATTTGCGAGTGGCACGTTAGAAGTCGAAGCTGATACAATCTCGACAAGTCTAGAAGGGGGCAAGAAGACCTGTATATTTTCCCAGTGTTAATTTTCGTGGCAACGCGATAATTCAGATATATCGAGATGTGTTTTGCCTTTATAGAAAAAATTCTATTTATAGAATATTGAACTCATTGACATGCGCAAACTTCTTTTAAATCGATCAAGTCGCATTTATCACGTGCGAGTGTAATACAATACGATTGCTTTGTATATAAAATCTATACGTCTGTGTCTCTCGACCCTCTGACGGATCATAAATTTTCGAGGACATTGATCCACACAACGAGCACCCTGAAACTCACTCCGTCTGTCAGGGAGCGAAGAGGAGGGGACGAAGCGGATAGCGCGAGGAGTGATTTCGAAATGTGAACCTGTCGCAAATATCTAAGCATGCACGACAAACCATCGAACGTTAAATGGCCTGCCAAAGCAAACAGAGATGGACCCGACGAATTCGAGACTCCCGAGGGTGCCTCCTCTATATTACGTCAATTTTTAACGACGGGATTTACCGCGCGTGGGCTTTGATCTGCTCACGCGTGATTCCGGCAACATATAACTTACAATTAAGCGCCAGCTTCGATTAAATAAATCAATTTTAACAAACAGATTCCTTTATTTTCGTGAATGAAAAAGAAAAGAAAGGAAACATACGTCGCTGTCAGTCGCCGGACTTTCCGTATTGTAATTCTACTCGGCAAATATTTTAGAATTAAATTGAGATCAGGTTTCAGGTTTTATTTTAAAATGCTGTTTGTCAAATTATATACGCGCGCGCGATGTAACGGGAGAGTAATATACCGTTCGGATAGTGTTTTACACGATATATGAGCTCTCTCTCTCTCTCTTCGGATTACTCGTATCACTCCGTATATCAGATAAGATGGTGAAATATAGTTTTTACTCGCTGGAATTTACACACGGAACTCGATTACGGTGGCGAATAGCGAAATTTATTGCGGTTATTCGAGAGAATTGCTTTTTTTTGCGATGTCAATGTCATTTGCATAATCTACCGTGCTGTCGTGTTCCGAATTTAACGGCGTTTTTCGGCGGCGCGCAATTCGCCCTCGTCATAAGTGCGATCATAGGTAGGTTTCGCCAAACCTTACTGACTGAGCAGTTAAAGTGAGAATTCCTCTTTTTGTCGCACCGTTTGCTCGCCGATTATTTCGAGATCGACATTGTTCATTTAGTAAGCAGTTAACTAAATTTACCTCCGTTTACTTCTTACGTCTCTCAGTTATCTTTCAAGGGTTCGCGAACAAAATTATAAGACGTTGCCTTTACTTTGGTCAATATGCTCCCTAATGTCTCTAATTGTAGGTACGAGATGGCGATGATCACAAGATTTTACGATTTAAAAAATTTGAAAATTTGAGACGTTTAATTGAGAATGTAGCGCTTTATAACGAATTTATTAACAAAGTTACATCTATTTGACGATGTAAACGAGTGCGATCGTTGTGCGGACAGTTCGAATCGGGGAGAAAAAGGTGTCTGGGCTATTTTGATGCTCGCTATACTTCGTCGATATTGTTTGTAACGACGAACGTATCGTATATTAATAACCGTCGAGTTGTGCACAATGGCTGTAAGTGTGCATCGCGGCAGCTGAATCAAGGGCACGATCTCTCGGCATTGTCGGCACGCTGTTGGCTGGCAATGCACGAGGGCGAGGCGAGCGACGTCGGAATATAACGTCGGATATAAAATCATTGTTTTCGCCCGATAAACGACTCGATGCCTCGTCCAAATTGTTGTTGGCCGGCGCGGAAGTGTCACAAACGTAATCGCCAATAAATCCACCTTAGCACGACACCGGCAAGAAAGCCGTGATTTTATTTAGAGACCGCTCTCTGTTGTCTTTACGCAACAACTTTGTCAGTCAAGCGCGCAATATTGTTTGTAATATCGAAGAGAAACAGCGAGAGCGTTGAAAAATTTTTATTACTCTCTTAGCGTAACATAACATTTTTCTAATTAGAATAATGGAGGAAATGTGACTTTTGTCGATTTAATAGCTTTATGTGGAACATTTCTCCCCCACGTATTTGTTGATGCATCGCCTGTACGATTGCCATTTCGTCTCAAATGAGAAAGGGTGGGCGCAAACACAAATGCGTCACATTAAGGTGATGAATCGTACAACGACGGCTCGTACGCACCCGGTAGCGTCTGCCAAGCGAGAGAGAGAGAGAGAGAGAAGACCAGATGAGAGAAGAACGGGGAGCCTGAAGGCACATTGGTAAATTCTCCACTGCCGCATTTGGCCGTCGCGGATAATAACGCGACGTAATATACGCCGAAGGGACGCCGAATCGCATCGTGAAATCGCGCCCAACTGTCCGCACAACGATCCACCTCTATTAATAGCTCGTATTAATAGTGACGGTCGCTCTATAGATAGCGTGCAGAAGTAGATGCCTCGTGTCGCGTCCCTGTAAGCTGCTTACGGGCGCGCATCATTAGCGTGTACCTCGCGGGCACAAATAATCGCGCGATATAACGAGATCACGGTAATAAGGATCTCATTCGCTGCTTTTGACGTGGTAATTTAATCGGGATATCACACGGACCACCGCGGCGATGCTAAGATCACCACTTTGTTTCGTGAGAATTATTACAACCGGACCGTTCTTCTCTCGCGAGAGGAACTGGGCGGGTCGCTGAAATGTCAAAATTAATATGCTTCTCGAGTCTCGTGCGAGATTACGTCTTTCGAGCGACGTCGCGTAAAACGCGATGTCAACAACCGCACGTATCCGAGAGATCTACGTTGATAGATTCCAACCGCGTTTTGACAATCGCTGATTTATACCGCAGCTAGACGCGGTCGGGGACCTGTTGCTGCAACAACGCTGCATGCACGCGGCCGCATCTGCCCTTCTCTGTACGCGGACGACGGATTTATGGTGACACACGTTCGACAACTCGCGCGTACGTCAGCCTCCGGCATGTGTAAGCAACGGTGCACGGTATAGATGCCATGGGTCGCCGAGTCGAGGGGATGACGAAAGGATCGCCTCGTCCAAAGGAGGGATATTTCCACTTTGGAACTCGGCCAATGGCCGTGTGCTTTGAAATCTTATGTATTGATCTTGCTTAATCTCGCCCACATGTCCTACCGTCGCTCTAATTTATCCACGGCGATTATTTCGCGCGATGCTGCGCCGGGCGTTTCGAAAATCCCTTAAGAACGAAGCCGGTGTATTTCTAATTAAACTTGGGGATATCACGAAACTAAAGATCGTCGTATAATAATTCAAAGTACTCTTCGAAATGAAATTAAATGGGCCACTTCGACGATGAAAATGGTGAAATACTTATAACGTAATATATTTATGTAACTTTGCGGAAAATAATAGAGTTAAAAATAATGTTTATTTTTTTAAAATAATAATTTGAAAAAAGAAACAGTGGTAGGGTAAAGTGCATAAAGCCTGAAGATTCTACTTTTAAAACTCCGTCGAGCTTTTCCCTTGGCGACGCTTTTGCTCCGAGCAGCTTCATTCTCGAGTAGATCGTGCAGAATTGAGATACTTCAACTTTGAGATCGTGCACCGAGTTGATGAAAGATCGTTTTCGTCTTTGCTCGAGACAGCCTGAAGGTCTTGAAATCCTGCTTTTAATTTTTTATAAATCGAGTTGCGATTTTTTCTTCATCCAGTTATCCCGATTTGAAAGGATCACGATGCATTTTTAATTCATTTCTATTATTACTGCCGCCATTATTTCTCTGCAAAAGTTCTTTCTCATTTTAGTACATATACTACAAAAATATATTTCCACTTGACACAAATATGGCATAAAGAAAATAATGGCGTGATAAATGCTGGTAGTATATATATTAATGGCAATAACTTTGTGCAATCATCAAATCGTGCAATTTCGTTTCTGGCGAAAATTATTGGGTACGTGATTTGGGTTCGACTGCTGTTGATCCGAGAACAATGTTATGTGACGAAACATTGTAATCGATTTACGCCCCAGGGACTAATCCAGTCTTGAGATTCCCACAATATTTCAATGAATATTCATTGAGCTGTCTCAGATACGATAGTCTATTTGTTTGCCTGATAAATGCTGCAGATACCAAAGTTCGTGGGCAACATATATCTCCACAGTTCGGGCAAATTATCAATCTTCCCAATCTTTTAATACAATTATTATATTTTAGGAGATACACTTAAGGAAATTGATATAAACTTTGTTATACGTTACAAGCGTCATTTTTAAAGATTCCAACAATTGGGAAATGAATTCCGTTGCTATTAGTTTTTATCAGTTTGCAAAAAATTCTTCGTGTCTGTTAAATAAAATTGGAAACAAAATTTTTGCTGCGAGCTTCAATATATCCTCTTCTTTATCTGGAAGGAAATTTTTTAATTTTTTTTTTTCGGAATCTTCTAATTTCATTTAACGCGACGGGACAAAACGACAAACCTTTTTGCATCGACGTAATAAAATGCATAAAGCAAATTATTTTCTGAAAGCGGCAGGGAACTTTACAATTTTTTCAAAGAACACCGCCCGTTACTAACTCTTTCCAACTTCGATGCTGTTTTCGTTACTCCGTTATACGTTTTATCACAGTTGAATTGAGTCCTGCATAAAACACCAGTTCGGAACGTTGATAAAGCATTAATAGACCGCGGTAAGGCATACCTATAATAGAAACAGACCCCACTGAGATACGTTTATTGTCAAAGCGAATTTCTGCGACAAGACAGTTTCGCACACAGCAACAGGTTGAAACTTTGTTCGTGGCTTCGTTCGGGTGACTCGGCAAAAAGAAACAATCGAGGTGAATCGATCCGCTTTAGCCATCGAAATCGTTTATTTGCTCTCAGTTAACGAAATCAAGAAATTTTTAATTGTCTAATAACATTTTTTTCCTTCGACGTGAAATATGACATTAAATGTTTATGAATATTCACGACTAACAGGTCATCTTTGAATTTTCGTTCAATCTTGATAATTAATTGCGTTTAGAGAGAAAATACAATTAAAGTAATTTCTCATTCATTGTTTGATTATTTTAATTATTGATTGATATTAATTATTTTAGAAATCTAAAAGAGGCTCGAAATTCATATAATCTCAAATGAAACATCCCTTGAAAGATGTAAATTGGGATCTACGTAGTTATTCGTCACAGCCGCCACTCGAGTGGCTGAATATAGAGACGAATTGTCATGATTAAATTAATTTCCATCTAAAAATATTTGTGCTCGCGCACCTTTGGCAAAATCACCGAGCCGATTTTAACCCGGTTCCCAGCCTGAATTCTTCTTCTGGTAATAATTAGACGTGGTACCGCTTCTAATTGGCAGCCTCTAATTGGAGCCAAGTTTTCCCAAGAATGCGTTTGAAGTTTTCAACCGGAATTAATTATCTGCACATCGAATGCGATGTAAACGATAAGATAACACAAAAGTTTTCGCGAACATATATGTTATAGGCATAAAATGAAAGAATTCAAGTATTTCGAATCGATGATCCACGATCGATGATTTTATCCAAACTTTATCGTATTTTATTTTTATTTGTCTTAGTTTCTCGTTGTTGTCCAATTTAAATTACGAGAACGAGATAAGAGATGCGAGATCCAAGGCATGTACGCATTTTTTTTTGTAGTTTCTATCTGTCGCAATACTCGACGATTTCTCGAGTCCCCATTGAGGGCCCTCCTTGGGAGTCCTTTGGTCGCAACTGAGACGTAATACGAAGGTCGAGTGACGCTCAAGACTGCGTAGGTCGGAGACTAATTGCCAACTAATTTGTTCTCATCCCGAACGGGAGAAAAGATTTCTCCTAGGCCCCACGGGCACAACATCGTCCGCGTTTTTTCCAATAATTGCGGGAAGACAGCAAACCACAATCGGCTGAATTATTCACCCCGGCGGATCGATGGCGTCGAGAATAGAACTTTTTCGACTTATTTCCAAGCCGCGTTTAGCTCAGGATTTACAAAAATACAAATCTTATACAACGAGATTACACAACGAGACATTTTAGGTACTTTGGAACTAAGAAGTTGAGACTTAAGAAACGTGGGGCTTGTTTTACAAAGTTGAGGGATACTGTATTTCTAACGTGTTTAAATTTAACTCGGCAAGTCTTGCCGACGCCGCAGATATTTCGATGTCACCTAGGCTATGATAACGGATTGCAGGGCGGATTATTGGAAGTCCCAAGGCCGCAAGTTCTGCGACTTCTGCAAGTGCTGGATCGCCGATAATAAACCGAGTATCGACTTCCACGAGGGCGGCAAGAAGCACAAAGAAAATGTCAGCAAGCGGCTCAAGGAGATCCACAAGAATAGCGCCAAGGAAGCGAAGCAGAATAAAAAATTCGTGGATGACCTCAAGAAGATGGAAAATGTATGTATTTCTCACAGACAAATTGAAGTTGAAAACATGAAGAACACCAATGATAAAGAAACCCTTTCTTTCCTACAGGCGGCTATGGCTGCGTACTTGAAGGATGTCGAGAACAACACGCGAGATATGACTGCTGAGAAAATCATTAAAGAGAAACTGAACAGGGTAGAAACGAAGGAAGTGAGTACACTCAACTAAAAAAAATCTGTTAAATTTAATGCTTAATTTTAGATATTACGCCGAGCGCAGAGAATCTAATAATACCAGATACAATATTTTCAAGAGTTGCGCAAAGATGGAACTATATTTTTTTTTGCTGTGTTGAAACAACAAAGCCTAATTTAAATTATTATATTTTTATTTTAATATATCTTAATACATTTTTATTTTATATATATTTTATATACATTTATATTATTATATATGTATATGTGATGTAATATGTGTATTTCTAGACCCCTCAAAATTGCAATCGTATGCCACCAGCCGCTCCACAGACGGTACCAAGATTCAAAGGCAATAGCCAACAGGTGCGTAGGTTCATCAATCGGTCTTTCTAATTATTTAATGATCGAAACAAAACAAGCATCTTTATAAAATCCGAAGTAAAGGATGGTTGTTTGCTCGCGGTATCTTTGAACACCCTTGCCCGTTATTTTCTAAGAAAACTAGAACAACAATGCGAAGCGACATGCCAACTGAAACTTTTACAGTTCTTGCCGAAGGTGGATCCTTGTGACCCGGCAACTTTGTCAAAGGGCGCGCCGTCGTTTCCACGAGTCCAGCAGCACGGCGGCGAGAACAGGACTCCGGGGAAGAGTAAGGCGGGCAAGGCGAAGGGAAAAGGGAAAAAGACCCAGGAGGATGATCGTCCGACCGCACCCGTCAGGAAACTCTGGTACGAGGCTCGCAGTCCCGAAGGATACACTTACTATTGGCACATTGAAACAAATGGTACGTGTACCTTTGTCGAACTTTTTTATTCTTTGCTTTTCTGCTTTTTTCGATATCTTCTTTTGTCAGGCAGTATATTGGCATCCTGTTTTTCTCACTGTAATTTTTATAGCAATTTTTATACTTCTTAAGATTTATATATAGTTTCTTTTGCATGTTTTTCCAATTTATTATTTATAATTTATAAAATTATATTTTTTATTTTTTATTTTATATATAATATAAACTATGTGTATCTCAAATATTATTTCATAAAAAATAAGATTTTTTTAATTTCTATATGTCAGTAAATTATGATTATGAATTTGTGATTGTGTTTCTTTTATATTTCTCATTAACGTGATATTAAATTCTTTCCAAATTCCTTGGTCTTTGTCTCGTTTTTCCTTAAAGTTACAATGCTGCTTTATTATATTATACATTATCGATCCTGTCGTATTGTTAGCTAAATATTATATCGAGCATTCCATAAATATTATTTGATACACATTAGAATCGGTTTGGGAGCCTCCGGAGGAGGGTTACATGACTCTCGCGGAGCAAGAAGAGGAGGCGAAGGAGGAGATGCTCCAGAAAGAGCTTATGGAACAATTGGACATGCAGGAAGCGGTCGAGAAGGCGGATATTCTTGAGGAACAACGGGCCAATGTCGAGAGGGAGAAGCTGAGAGAGTTCAGGAAACGAGCCGTTGAAAACGACGACACCCAAGGTAACGACGAAAGCGCGGAAATAAAGAAGGAAGAGATCAAAGAGGAACGACCTTACTGGAGGGACTATAGTGTACCCGAGAGACCGCAACCTTACGGATCCTGGCAAGTCGTGGTACCAAGGTAAATATTTGAACAGCCATACTATTTCGATCGCCAAGATGAATTAAGGCATTCTTCGCGAAGATTTATCGCACAACAATAAACTCTCTGTTCTTAATATTAATTCTCGAGTAGGGACGATGCGTAAGATACAACATTTGTATAATTTTACATACGATTAAACGCGTAGCATATTACTTTTCCTCGAACTAAAAGTATTGAATTAAAAATAAGTATAAACTGGAAGTATATTCTTCAATATTTATAAATGAGATAATTGGAACTTAAAGTTCACAAATTAAGAATGAACTTTTGCTACAGAAGTTAAGCTATATTAATTGTTCTATTAGTTGATTAATATACAACTATTTGGTAGTATTATTATATGTATACAAGCGTACTATATATTATTATATACAAGTATATTATTTTATTATATTAAAGTAGAATAAGATCACTCGAGGATTAATTAATTTCCCATATTGTACAGTCCCGAGATAAATGCGAGAACGTTTGATATTTCAGCAAAAACAAACCAGTGGATCTCCAGTTGCCAAAGCAACAGAAGCAGATACAGTTGCCCACATTTGAGAAAAGAGAACCACCGCCACCACAAAGGACTTTCAAAGAAAAAACCATTACACAAATTAATACCGGTGATAGTGATGATGAAAGGGCACCCACTACCTTTAAAAAGAGAAAGATCGGTAATAAGAATGTGCGCAAAAGAACAACTGACGATTGATCGTAATATTTATTTGTAGAAAGTGATATGATCTTTCATCTTCTGTGGTTTACACCTAAGGTATTTTTTAAATACACATAGACAAATAAACATTATTAAATTAGTGATTAAATTAATACTTATTAGTCATAAGTTTGCATTTACATAATTTCAGAGTCTTCATTTATACATATTTTACTGCAGAAACCTGTAAATAAGAAACTCATACTTTGTAATCTACATAAGTATGTGTGTGCATATTTATATACATACACACATATTAATATAATTTTAATTGTAAATAAATAGTTTTATTCTATTTCATATAAAAATTTTGATCCTATAATAACTAATATTAATTTTTATTATCTCTTATTTGATGTAAAATTAACGTATTAATTTTTTCATTATTAAGAAGCATCACTTACAGCAAGTAATAATGTTGTAAAATATGTAGATATTTATTGTTATCATCTGAATAATCAATAGTCAATATTGTCTGTTCTGTCATATTTGTCGTGCCATATATCATATATCAATATTTTTCAAATTAACATTTTGTGTGCTATAAAACGCATTTGCGAGATAATATATGGCGATATGAGATTATAAACTTGCGCATTCTCTGATAAATTCAATGTTGATAAGATAAAATTTTAGCAGATAGTGAATTGATTGAAGCAAATAACGCGAGACTCGTCTCTGTTTTAACTAAACGAAGTAATTTACATATTTTATTGCTTCGTTTTTGCAATACATTGAGTCATTATATTAAAATATTTGACGTACATTTGAGCAAATATTCTAAGTTTTAACGAATAAGTGTGAAATTATGAATGTAAGAGCTAAAATAAAAATTATTGCGAGTATTGCACATTGTCAGTAAAAGAAATGATCTTTAAGAAACTGACAACACGTAAACTTCTCCATAAAGCTATTTACAGAATATACAGGATAAAGGTGTATGTTTTACAAATTTCTTTGCTACAGTTATCAGTTTTCGGACCCCTTGGATAAAGGTAACACTTTCACACATATGCCGCATGCGCTGAATCCGAGCCAATGGTATGCTTAACATTGTTACTATTTTTCGTACACCGCACGCCATTGAGTTCATCCACAATGTCCTCGCGATTCCGTCCTTTGGTCTCCGGTAGCAACGCGTAGCAGAACATGAAATTGCACGCGCAGAAGGCGGCGAAAAGGAAGAAGCAGCCGTGCATGCCTAACAGAGCAATAAGATCGGTGAAGCTCTTCGTTACGACGAAAGCGGCTGCCCAGCTTACGGAGAGAGTTACGGCCGACGCCAGAGGGGTCACGTCACGGGCGAATATCTCACACAGTATCACGACGGGTCCGCTGCCCATTCCCAAAGAAAATATTACCATGAAGATAGACAATGCCACCACCGGTATCGAAGAATAGGCGGACACGTCATATTGGAGATTCTGAAGAGAGCAGAACGTGGCTATCACACAGTGACACACGCACATTCCTGCGGTGGATAAGAGAAATAAGGGCCGTCTGCCTAAACGATCCACCACGACCGTCGCTACCCACGACCCGAAGAGCAGTAAAACCGCCACGATAATAGCTGATGCGTTCGGCGACAACGAACTACCGGACATCTTGAAGATAGTCTCCGTGTTGCTGAGCTAGATGGAAAAATCAGAAACTCAGCTTGTTTTTTGCAAAAATACAGGCTCGTTTTAAATAGAATGAGATTGAAATTCTGTAATATTTGCCACAAGTTCTGTAATATGTTAATGCATTAGTAGATTAGTACGTTAAGTTGGCTATAATTGGGAAACACGAGAGGCCTGGATTACTGTTCATCACCGATAAGTCACCCGTAAATCATCGATAATTACCATCCCGAAGTGTCCGGAAGTTTGTTGAAAGATGAACAAACCCAGGGCAATTATCAGTGCTTTGGTCGTCGCTTTGTCTCTAAACAAATCTGTGAACTTGGCAGTTTTCATGGATGCGATTTCCTTGACTTGCAGCTGTACATGCGACAGCGCACGTTCCGCCGCCACCAGATCGTTTCCACCTTTCAACCACTTTAAGGCTCTGGAACAGCAAATTACAACATTTCTCCTTCGCCCCTTTTAAGTAGAATATTTGCTTCTAGATCCTAATTACCTAATCGCCTCGTGCATGCGATTTTGACGCACCAGGTAGGCCGGCGATTCCGGCAAGAAGATGAAAGTGACGAAGAAGAAAATAGCTAGCGCTATGACGACCACGGGAAAGGTGTGGAAGGACATTATGCCACCCAAGATATAAGATATTAGTACCCCGGTGTTCACGGAGAGCACCAGGATAGCGGCCAGCATGCCGCGGATGCTGTCGCATGAAATCTCCGAGACGTAATTCGACACGAGGAAGAACGTACCGGCGCCGGAGACACCGCTCAGAGCCCTCGACACGTAGATGTACGTGTGATTGGTGGCGAAGGCGATCAGCAGCCAGGCGATCAATATCGGCAATGTCAACGCGTAGCCGAAACTTTTCCGGCTAAATCTGTCAGGTATCACCGACAGCAGCACGGTCACGATGGTGCCGCTCAAGGTCAGAATGCCGGTCAACCAGGATACGCCAGCGTCTGTCATGGGCTCGTCCCCGACGGGCGACGAAGAACTTTGCAGCTGCAGAGCTGACGGTGACGGCCATCCCATCACGATTCCGTAAGACATTCCCAACTGATTCACTGCAAATACATGTCACGGAATAGAAGGTTTAAAGATCCAATAGAAACTTCCTAATATATTAAATATATATAATATACATATACTTCCCAATAGAAACTTCCTAATATATCAAACATTTTTATTAAATGTCATTTTACAAGTATTGACGTACCATAAGTTTACTACAAATAATACAATTTATTTAGAATAATCATTTGCCTAAGTCAATTGTCTTATTTTTCTTTACTTCTTAATATTTTTCTATTTTTTAAGGGCATCCATCATCGGAGGAAGTGATTTCTCTCCTTCGAACACAGGGACCAATCTACTTTCACACGCGAGGCATATCTCCTCCGCACCTCAAGGAAAAGCTCTCTGAGAAAAAGGGTTTTTTCTCCCGTCCAACTTACCGATCAACGCGGCAAGGAATTGCCGCAACTTCCCCGGCTCCTTCGGCGGTTTTTCGGACTTCTCCATCGCACGTTTTTCCAAACGGCCACGACCGCACCGATAGTTCCGCGATTATTTATCGGCTTCGAGCCAGGGATTGACGAGGAATGAAATTTGCGAATTACCAATACATTGGTACAAATAGAACGATCGTCTTGCACTGGACCCGCGTACGCGCCGTAATTCGATTTATAGCGATCGCTATTCACGCGGAAATTCTCGTCAAGAAGGGGCGTCACCCTTATCTCGTTGTCACTCGTTAATGAAAGCGCGCGAATAATAGGCACACAAAGTATTCTGTGTACACGGCAAACATTCCGCTTTATCGGATCCATCGTCGGCTTAAGGAAGTCTATTAGACACTGATAGAATCAATAATGCAGCCGTATCTGGGCCTCGTAAATATCAAAGACCCCGAATACGCCGAAGATATGTGTACAAATGTATCTGAAACTTGATAAATTTCCGCACTTCTTGCGTCACAATGCCTAGTTATTTAATCATTTTATTTCTAGTCTTATTATTAAGTATAAGATTGTCCCAATTTTAGCTTTATTATTATTACGTATAAACCTAATTTTATATTTAAGATCATCTTAAGTTTGATCTTAAATAAAAAGATTTTATTCAGCAGATTGTTAAAAAGAATCATTTTTTCCTATCTAAAGTTTAGATTCTATTTTTTTCGTACAATAGAGGGATAGGATATATGATTTTATTTTGATGCGTAGTTTGCCAAGCGAAGAATGTACACAAATTTACGTTGAAAATATTAAACCCAAGAGATCCAGCCCGCCTGTATTTCGGCACACTTTCTATTTAACTTGATTATCATATGACAGTATCATAACTCATTATGATTTTATTTTCGTTGTTTATAATTTACACGAATAGACGGCCAAGATAGACCTACAGTGACGTCGAATCGTGTAATTAAAAGTTTCTTTCAGAAGATGGCATCCAAGATACTATTGTTGGAACGTTATATATGCTCAACGGGTATCATGATGCAAAATTTATTTATTTTTTTCTTTTGCGCAGAGACATTGTTCGAGCGGAATACAGCCCCCCCCCCATTTTATCTCATTTTAAATCATCGTGTCGTGAACAAGCGAGAGTTGCACCGCGATGTTTACTGATGATTTAATGATTTTTACTGCCGCTGCATTTCGCCAAGTTACGAAAGAGAGTTAATTTACCGCCGCTGTCGTTTGGACAGCTATGTTTGGTAGCTACGTTTGGACGTTTGTTGTCGCGCGATAACGGCGCGCGACGACTTTTCAACGTCGAGCGCCGACGCCTAATTATGTCCCAAACCGCGTTCGACTTTAGCACGTTACTTATTCTTCCCGAGAATTTCTTTTTTTCCCTTTTTTCTCATCGCAGAAAAGATCCAGAGATCCGCCGGAGATGGTTTCAAATTCAAATCCTGCACTCTTCGCGCTCGACGTCGCGCCAATCGTGACTGGATTCGTGGCTGGGGGGGGGGGGGGGAACCGTCTGGTCGCTGTCAAACAAACGATTGCAGTCTGAGGATGGTATTTATGTATGGATTGAAGATCTCGGACGCCCAAGATTGGAACAATTTTAAGTATATAAGATAAGACTTCATATTTTATACTTATAAAATCAGATAAATACTGAACTATGTGAATAGTCCGATCTTGTTGTTTTAAATTCTTAATTAAGATTTTATCCAGCCAATAAAATAATCGGTGACGATTTCGATTCATTTTCCCCGCGAGTTTTTATTTCACGCGTTGATATTTTTATAGAATTCTCCATTCCGGAGCCTTTTCCAGTCGGCGGGATTTGAATCCGCGCTCGAGCGTTCCTATTTCGCGAGAGGCTCGCGAATCGATACCCAGGTAGCATTAATGTCTAAAAGACATCATAAAGATGTCTTTAAGATGCCAGAAATCTTAAAGATTTCTTTATGATGTCTTTTAGACATTAATTGCTACCTGGGTAGTGACCGCATCAGCTGTTCTCGCTTCCCCCCCTCCCTCCCATAAGGTCGCTACCTCGCTACCTGTATCGTCACGGCCATATTAGACACGCGTACAGGAGACGGAAGGTATGAGGACGTTCCGCGACAAATGAGGCTCTCCTGAAGGCTCTCGAGGTGCGCACGGTTTTTATCTACCTCTCCCGGACGCGTCTCGTCGATCGTTAATTAATCGCCGGAATTTGAGCGACCCGAATCGATCGCGTCGGGGAAGCGTCGCGTCGCGCATCGCCTCTGTTGTCACGATCATCTGTGTATTGTTTTATGCGAAGCAGGTCTCATCTCGATACAGCTTTCAGATACAGCCACATTTGAGAAAAGAGAACCACCGCCACCACAAAGGACTTTCAAAGAAAAAACTATTACACAAATTAATACCGGTGATAGCGATGATGAAAGAGCACCCACTACCTTTAAAAAGAGAAAAATCGGTAATAAGAATGTGCGCGAAAGAACAACTGACGATTGATCGTAATATTTATTTGTAGAAAGTGATATGATCTTTCATCTTCTGTGGTTTACACCTAAGGTATTTTTTAAATACACATAGACAAATAAACATTAAATTAGTGATTAAATTAATACTTATTAGTCATAAGTTGCATTTACATAATTTCAGAGTCTTCATTTATACATATTTTACTGCAGAAACCTATAAATAAGAAACTAATACTTTGTAATCTACATAAGTATGTGTGTGCATATTTATATACATACACACATTAATATAATTTTAATTGTAAATAAATAGTTTTATTCTATTTCATATAAAAATTTTGATCCTATAATAACTAATATTAATTTTTATTATCTCTTATTTGATGTAAAATTAATGTATTAATTTTTCCATTATTAAAAAGCATCACTTACAGCAAGTAATAATGTTGTAAAATATGTACATATCTTTTTTCTTATACTATCTTTGTTCTTAATTTTAATAACGGTTCTGATATTGAAACCAACCAACTAACATTCATATACACTCTTACTGTTATCATCTGAATAATCAATAGTCAATATTGGCAGTTCTGTCATATTTGTCGTGCCATATATCATATATCAATATTTTTCAAATTAACATTTTGTGTGCTATAAAACGCACTTGCGAGATAATATATGGCGACATAGGATTATAAACTTACGCATTCTTTGATAAATTTAATGTTAATAATATAAAGTTTCAGCAGATAGTGAATTGGTTGAAGCAAATAACACGAGACTCGTCTCTGTTTTAACTAAACGAAGTAATTCACATATTTAATTGCTTCGTTTTTCCAATACATTGAGTCATATTATTAAAATATTTTACGTACATTTGAGCAAATATTCTAAGATTTGAGCAAATATTCTAAATTTTAACGAATAAGTGTGAAATTATGAATGTAAGGGCTAAAATAAAAATTATTGCGAGTATTTCACATTGTCAGTAAAAGAAATGATCTTTGAGAAACTGACAACACGTAAACTTCTCCATAAAGCTATGTACAGAATATACAGGATAAAGGTGTATGTTTTACAAATTTCTTTGCTACAGTTATTAGTTTTCAGACCCCTTGGATAAAGGTAACACTTTCACACATATGCCGCATCCACTGAATCCGAGCCAATGATATGCTTAACATTGTTACTATTTTTCGTACACCGCACGCCATTGAGTTCATCCACAATGTCCTCGCGATTCCGTCCTTTGGTCTCCGGTAGCAACGCGTAGCAGAACATGAAATTGCACGCGCAGAAGGCGGCGAGGAGGAAGAAGCAGCCGTGCATGCCTAACAGAGCAATAAGATCGGTGAAGCTCTTCGTTATGACGAAAGCGGCTGCCCAGCTTACAGAGAGAGTTACGGTCGACGCCAGAGGGGTCACGTCACGGGCGAATATCTCAAACAGTATCACGACGGGTCCGATGCCCATTCCCAAAGAATACGCTACCATGAAGGTAGACAATGCCACCACCGGTATCGAAGAATAGGCGGACACGTCATATTGGAGATTCTGAAGAGAGCAGAACGTGGCTATCACACAGTGACACACGCACATTCCTGCGGTGGATAAGAGAAACAAGGGCCGTCTGCCTAAACGATCCACCACGACCGTCGCTACCCACGACCCGAAGAGCAGTAAAACCGCCACGATAATAGCTGATGCGTTCGGCGACAACGAACTACCGGACATCTTGAAGATAGTCTCCGTGTTGCTGATCTGGATGGGAAAATCAGAAACTCAGCTTGTTTTTTGCAAAAATACAGGCTCGTTTTAAATAGAATGAGATTGAAATTCTGTAACTTTTTGTCATTTGCCATGATGTTAATGCATTAGTAGATTAGTACGTTAAGTTGACTATAATTAGGAAACACGAGAGGCCTGGATTACTGTTCATCACCGATAAGTCATCTGTAAATCATCGATAATTACCATCCCGAAGATTCCGCAAGTTTGTTGAAAGATGAACAAACCCAGGGCAATTATCAGTGCTTTGGTCGTCGCTTTGTCTCTAAACAAATCCGAGAACTTGGCAGTTCTCATGGACGTGATTTCCTTGACTTGCAGCTGTACATGCGACAGCTCACGTTCCGCCACCAGATTGTTTCCACCTTTCAACCATTTTAAGGCTCTGGAACAGCAAATTACAACATTTCTCCTTCGCCCCTTTTAAGTAGAATATTTGCTTCTAGATCCTAATTACCTAATCGCTTCGTGCATGCGATTTTGACGCACCAGGTAGGCCGGCGATTCCGGTAAGAAGATGAAAGTGACGAAGAAGAATATAGCTAGCGCTATGACGGCCACGGGAAAGGTGTGGAAGGACATTATGCCACCCAAGATATAAGCTATTAGTATCCCGGTGTTCACGGAGAACACCAGGATAGCGGCCAGCATGCCGCGGATACTGTCGCACGAGATCTCTGAGACGTAATTCGACACGAGGAAGAACGTACCGGCGCCGGCGACACCACTCAGAGCCCTCGAAACGTAGATGTACGTGTGATTGGTGGCGAAGGCGATCAGCAGCCAGGCGATCAATATCGGCAATGTCAACGCGTAACCGAAACTTTTCCGGCTAAATCTGTCAGGTATCACCGACAGCAGCACGGTCGCGATGGTGCCGCCCAAGGTCAGAATGCCGGTCAACCAGGATACGCCAGCGTCTGTCATGGGCTCGTCCCCGACGGGCGACGAAGAACTTTGCAGCTGCAGAGCTGACGGTGACGGCCATCCCATCACGATTCCGTAAGACATTCCCAACTGATTCACTGCAAATACATGTCACGGAATAGAAGGTTTAAAGATCCAATAGAAACTTCCTAATATATTAAATATATATAATATACATATACTTCCCAATAGAAACTTTCTAATATATCAAACATTTTTATTAAATGTCATTTTACAAGTATTGACGTAACATAAGTTTACTACAAATAATACAATTTATTTAGAATAATCATTTGCCTAAGTCAATTGTCTTATTTTTCTTTTCTTTCTAATATTTTTCTATTTTTTAAGGGCATCCATCATCGGAGGAAGTGATTTCTCTCCTTCGAACACAGGGACCAATCTACTTTCACGCGCGTTGCACACGCGAGGCATGTCTTCTCCGCACCTCAAGGAAGAGCTCTCTGAGAAGAAGGGTTTTTTCTCCCGTCCAACTTACCGATCAACGCGGCAAGGAATTGCCGTAACTTCCCCGGCTCCTTCGGCGGTTTTTCGGACTTCTCCATCGCACGTTTTTCCAAACGGCCGCGACCGCACCGATAGTTCCGCGATTATTTATCGGCTTCGAGCCAGGGATTGACGAGGAATGAAATTTGCGAATTACCAATACATTGGTACAAATAGAACGATCGTCTTGCACTCGACCCGCGTACGCGCCGTAATTCGATTTATAGCGATCGCTATTCACGCGGAAATTCTCGTCAAGAAGGGGCGTCACCCTTATCTCGTTGTCACTCGTTAATGAAAGCGCGTGAATAATAGGCACACAAAGTATTCTGTGTACACGGCAAACATTCCGCTTTATCGGATCCATCGTCGGCTTAAGGAAGTCTATTAGACTCTGATAGAATCAATAATGCAGCCGTATCTGGGCCTCGTAAATATCAAAGACCCCGAATACGTCGAAGATATGTGTACAAATGTATCTGAAACTTGATAAAATTCCGCGCTTCTTGCGTCACAATGCCTAGTTATTTTATCATTTTATTTCTAGTCTTATTATTAAGTATAAGATTGTCCCAATTTTAGCTTTATTATTTTTACGTATAAACCCAATTTTATATTTAAGATCGGTCCATGAATCGTCTTATTTTATATTTAACATTATCTTAAGTTTGATTTTAAATAAAAAGATTTTATCCAGCAGATAGTTAAAAAGAATCATTTTTTCCTCGATCTAAAGTTTAGATTCTATTTTTTTCGCACAATAGAGGGATAGGATATATGACTTTATTTTGATGCGTAGTTTTTGCCAAGCAAAGAATGTACACAAATTTACGTTGAAAATATTAGACCCAAGAAATCCAGCCCGCCTGTATTTCGGCACACTTTCTATTTAATTTGATTATCATATAACAGTATCGTAACTCATTATGATTTTATTTTCGTTGTTTATAATTTACACGAATAGACGGCCAAGATAGACCGACAGTGACGTCGAATCGTGTAATTAAAAGTTTCTTTCAGAAGATGGCATCCAAGATACTATTGTTGGAACGTTATATATGCTCAACGGGTATCATGATGCAAAATTTATTTATTTTTTTCTTTTGCGCAGAGACATTGTTCGAGCGGAATACAGCCCCCCCGCCGTTTTATCTCATTTTAAATCATCGTGTCGCGAACAAGCGAGAGTTGCACCGCGATGATTTACTGCCGCTGCATTTCGCCAAGTTACGAGAGTTAATTTACCGCCGCTGTCCGCGACCGTGCAATTCGCGATTAATTGATAAAATTACGACCCGCGGCGAATTAATTACGACGCGGAAAACCGCGCGCAGCTACGTTTGGACGTTTGTTGTCGCGCGATAACGGCGCGCGACGACTTTTCAACGTCGAGCGCCGACGCCTAATTACTTATGTCCCAAACCGCGTTTCGACTTTAGCACGCTCCTCATTCTTCCCGAGATGTTCTTTTTTTCCCTTTTTTTCTCATCGCAGAAAAGATCCAGAGATCCGCCGGAGATGGTTTCAAATTCAAATCCTGCGCGCGTCGCGCTCGACGTTGCGCCAATCGTGGCTGGGTTCGTGGCTGGCCGGGGGGAAACCGTCTGGTCGCTGTCAAACAAACGATTGCAGTCTGAGGATGGTATTTATAGTCTGAATCCTATATTCAAGATCGTCCTAAGAGTGATCTTGAGAAGCTATACGTCCCGTTGGTCGAATGAAGATCTCGTACGCCCAAGATTGGAACAATTTTAAGTATATAAGATAAGACTTCATATTTTATACTTATAAGATCGGATAAATACTGGACTGTGATTTCTGCCCGCTAATAGTCCGATCTTGTCGTTTTAAATTCTTAATTAAGATTTTATCCGGCCAATAAAATAATCGGTGACGATTTCGATTCATTTCCCCCGCGAGTTTTTATTTCACGCGTTGATATTTTTATAGAATTCTCCATTCCGGAGCCTTTTCCAGTCGGCGGGATTTAAATCCGCGCTCGAGCGTTCCTATTCTCGCGAGAGGCTCGCGAATCGATAGTGACCGCATCAGCTGTTCTCGCCTTCCCCCCCTCCCGCCTTTAAGGTCGCTACCTCGCTACCTGTATCGTCACGGCCATATTAGGCACGCGTACAGGAGACGGAAGGAATGAGGACGTTCCGCGACAAATGAGGCTCTCCTGAAGGCTCTCGAGGTGCGCACGGTTTTTATCTACCTCTCCCGGACGCGTCTCGCCGATCGTTAATTAATCGCCGGAAGTTGAGCGACCCGAATCGATCGCGTCGGGGAAGCGTCGCGTCGCGTCGCGTCGCTCATCGCCTCTGCTGTCACGATCATCTGTGTATTGTTTTATGCGAAGCAGGTCTCTTCTCGGCTGCGCTACGAGGTCTACCCGCCCCCCGCCCCGGTCGGTGGATCGCGAGCGACAATCCGCGAAGCATGGCATGGCACTGCAACGGCACTACGAACCAAGAGATGGTGACCAAGCTGAAAGGTAAATGATCCCACTCCCCCCCCCCTTCCCCTGCGACCCGTCGCACGATCGATGCTTCTGAAAAGCAGGACTTAATTACCGCCGAGTTAATTAGCGCCCGAGAGCATCGCCTTGCTAGAGTTACAGTCGTTCGCTTTGCACGGCAATTATAGGGACAGATTATTCGCAGATGCTGGCATACTGGCAGCGGACAGCGCAGAAGCCGCCATGGTCGCTGTTGACAGAGCCAAATACTGCCACGAGCCGGACCCTTATCTCGATCGTCCCCGAAGAATCGGTTACAACGTGACCATCAGCGCGCCGCATATGGTAAATGTGTACCTCGTCTACTTCGTGGTCTACAGAACTGTCATGTGCATGACAGATAAGCTTACAGATCATCCTTGCTGATCCATAACGTTCGCATAAAGTGTTATACAGATACAAGAAATATACTCACACAGCCGCGAAACATGTCTGCAAACATATACAGTTAATAATTCAAACGACATAAACTATTAATATGATTCTCATAAGACTCTGACGAGCGAATTTCTTGGTTGACGCCACTTGACGTTGATACTTCATACCTCTTTTGATTTGTTACATATAGTACAAATTAATTTTAATACTTGACACTTGCAGAGTATTACAAATGAATATCTATTTGTATAAGAACAATTATCAGGAAGGCGATTTGAAATGGGGGTATCAGAGTAACCTCCTTATCTTATTTTTACGTTATTTATGTTAAACTCATATTTGGCTTGATGACTGCAGACTTTTCCAAACAACAGTATCGACGCGTCACACAGATAATTGTCACTGAAGATAATATACGTTTTCTTGAGAATTTAATCCGCTCGCTAACGGCTTGATAAATGACGCTCTCGTATCTTTTGCAGCATGCATACGCGCTGTCTATCCTCTCCGATCAGCTCGTCGACGGCGCCAAGGCACTTGACGTCGGTTCTGGCTCGGGCTACCTGTCCGCTTGCATGGCGTTCATGGTAGGCTCGCACGGACGCGTAGTAGGCATCGAGCATATTCCCGAACTCATAGAGATCTCAACTAGGAACGTGCGCGAGGACAATCCGCACTTCCTCAAGGAGGACCGCATCAAATTTGTGGGTAAGCTCTCCGTTAACACTCGAGAGTTTCCTCTCTCTGCTACCGTTCCTGGTAGTTTCCCCCTCACTCAGACAGTCGAAGCTCCTTCTCTCGTCAATGTTACGCCATTCCTTCACGTCTCATTTACCAATGAATCTGAGTGTAAAGCTCGTCAAACGATGAGAGAAAAAACAAAAGAGAAACGTTCAAGAAGTATTACATGTATGCATATAGTTTGAATAAAAGATACTCGTGATCCATCCACGTGGAGTAGGTATGTACGTTGCCGTGAAGAGTCGAACGGAACACTGTCCACCGACTGTGTGGCTTTGCTGTAAAGGTAAAAGATAAAGACTGCCGACTAACGACAGGTCATTATGAATGCGCCTAGTGGGAGACGGCAGATTGGGACACGCTGCTGACGGCCCTTACAACGCTATACACGTTGGAGCAGCGGCCGAAGCTTTACCGCAGACGGTGAGCGCGAATGACACGCTAGTACGCGCAATTCGGGAAAAATAGTTGTGCGAGAGATTGCGTGAACGACGTAACCCTTTTGCTTTTTTTTTTGCAGTTGATAGACCAACTGGCTCCCGGAGGTCGACTGATCTGCCCGGTCGTGGCGATAGAAGGTTTCCAAAGGTTTCAAGACCTGCTGCAGGTGGACAAGAGCACAGACGGCGCGATCACGAAGAAGAAACTGATGCAAGTCTCTTACGTTCCTCTCACGGATCCTACCACTCAGTTACGTAATTAGAGTCATTAAGGTGAGGTGTCACGGTGGAGAGAAACGCAAAAGTTTCTCGAGCGGACAAAATTAAACGATCGCGTACGAACCCGATTGATTAACGATAATCAGAACTCTTGTAACTCCACGAACTAATTTCTTTTCCACGCATGCATAGATATGGAGTGCACGTCGTCTTCGATTGGGAATATATCAATAAACTATATATATTTTGTACATGCCCTTCTTTTCTTCGCGCCGTCCTTTCTATTAATATATCGCAGTCGCGGCTGTGTACGACGTTCAGATGCTATCGCATTATCGCAGTCTGTTATCAAGAAATATTGAACTTACGGTGATATTAATGTGTTTGTTCCACAAACGTTCTTAATCCTAGAACTTCCATTAAGATGCGAGAAAGGATTGTAAGGAACGAAATTAATAATAGGGAAACGAATCTTAAATAACGAGGTAAAATACATCTTTATACTTTTATATACAATGAAACTCGGATGTTTATTCTGTGTTCGAAAATTGCAATTGTTTACGTGAACAAATATCGTAAATTTTAGGAAGAGTCAAATTACAGGAGAAACAAATTTTTCCACTTTTAAGCTCTATCGCTTTATCGCGATAAGAATAGACTGTTTGATTTGCGTATTCGTTGGAAGCACATATGGATTATTTGGAGGTAAAAGAAGACCTGACCAGACCGATCGAGTAGCGTCGCAATTCTCGATTTCGAGCGAAATTCGCGGGAGAAGATCGATCGAAGGGGAGAGCGCGGAAGCGTCCGCCAATCGGGGATCGCTGCTCAGGCCGCTTGCGTACAACGAGGAGGGAAACCCACGGCGACTGGCGGCCTCTTCTCGTCTATTTTTAAAAGCGCGAGGCGTGTGTGGCACGTTTCGCGCGCGAACCGTTCTTCAACGTTGCGGTCGTTGCGACGAAGGTCGAGAGCTTTCGCTCAACTGCGCTCAACGAGTTCCCGCGATTACCCTCGCGGCCCGCACGTCGGGCGCGTGTCGATCCAATTCGTGTCGTGTTCTGATTATAATTGTCACCGGCGCTTGACGCGTCAGGAAACGGATTCGGGCGAGACGACCTAAAGACGCAGTGCCCTAAATCCGAAGCGAGAAAGGGAGAAGCGGATCGTTTGTCGAAGGAGTTCCCGAGATAACGCTCCTCGGAGCGGTTTAGAGCGGTTCCCGCTCGGAACGTCGCCGAGCGCGAATCGAACGACGACCGGAAGCGACAGGTTGCCGGTTGAACCCGCGGCCCGTCGCTCGTTTGTTTGTTTTCGTCCCGAGAGACGCGTCACACCGGTCCGCCACGCATCTCCCCAAAATTCGGTCCCGCGAGTTCGTCGAGTGCCTTTGCGCGACGCTCGCGATCCTGTCGCCTGTCGCGATCGCCCGCGACATGGCCACGTACGGGCGTTATCGTGGCAGGAACAATCAGGATCTCGTGGAGCATCTACGGCGTAAGTATCGCGCGGTTATGCAACGTTGTGTCATCGCGCTGCCCCCCGCCGCGGTGCGCGGCGCCGCGCCGGGCCGCCGCACGGCCGTATACGCCGCCTCTCTTTATCTTGACGTCGGAGCACGTCGGAGATTGATTACGGCGCAGTTGATGCAACATTTACATCATTTACAATCCGTTCGACTCGGATTCACGAAAATAAACGATTGTTGCCGCTCGCGTTTGAATTTAGAGCAATTTTAGTTTGATTGGAAATACATACACATGTGTACAATGTGTGTATGTAAGAAATTAATTGTAGAAAATAAATATAAATTTTACTTATATTTTTTCCAAATATTCTTATCGTTATTTAATGGAAATATGTTGCATGAAATCGTTTTTAGGGTCCAGGGTGATCAAATCTGACAGAGTGTTCGAAGTAATGAGTTCTGTGGACAGAGGGAAATATACTTATCCCAGTCTTGCTTACGTAGACGCACCACAAGGGATCGGTTACGGTGTCACTATCAGCGCTCCTCACATGGTACAATACAGTGTATATCCTCTTATTTCCTTGCATATGAAAGCGTCACAATGTCGTATGTCTGAAAATCAATATTCAATTTCCGTTGTAAGATAAAAGATTGCCTTTGCGAAAAGAGTTTCATTTAATTGTAAGAGTAGTAAAACAATAATAGTAAATGGATACACACACACTGACAGACAAAAAAAAAACACTGAAAAGGAAATTCATGTTGGAAGACAAACGGAAATTCTTTAGCACGCGTATGCCCTGGAATTGCTTGAAGAAAAGTTGCGTAACGGCACGAGGGCACTGGACGTCGGTTCTGGATCCGGATACCTGACGGCATGCATGGCTCTTATGATGGGGCCTCATGGGTTGGCCGTTGGAATCGATCACATACAAGAGCTTCGAGCGTTGGCCGAAGAGAACATTCGACATGACCACCCAGAACTTTTGAGCGATGGACGCGTGGAATTAGTTGGTAAGTAAACATTTATCTTTAAATAATCACGTTTATTATTTCACGTGCCACAAATTGCTTTCTGTATGACGAAATTATTCGATCACGATTGCATTTGCTTAGTTGGCGATGGAAGATTGGGATATCCCAGTCGTGGACCGTACGACGCTATTCACGTGGGAGCGGCTGCTAAAGAAATGCCACAACCGGTGAGAGAAACGCTCGCGGAATTATTTTCGGTTATCCCAGAGCAAATGCAAATTTTTTGGTCTTACAGTTGATAGATCAGCTGGCCCCTGGTGGTCGTTTAATTGTACCGATGGGTCCAGAGAACTCGGATCAAACCTTAGTGCAAATTGACAAGACTCTGGACGGCAAAATCAAGCAGCGATCTCTGATAAGCGTGGTGTTTGTCCCTCTCACTGACAAGGAACGACAGTACCGTCGATCATGAGGCACGTGTCAGCTCCAATAAGAGAGCGCCATTTTATTTATTTTCACGGTTATATGTATTATTTTATTATTTTAACTTATGCAAAAAAATAGCTCTATAGAAAAATACCTATATACATAAAATCAAACTAATTTGTCTGCAATCGCTGTCTGTAAACGCTGCACTGGCACATCCTTGCGCAACAAATTTGTTGCAAAGATTAATCGAAATTTAGTATGACAATATTTCCGTATCTTCGAGATTGCGACCGTAGTATAGCTTGTCTCAACATATTCACAAAAGAACAAGTAGATATTGCCGCAATTTCTACTCGCAGAGGATTTATATTTAGACAGGATCAATAATATGCAATAATGTGCATCGATTAATGTTTCTCAGCTTATAAACTATATGAGTGCACAGTTCAGAAAAAGAGAAATAAATTTAAACTAATGTTGATCCAAATATAGTATTAATAGTAGATTTGTCACTTTAGAATTGCTTAGAACTGTGATTTCAATTACTGTGAAGTTTCTCTCGGTTGATTTTATTATGAACGAAAGAAAAAGGTTATACCAATCAATATCTAAGTCATCATCTAATAACTTATTATTTATGTGTGCCATAATCATCTTATTGTAGGTTTCTGTCAGGTCCTATTTCACAGATTAAACGAAGAGGATTATGTAATTAAGTGTTTTATTTATTAACATACATAAAATTGTTTACATTTCCGTGTATAACGAGGCTACTATTGTACCTGTCGCAGGAATCTTTTTTCAAAGTCCCTAAAGAATCCACAAAAACCGGGATATTGTGTAGTGTAATGAATAAATTACACAATTTAACTAGTAATTTTGCAAAATCTTAGGTTCTCTGAAATTGAGCTAAAATTCTTATTAATTTATATTTATCAATATATTATAAATTATATTTATGAATATATTATAAATTATATTTATAATATATTATAATTATGATTAATAATTATATAAATTTATATTTATATTTATAATTTTTATTTATTCCACAACACTCCGTTTTTTTGCGGATTCCCTAAGAATTTTGCGAGAAAATGAATTATACAAAATTCCTGCGACAGAGCTAATACTCATTGTATATCTTTTCCATTTCTCCTATCAATTTACTATCTATGTTTCTATCTATATTGCAGAAACTATGTTTGAAAGTAAATGTACATAATTTATAATATACATGATATCAGAATCTCAAATACTTATATATCTGTTTGTTTGATGTACATGTAACACTTGTAGTTACGCACATATTCTCCTAGGATATATGTGTATATAATAAATGCATTATAAATTATATATACATTTCTAGAAATGATTTTTACGTATAACGTCAACATCGTCTATTTCTAAGTAATTTGACACCTTGCCAATTACTACGTCTTGTATAATCAAACACGGGAATGCGAAATTGCACTATGCAATTGCAGTAAATATGGATAATTTAAAAACTAGTCATAAAAATTACATGTGATGTAGATCCGTTCAAATTTTCAGTAAAATACTGCAGAAAGCTATGCCGAGGATTCTCCGTGGAATAAAAGAATTCTCGTAAATCAGCAGCAATGTTTCACTGAGATGGCGATCGAGAACAACTAACTTATACTAATGTCGTTATATCTAAAAGCTCGTAATCATAAAACACTCCCGTCCTACCTTCGAATGTACAAAGGGCAGTGAGATCATGTTATCTTATTTACATTCGTCTTTAGTTAAAGAGCCTTCACTATGTATAAACTGAGCGGGGCACCAGTTGCTAATCCTATACCTAAGAAAGCACCCATCATTGCGGACGCAACTTCTTTTTCCTCACTGTCTACGACTCTATAAAAGTTAATACATACAATTGCAGGGAATGATCTTGCGACCGACGGAGTTTTATTGCTGAAAATATACTTACGTAGGCGTGAGAATAAACGTTAAATTACAGAGATAGCCATTGGTTATGGCGAACACAATAGTTATCAATATGTAATATATATCACTGTGAATGTAAACAGGTAGATGATGCCTCGGTTGTGCATTGCAAAACATGAGCGCAGGTATGAAAATACCCCTCGCGACGCTCATAAACATTACGAGCCACGGCTTGCTTCTTGGCTGCAATGATAAAAACTCGATAAACATCGCATAAACGAATGCAAATACTTGTAAATCGTATTGAAACGCAGATTCTCACCCACTGAAGAATACCAGATAATACTCTTCCTGCATAATCGCCTGTACTGAAGATAAGATACGTAACCACAGGTACAAAGTATATGTCTGAAAAGTCATTACAAATTATACCCATGATCATTGCTCGAAATCCATAAAGCATTGAGGTATATTACAAAGATTTCAGATTACCGTTCCACGCATTGCCTTTGCCTTTGTGTTCGCTCTCCACTAGTACAGTGATTGCCGGGTACACAGCCAGCGTTATGAAAAATACTAAGAATATGCTAACGCCATAATGCCAGATCCTCTTTAAAATCTGCGTGTAGGGCACACTCGGACTTGTCGAGAAGCTGACTTCGCCGTTTAAGGAATAATCAGATTCCAAACAAGCAGGTACTTTCTCTATCGTGTGATGCTTGAAGAATGGCTGTGAATAAAAAGAATGCTATAGAGCGACGGTTCTTGAATTGAACTCCGTAAACTTGATTAACAAAATTAATTAAATTTTGTGAAACAAAGCCTGCGATCAAGAGCGTTTGAAAGCCGCTGTATTAAATGGAAAAGGATATCATATCTAATTTGATTCTATCTCTCCAACTATTTGTACAGCAATGATACATCGTGGAATGTATACGTTTGGTTATTATCGTAAGAAGCTTATCATACGTTTATAACACACTTGCGTCGCATGCATCATCGTTTAACGTCTTAACGAAACAATAAGTGTTAATGATGATCTCATCGTTTTGCGTATGATCACTGATCCGGATTGAAGAAAACGTAGCACGATAATAAGTCCGAGGTATGTTCGAACAAAACTGACTCACCGCTTTCTCCAAAAGGATGTACGCGATCAGCGACAACAGTAGCACAGTATCGCCGATAATGAAATACACTAAGCCGGAAAGTACCGGACTGGCACCAATCCACAGGGAGCATATTTCCGTTAGGGCCGTGAATATTCCTCCAAGAGCTTGCCCACCGGACATCGCGGTTATGTATTTCGGCGAGAACTTGCCCACTATGCCCATTAAACTTCCTCCAAAAATTGCGCTCGCAGCTAGAAACGTATAATATTGCTGATCTTATAGCAGAACCAATTACTGTGGTACATTCTCGTTTTAAATTTCATTATTTAATAGCATGTACACACCATTTACGAGCGCAACTGTCGTCAAAGTAATTATTAGGAACGTATTTTGCCCTGGAAACAATCTTTCGTTATTTCTGAGTAAAATACATGAAAGTAATTATAATTATTACGATGACCGGATATAACGACAAAATAATTTGCTGGCTTACATTTGTCAGTGTCCATTTCGACAAATACAGTTGTCATAATGAAGAGCAGCAATATTGTACATTGGGAACCCACCATTCTTACAGTTAGAGAGACTCTGAGAATTTAGAGACTGAATAAACACATCGCTTTTACTTTTCTGATATATGATTCAAAATTACTAGTCATTCCTGACTTTTTTAGGTATAAAAGACTGAAACGAGATGAAACAAACTAATATTCTCTCGTATACGACTGCTGACTCTTGTCTTCAATTAATTGATCTCAAAGGCGAATGCTTTTAATTAATTAAAAAAAAATCAAGAATGCATAGTAATTTTGAATCACGAATAAATTCAGACATTTTTCAAACGTACGCTCGACAATTATTTCCTAACAATGATTTTTTTTGCTTACCTCTTGCTAATAAATGCATTTATTATTAAAAACAGAGTATTTGGCAATGCACTGGCTACACTTAAATAAGAAGTAAAACTAGCTTGGAGATCCGTCTTTTGTTCAAGTAGTTCTGCATACGTATGAGTCAGATTTGTCGAATTATTATGAATTTCTCTAAATTTGTACATCCAGTACTGAAAGAAAGACGTTATACAAGCAACAGTATTCCACACAAGCATGAGGAAAGCAAAGTAACGCCACTTACGTCGTCAGCAGTGATAAAAAAACTCCATGGGATTAACGTATTTATCCCAAGTAAGTAAAACACAATGTATGCGAGATTATATCTAAAATATGCAAAAAAAGATTACCAGATATAGATCCCAAATAGAGTTCATTAATAAGTATCAAATTAAACCCAGGTAACTGGAACATACTTGTCGTGTGGCTCGTACGGTTTCAAAAATGGTTTCTCGTCGGGAATCGTCACGTTAGGATCATCCACCTCGGTCTCAAAATCATCCTCAAATTCGCTATCAGACGCACCTCCCAGTAAGGGTCTTCTATTGATGGAGTACGACATGATTTCTCCCTGACGGATGACGAACTGTACAACGGATCACAAAACAAAAATATGTTAAGCAACGAAATAACTGCTTCTTTATGCAGAATCAAGACAGAATTAATGCGTTACATTGTATCAAATGTAAATCTAATGTAAATGTTCAGAATGTTCAGATATTATGCATGCATTGCATACCTTATCGAGAAAAACTTTCCTACTCGCGAGCCTGCATGTGAACAAAGAGCTTCTCCGAGCAAACACGTTTTTCCTCCGCAGGAAACGATACTTACGGAGGCTGCGCGAGGGATGGGAACGTCTGAAGCAGGCAGTGAGCGGGATTTACGAGCGACCGTGCGTAGCCCTGGAAAGCCGCGGTTGAAGCATCTCTGGCACGAGACTGGCGTTGTCTGAGATCACGCCCGACCAACGAGAAGATCACGAACACGAGCGGACAAAAGACGCCCGTGCTCGTGATCTTTTTTGCTCGTCGGATCGCAGTGCAACAGCCTCCACCTCGGTTTACTCTGGGCGATCGAGGGCACGATCTCCTGACCAGTCCTGACTGGCCAATCTCTCCCGTCTACGTACAGCTGGCTGGCATTCTCCCGTTCTCCGACCATATCATGCACACCTCCTCCTGTCTTTGCTTGTGAAATGATTCCAGAGTCCAGAGCCCAGATCCCCCACTTGAATGAGTCGGGCCAGAAGCCAGAACACCTCCTCCTGTGCAATGTGCATGACACGCCCCGCACCCCGCACGCCATCACTTCTGCTCATGCTCGGCACGTGGCACGTATCGATCAGCTGGTCCTGGGGTCCTGGGGATCTGGGAGCGGGACTCAATTTTCGAGCGCTGATTGGCTCGAAAACTGAACGAGTGCGCAGCGTCGGGAATCCAGCGTCAAATCCGGTCACGTGATTAGATTCAGAGGGACGCGAAATATAACCTAACCACTGGATTGGCTGAAATCTATCAAGTGACCAGATTTGACGCTCGAATCCAGCGTCGAGCGTCATCGTGAAATCGCACCTTTATCGTTTCTTAACTATGTACCGCGTATCGAGATCGGATCCTAGCGTGTCCCCAGTTTGACGTGTGACCGAGCTGTCCCGATCTGTTTTTCGCCCGCGGCGGATATTTGACCCCGAAGTTCTCGTCTGCTCTCTGCTGCTCTCGTCCACCTCACACAAACGCCTCCATATGTTGTTTTCTTGCTGTTCTCTCCTTTCCCCTCTCATTCCTCCACCCCCGCGTTTGCTTTGCTTTTAGCGAGGATGCGCGCCGTGCCGATGATCACCATTCACCGGTTCGTCGCATTCACGGCGCGGCGTCCGCTATCCGCTTCCTTTAATTCCTTTCCTTTTACTACCGGCTTTCGTTCGGTTCCACCCGTCAGCTGTGGTCAGCTGCTCCTGTCAATAAGTTGACGCGAATTAACGTGATTCTTCGATGTGTTCGCCATCGTGTGTTCGCGATCGACGACTAGCTCGACGGAATTATTTAACGCAAAATTTCTATAATTCATTATTTCTCAATCTTCGTTCCATTTCTTAATATAATTTCTTAATCTTTTTTCTATGTTATATTAAATAATAAAAAATTAATAATCCGTTCCGCATTGGCAAGATATATAGCGGAGGTATAATAATTAATTTAATTTAATTAAGTTACTTAAATTAAGAATTTGATAATTAAATTAAGTTAAATGGCGATGCAGTGAGCGACGTGAGCGTGTACAGTGAGAACTGTAACCTGTGCTACACACACACACACACACACACACACACACACACACACACACATTACGTTTAGATTATTATCGTTATAATTATTAATTTGTCAATCATATGAGATACCTCATAATGAAAGGAGAGGCGCAGAGCACGATTACTTGAAGTTGTCCTTACCAGTGTGGCTAGAAACCGAAAGTAATTCAGAAAAGCGAACATCATTTATAAATGAACATCCGCGATATCCTATTTTAGTCAGTAGTTGTATGAACTTTACATTTCTTACAGTAAAAAATACTTTAAAGCAAAATAAAACATAGTTTCTTGAAAAATAAAAGAAAATATTTTACACTTTCAGAATATGGAATTGCGGATATTCCTTCGGCTAAACCGAAAGTGGAAATGGTTTCCAATGTGATAACGGTGGAATTTGTATGTCTCCAGACGATCCACGTCAGTCTAGAGGGATTAAAAGGAAGTTACTTAAAGATATGGAAGTTCAAAAAATGATTGGGCTTGTTCAAAGGCTTTTTAAAACCGGTGGAAAGATTCCGGCTCTTTCGTTTATTCCACGGAATGTAAGTTTAATGTTAGACTATATAAAACAATGTATACGAGATGAGAGATTCAGAACAACTTTTTACAATCAATTTACTCAGGAATATGTAGTTTAACGACAAAAGGTTCTTCTGAATCACTCCGTATATACTTATTAATCGATGTATAAATGCTATTATTTTAACATTTCAGCTATCGAACGATGAAATCTCGTTGGACAAACCGCTACAAGAACTTAGTTAATTACTATTCAATACAGGACTGTGATCAAGTTCTTGCGAGGTGGTGATATCGAATAAATTATATCTATATAGATATGACTGTATTTTTACGCTGTTAAAGTTCGCTCTATGATACTTATTGTTATTAAAATTTTTTTAATTGCATTGCATGTTCTTAATGAACCTTACTGAGATTGTGGAACCTGATAACGTAAGCTTAAGTCAACGAGATGAATACTTGCCACTATTGGAAAAAAGTATATCTTATATTTTACATTATTCCTTATACAATACAGATGCGATTAAAAGTATAAATTATGAAGGCAAGCAGCATATGAAATATATCCAAATACGCGCCGTCGAAATAAGATGCCGTGAATTAAAAATGTAAACGACGAAACGTACGTACGATATATGCCATTTTATATAAAATATGAAAATAAATAAAAAGAGAAGAGAAAAGAGAATTAGTTGATACAACTAAATTATACTTTATAAAAAATGCGCTTAAATATTTGCATGCAATGTTGCTTATATTTATTTAG
Source organism: Temnothorax nylanderi (assembly GCF_030848795.1). Classification (NCBI taxonomy): domain Eukaryota; kingdom Metazoa; phylum Arthropoda; class Insecta; order Hymenoptera; family Formicidae; genus Temnothorax; species Temnothorax nylanderi. Next base: position 75,738 of record NW_027249135.1, read on the forward strand.
TATTATACTAGAATATATAGATTATTTAATCATTTTCCTTGAAAAGTGGTATGAATCAAGATACATATTCTAGGATTGAAAATGATTGCTATCAGAATTTTAACCATATTTATACAAACCTTTTTATTATTACTTTCCGTTCCTAATTATTTTTTCTCGTCAATTAAAATATCTGCCAGGAATATACAGAGTGCAAGTGCACAAAATAATGGCACTGAAAGATGCTTTTATCTTGGTGATGTTTACATAGAAACTTAATCAGTTGTATTGAAAATAAAGATATATTTAGCAACAATATAATACATTTCGTCTACAAAGATAATAAATATACTTTAGCATTTTTTGTTTAATAATAGTTACATTTATGTATACTTTTGAACACACGGTTATCTTAACGACTATATTTTTGAATATGCTGAGTATCAAATCATTCTATAAAGACTATAATAAATCAGGTCCGTCTCTTCAAAATTTATATTGATAATTTATTTCATTACTGAATAGACTGAATACGTGGCACGTCTAAATTTGGCGATGTGCCACGTTCCACGTTCCGTCTTGGGCTTCGTTTAATCCTTCCAGTCTTGCACTTATTGACGTCATTAGCGAATTTTAATGAGTTTAATGTCACATTATAACTTTCATCTAATGGAGTTATATTTAAAATCACGAGTGTTTTTGAATCGCCTTTTAAACATGGCTCGAGCAAACGAGTTAATTTAGAATTTCTATAAGGTATATGTTTGGGCGGCAGTGTGGTCTAGTGGTAGAGCGCCAGACTCGTAATCTGAGGAACCAGGTTCGAGTCCCACTAGAGCCATGGAATGTTTTTCCGAAAGCTGCGCCCCTCCGTGCAAGATTATAGGCCTCTTGTGCGGAGCAAACTGGGCTCCGTCTTTCGGAAAGAGACGTTAAGCAGTTGGTCCAAAGGTTTATGTAAATCTTCCTCTAATTCTTGCGAACGTTTATGTAAATCTTCCTGACTTTTTCTAATTTGGGCGATTTCAGTGGTTAAATTTTGTAAATTATTTGCCGTTTCATGGAGCATGGTATTTTTTGTACATGATTCCTCTGATTCTTGCGAACGTTTATGTAAATCTCCTGACTTTTTCTAATTTGGGCGATTTCAGTGGTTAAATTTTGTAAATTACACAGGACCACAAAAAATTTTTTTTGAAAAGCAACTGGGATCAGAGTAGGTGTTTCTTATAGATTTTGGGTCACTGAATCCGAATTCGTAAACCGTTTTGCTCCATCACGTCTAGATTTTTAGATAATCGAGAAAAATAGCGGAAAATCTGTGAAAATTGAAATAAACATTTAAAGAAAGAGCAAAAGTATAACATCAAAGAAAGAGAAAAAGTATAACATCAAAATGCGGTCGCAGAACTGATTTAAATATATTTTGGTAAGTTAAATAAAGTGCAAAAAAGGAGGATGTTAAAAAAGGGACGAATTTCGCCCAAAAAGGTGTAAGTAAAAGAAATAGTGTTTTTTGTAGATCTTGATCTCCTGAATACGATAAAGCTAATAAAAAGTTCGTGGTGCTTGGGGAACACCTTGAAAATTGAGCATAAACGTGGTGTATTTACAGAAATTCGGATGAGATATATGCTATATCATAAAAAGTTCTGGTGAAAGATTTGTTGGGGAGAGAAAAGGGGGAAGAAAGAGTGTCGAGATTTGGCACTCGGCGAGACACCGTATACGCGATACTCGAAATGCATGGCATCGTGGCTACGTCGCATAGCCGAGCGCGGCCGCCGCGGCCAGCAGATCCCCTCCAGCTGGCTAGTTCGGACACGAACCATTAGCACGGACGCAAACCATGTGCGGTTACCGAGCGAAACGACGTAGTTTATGCGCACTTTCTCAGGTGGCGCGTCGGAACACGCAACACACAAAAATTGACGAAAAAACATTTTTTATGAAATGTATTTTTGTAATTTTTTTCGATTTTTGTCTTGAAATCAACACTCGCGCAATGTGTTTTCGTGCATACTTCAATTGTGTAAAAAAAAAATTAACTTCTGTGCAGTCTACGCAAAGCTAGACCCTTCCCTGCAATTGTCGGTAATTTGGCTTTACACGGCTATCAGTAGCAGCTACAAGCTACTCTCAGTTGACAAAACAATCAGTGGTAAAAGCTGGCCATATTATCCTCGGAATAGAGGCAGGAGCCAATTAAACAAAGAAGAAGAAGAAGAAGTTCGCGCGGGAAATTGCGGGAAATTGAGCGCCAAGCGTGGCCGAGCGGCTCGTGAGGTTACCTGCGTACGCGGACTTGGAAGAATTTGGTGTAAGATTGTTGTGATTTCCCGTCAACGATGTCGAGTCCTATGAGACCGCCGAGGACTCCGGTTCCGCAGGACGACAGCCGTTCGCCGAGTGGCACCCCGAACGGCACGCCGAGACGGCAACCTCGGACCCCGACCTCCGTCAGGACTCCCTCGGTCGCCGGAACACCCAGTGTCGCCGGCTCCGTCAGAGGTTGAGGAATACCCACGAATTGAGATAGTGAGATAGTGAGATATATTGCATTCAAGCTGTTATATTCGTTTTTCTTCTTGTCACACGTAGGTACACCTCAGAGGAGACCGGGCAACAATCCAGTAGACACGCCGTTACGATGGGGCAACCGTCAAACGCACGAGACCATCGCACCGTCGTCGGAGGGGTTGTCCTCCGTGCCACTGTCCTCTCCGAATCGACAGGTGCAGACGAGTCCTCTCGCCGCGGGTATGAGCGAGATAGAGCTGTCCTCTCCGCTGAATTATGGAACCCCCAGCTCTTTGGCGTCAATTCGTACTCCCCGCAGTGGTGTCAGAGGTACACCTGTTCATCAAAGACCAGACGTTCAGTCCGACAGGCGCGTGCGGCAAGTTAATCTGATCGAACCAGTGAGTTAAACGCATATAGCAATACTGAGATAAATGAAATTATTAAATCGTTAATATATAAATTTTATTGGCAGATACCAGAGAATGATGAAGACAGAGAGAGAACATCCGAGGGTGAGAACGGGGGCCCACAATTGACAATCTGGGGCACAAATGTCGTGGTGGATCGTATCAAGCAGCAATTCAGACGATTTATTCTGTACTTTATCGACCCAGAAGCGGAGAACGACGAAATACCTGAGAACATGAATCTGTCAGAGCCGCTCTACACGCAGAAGCTCGAAGAGATACATATACTGGAAGAACCTTATTTGAATGTAAACTGCGCTCATCTCGAAGCATTCGACTCGCAGCTTTACAATCAGCTGGTATTGTATCCTCAGGAAGTTATACCGGCGTTCGATCTAACGGCAAATGAGATATTCTTCGAAAAATTCCCCGGGGCAGCATTGGAACACTCGATTCAAGTACGTCCCTATAATGTTATGCGGACCACGAGTATGCGTCTTTTAAATCCAGAGGACATAGACCGATTGATCACGGTTACCGGAATGGTCATTAGAACGTCAAACGTCATGCCGGAAATGCGAGAGGCGTTCTTTAAATGCATCGTGTGCTCCTTCACGACGACTGTAGTCATCGACAGGGGTCACATAGCCGAGCCCACGGTGTGCACTCACTGCAACAACAATTTCTGTTTCAATCTGATACACAATCGCAGTCATTTCACCGATAAGCAAATGATCAAGCTACAAGAATCGCCGGACGATATGCCAGCTGGTCAGACTCCTCACACAGTGGTACTCTTTGCACATCACAATCTAGTTGACGCTGTCTCGCCAGGTGATAGAGTTTCTGTCACCGGTATATATCGCGCGTTGCCGATACGCGTTAATCCTCGGCAGTCCAATGTACGAGCTATCTACAGAACGCACGTTGACGTTGTCCACTTTAGAAAACAGGACTCAAAGCGGTAAGATGTATTTCTGACGAATACTTTTATTTTACATTATATATTTATTTTATCGCCATTTAAATTCTTACATATATTCTATTCTAATACTAATTAATATATTGAAGCTAAAATGAATTAAAATGAATAAAATGAAATTAATATATTGAAATATAAATTTCCAAAACGGATTTACTTCATACTCCTTCATTTCTCCAATCAGTTTCATAAATATTAATCAATATATTATATTCTTATTCATTTTTGTTATGATTTATTGCGTACGTAGATTGTACGAGCAAGAGGACGGCAAGAGTCATGCGTTTCCACCAGAAAGAGTGGAACTATTGAAACTGCTGTCGCAAAAGGAGGACATATATGAACGAATGGCGCGGCACATTGCTCCCAGCATTTACGAGAATGAGGACGTCAAGAAGGGTATACTGCTGCAATTGTTCGGCGGCACGAAGAAGGAACAGAGCGAACGGACTAAGAAACATTTCCGGTCCGAAATTAATATACTTCTATGCGGAGACCCGGGTACGAGTAAATCGCAACTGCTACAGTTTGTCTTCAATTTGGTACCGCGCTCGCAGTACAGCAGTGGAAAGGGTAAGTGATTTTTGATAGCGATAATTTCAAATCTAATTTTAGCTTTCGTTCGTATTCATGTTTGTTATTCTTTCCTCAGGTTCCAGCGCCGTGGGTTTAACCGCCTTCGTAACGAAAGATCCCGAAAGCCGTCAATTGGTATTGCAAACTGGCGCTCTGGTGCTCGCGGATAATGGTATTTGTTGCATCGACGAATTCGATAAAATGAACGATAGCACGCGCTCGGTGCTGCACGAAGTGATGGAGCAGCAAACGCTGAGTATCGCGAAAGCGGGTATCATTTGTCAATTGAATGCGAGAACTAGTATTCTGGCAGCGGCTAATCCTTGCGAGTCACAGTGGAATAAAAATAAGACAGTAAATATCCATTGATGATGATGCATATTTGATATCGAGCTAATGAGCATTTGTGAATAAATTTCTACATTCGTTTCTAGGTAGTAGAAAACGTCATGTTACCGCACACATTGATGTCACGCTTCGACTTAATTTTCCTGATGCTCGACCCGCAAGACGAGGTGTTTGACAGGAAACTTGCCAGGCATTTAGTATCGTTGTATTATAAATCCGAGTTGGAAGAAGAGGACGATATTGTGGATATGAGCATCCTGCGTGATTACATAGCCTACGCCAAGGAACATGTTCGTCCTGCTCTTAATGAGGAGAGTCAACAGAGGCTGATCCAGGCTTACGTCGATATGCGTAGAGTAGGAAGTGGTCACGGGCAAATCACGGCTTATCCGAGGCAATTAGAGTCACTGATAAGACTCGCCGAGGCGCACGCTAAAATGCGATTCAGCAGCGTAGTGGAGATCTTGGATGTCGAGGAAGCTTGGAGGTGAGAGACAAGATGTAATTAATAATATTAGAAAAATAAAAAAAAATATTGGAAACATTATTTGTTTATGATAACGCAACTCCATAATTATCATCAGATTACATCGTGAAGCATTGAAACAATCTGCCATCGATCCACTGAGTGGCAAAATCGATATTAGTATCCTAACGACTGGCATGTCGTTAGCAGCGAGAAAGCGTAGGCAGGAGTTGGTCGAGGCGTTGAAGAGGCTCATCAAGGGGAAGGATAAGGCACCGACATTAAATTACCAGAAAATTTTCACGGAACTTAAAGAATCGTCCAGCACGGTAAATTGATTTGTCCGTTATTATTCGTGCGTCGTTTGCATTATTACGATTCTATTCATTTGCATTGTTAAAATTTTATTTTACCTTTAATACGTGTTGTGGAAAGTGTGCTTTTAATTTCGCTTTTTATTTTTTAGTTGGTGACGCGCGAGATGTTCGAAGATGCTCTGAAGGAGCTGCAGGATGACGGTGTTGTGATTGTAACCGGCAAAAATACCATTCGCGTTTGTTAAAAATAATTTACCTTTGCATCACATTCTTTAGAATAGTAATAGTGATATTATACAAATATAACTAATAATCCATTGGTACTAAAACTTGGTAAGTCTTGTAAGAAATATTGATTGCTAAAATATTTTTTATATCGAAATATTTTTATTTTTTTAATAACAGTAAAAAATTTTTAATAACTGATAATTATGAAGAATTATAATTTATGATACTATATAAATATTTTCTATTTTTTAACTGTTTCTCGAATTGCTATTTTTGCTTTCAGTAAAATACAATACTTCAAAATTTATATAATGCCGAATCTTCACGCCGAATATATATACATTTTTTATGACGTATTATGTTTCCAAAAGTCTGTTTTATATCGGCTTTCAGAGTTTACTTCGATTGGAAATGAAGATTAAATTTTTGCAGTGGCTAGAGTTTGAGAAGGCACATTGATCTGTACATATTTATGATAAATTCAGGCGTCTTGAATCAAGGTGGGCGTTCTACGATCACGTTTTCTCGGTTCTTTGCAAAATTCTATCGTAATTGTTTTCGATAAATGGCTTCTGCATTAATTGTTAATAATACAACAGTAACGATCAAACGCGTATTAATTGCGTATATCAATAATTTGAAAAGTCTTGCAGACGTAGATGTGTATGCGTAGAGGTGGATGTGTGTATTACATTCCACGCCTACGCCTCGTGCGCGGAGGCGTCCCGGCGGAGGCGTCGTACTACGTTTTGCTCTTGCGATGACCTTGGAAACTCCCACGTTACTCTTAGCGCCGGGTGGTGGGGGACATTCGTTCATCGATGTCCCAGCCACCTACACCGGGCAATTTTCATCCCTCCGAACCACGATGCCCGCTGCGGCCGTAACGATCAATGGTGAGAGGGGAAGTCTAAGTATCCCCCGAATTATCGTATCCCAGGAATCGAGGAAGTGGAATTCGATGAAATTTAAGGATACGCTCGCTTTCCGAAAGCCAGTTGTTAATCTTTTATTGGGGTAAGATGAGCTACCTTACAATATCACCCAATATACGTAGAAAGGGATGCTGCACGCATCAGATACATATTACGTCTGAAATTTATCAAATTGTTTTTAAGAATTCTCTTTCCTCCTTACTCTTTGTTTACAAAATTTCAATTTAGACCAAATTAACACTGTATTTAATTTTCCTAGCGGATTGTTCGCGTTTTTCCCGCGTATTCTTGGATTAAGCTGCAGCTGGGCTGTGTCACGAGAAAAGTTCTTAACAAGCGAACCGTTTTCCGGTAAATATTGCTTTCTGTTAAAGTAACTTTGTCATTAAGAGCAGGATAAATGCTTGATATTTCAGTCATCAAAAAATCCACAAAAGAATTTCTTTGCACGTGTCCCGCGTAATTGAGATTTTGTTCCGCTCGAAATTTAATTTCACCGTACGCTATTATATTCGCTAATAACGTTATTTTCTTTTTCCCTTCACGGTACCCCTTCGCAATATACGGCTTCGATTTCAAACTTCTTCAGTATCAAAACTAAATTCGATACATTCCGTTACGAGTTCACCGGCTGGCGTCCAATTTCGATTGTCATCCGATGCGCTCGGCGCGACTAGCCGCGCGAGAGTGCCCCATCTCCACCCTCGTTGCGCGGGGCACGCGTGCACGCGCAACTCGCCCCCGTGGGGATTTGCACACGTGCGCTGCGCACACCCCGCGCACCCTCGTCTATGAACGGCTAGCCTGTAACCGACCGCAGTCGCACGTGTGAGCGTAACCGGCGAGGGAGGAAGAGAATGGAGTCGCGCGTAGAAAGGGGGGACGGATGGCGAGGGGGATGAATCGAGAGAGAGAGAGAGGGCTCCGGGAGAGCGAGACGGAGGGAAAGGGGACGGAAAGAGGCGCGGATGGGGGGTTGCGCTCGATCGTTAAAGCGGCACGACTGCCCCTCCACCACGCGTTCCCTCACGCCCAAGCCGCCCATTCATAAAGTTGTGCCCACTAATTCTTAGCATCCCCCCGTTCACTCGCTTCCCCGGCATCGCGCGAATGTAGGGTGATTTGGACAACAGGAGAACGATACAAACGATTTCTTTGCCCTTTGAATTTTTATTTGCATTCAATTACTCGCGTTTTTCCGCGTAAAATGGAACAAAGGGAAGGCAAACGATGGGATTGAAAACAATGAAAGGTCGTAGATCATAATTTGGGTCTTGATCTGTAATAAAAAAATGATTCTATATCAGACCAAATCCTTAGGATCCTAAATGTTTGATGATATCAGCCAAAAAGGTTCCGAGCTGATTCGTAGAAATCCTAAGGGAAACTGTAGATATAGTTGGATGGCGCGTCAATAATTTAGTATTTTTCATTAATAAATATAACATCGCGCGTTCAATATCTCCTTTTCTGATTTTTTTACAATGTTGCAGGACGAGAGGGCTTTTACAGCTGACAATGACGTTAATGCAGATTTTATTGCCGGCTCGACGGCCTTGCGCGATCCTGCCGCATAAATCATTCCCGTTTTATCGCGGCGAGTGGCCATTAGAGATCCGCGCCAATTAAAGATTCATTGATGATTAACGATCTATGACGTGTTCGCGCGAGAGGATTGACCGCGGCGCGGTCCTGCGCGGCGCCAACGCAACACCTGTTCCTCGGGGATGAAACCCCCGACTTGCCCGATCGACCCTGGCTTACGGCTGAAGGTCATCGTCGTCGTCGTCGCCGCCGCCGCCGTCGTCGTCGTCGTCGTCGTCCTCGTCGTCGACGGGGGAAGGTAGGGGGTGGTTGGGATGCCGCAGTGCTCCCCGTGTGCGAGCAAATAAAAGGCCGCCCGGCATTGAGCGGGCGCCTCCATTCATGGTTTCCGGGCGCAGGCGTACCGCGAGGAAACCGCATGGCGCTGCGCCCGGGGAAGGGGTCTCCGCGAGAGAAGTTCACCTACGCAGAGCCCCCGGCATCGCGATGCGTGGGCGACGTGGGTGATTCAGAGGTAGAGCGAGCCGGAGTAAAGGGCGGACGGTTCTGTTCCTTCGCGCGCTCGCGCCGGCTCCCGGCTCCCGGCTCCCGGCTCTCGGCACCGCTCGGCTCGCGACCCTCTCGGCACGACGGAGGGTGGCACGCGCGCTGGCCTCCGAGAGGAAGAACCACGAGCGAATCGCTCTGAAATTCTCCTCGGCTCGTCCGCGTGGTGCAGCTCCGCGGCTTTTCCGCCGGTCGGTTTCCGCTGACGTGTGATACGTCGAGTGAGTTCCGAAGCTCTCTCTCTCTCTCTGTCTCTGTCTCCCTTCGAGAAGCTCCTCCCCCGGGCGAACCACCTGGGATCCTTGTGCCAAAAATACGCGCGCGGGAATCTCGCCCAGGAGCCGACGCTCGTCGAGAATGCGGCGCGGGAAACTCGCGGAACATACGCGATCGCGTCCCGACGATTGTTCTCGAACCTTTTGACTTCTTGTTTCTTTTTTTTTTTTTTTTTTATAAGTCCGCGCGTTTTTTGCGCGTCGCAGCCTAGATCGCACGTTCTACGTCGAAACGACAGAAGTGAGAAAAGTTCAGTGGGTCTTTGCATGTAAAACGGTTGTTCCCAAACGGCTTTTTCGGTAAAGCTCGGTGTGCTGATTGCCGTTTCGGCAATATTCACATTTCATTACTTGTACGTTTATTTTCGTAATTTTATTCCTTAAACGCTCAGTGGGCCTAAACTCAGTTGGCCTGTTCACCCTTCGAGATTTATCAGAGAGATCTCAATTCTGTAAAAACAATCAGTTACCTGTAATTGATGATTTTTAATAATTGTTTAAAAAAACGATTTGTCATAAAGAACGTTAAAATATTTTCCGACTTACGCGCCGCAAAGATCGTAGTAACAAAAGATCTTAAACGCGAGGAGTCGATGCTTCGCGTTGGGCCCAGCGTGCTCGACGCGATTAAGTAGTCGAGCTCAAGCATTACGACGAACGGTGTGCGGCCTGTCATCCAGTTAGCCGAGTTACCCGCTGCCACGGGAGTCCGTTGGCCCTCCTCTCGCGTAGCCGGAGGCATGCAGAGATTCTACCCGTCTGCATCTGACACGAGGGGCCAGCTGTACTGCGTCAATGTCCAGTCGTCGAAGGCGTTAATCCTGGAGAGATACACGAGCATAGATATCCGGGAAAGCATGCTCGCCGCACGCCAGTACGACTGCTTCGCGGAGGGGCGCACGTACGAGAGGTGAGGACTCGTGCTCTCCCTTCAGCCTCATTTACCACGTTCGCTTATTTACCTCTCGTCGTCGCCGGCTTTTCATCCATTTACTCCGCTTTACCGCGCAGTTTTTACGAGGTAAAAGCGTCTGCCGTCCTTGAGCTCGCAATCAATCGCGTTTCACCTTTACGATCGCACCTGACGTCACGATTCTCGCGGTTCCCCGTTACTCACGTAGCCGTGGAGGGTTTCCGCGGTGCGGCATTGAAACGCGAACGAGAGCGAAAGTGGCATTCAGCGCCCGCCGGTGAAAACGAAGAAGGCCGACTTCGATCGTTCTTATAAAAAATTCTAGACATCGACGAGTTTAGCTAGACTCATGAACTTGAATAAAATATTAAAGTCGTCCGAAAAGTACGCTATTAAATATTAAAGGATAAAATTTAAACCAATACCTCGAGTTAAATCACGTTTTGTTAATTTTAATTACCATGCATGTGTGTCGAAATTTCTTATTTTAACTCCATTGGTTTGATTAAATTACGACACATTGAGTAGAAGCAGTAGCGACCTATAGGAATGGGTAAAAATGACTTATTTTGAACCCCTCCATATGTAATTTGACACTACGAATTTAACAATGTACTTAAAATTCGAAATTACATAAAAAAATGAATCCTTTGCCGAGGATTCACGTTGACTTAAGACTGTTGCTGCTTATTTCTCAATTTTGACCAATCGTTTTTCTTTTCTTTTTAGAGAAACATATAAAGCTTGATTCCGCATTTAATGCTGGAGGAATTATAAGAAATGTGGCAAGTGCCTACACAAAAAAAAGGAGAGCGATCATCTTTATTTCTTTTTCTTCTCGTATCTGAAAGCAGGAATTCCTAGGATTTCATGGCAGTTCGTTCACAATTAAGGGTTGAATTTTACAAAGGGCACGCGGGAGGAATGAAGCCCGCGGTGTTGCTCGATAAAAAAAATGTACGAAAATTCCCGGAGATGCGAGAGCAAATCGATACGCCGAGCGGGACAAAGGGATTTCGATACGAGCGAAATTTGATCGAGCCATGTCGATACACGACAGACAGCAGACCCGTTGTGTATTTTAGGTAAATATTGCCGGATCACGCATGCCCGCACACTCGCAGGGCGGCATGAGTGCGCGAGCACGCTCGCACCGAAACGGCACGCGACACACACGCAGCAGGTATACACGGCCATTTTACTTTCTCCGCCTTCCTGACCCTCGAGAGGAAAAGCGGATCTGACCTTGGTCGCCATGGCGATCTCAGGGATATTACCCTCTTCGGGAATATCATTCGCCCCGGAGCATTCCGGAAAAAGGCGCAAAGTGCCTTCGATATGCTCTTCGATATGTTGTGAGACAACATGTAATAATAAGATAAGAATGCGACCTGTGCAAATTTTATTAATTTCGATTCTTAAGGAGCTTCCACGAGGAGCGCACGCTGATAGTGTCAGATCGATAGCAGACAATCCGTCGGATACTTTGCACATGTATATATATACATACATTTCGAGATGAATGTCTAGTCAGCTTGAGATGAATGGCAAGGCGTCGCGGACTTTACGTGTTAGTAGTTAACGGCAGATTCTTTATATCATTTCGAGATAAAAGTCCCAATACTAAAATATCATAGCTATAATAGTTTGTTTAGATGAGAAGTGTTTCGAGTTGACCGATAAAACTGTCCAAAAATCGCGGACTCGAGCGCGATAGCGAAACTCAAACTACAATATTAAAACCTTGTCGATATTAATCTCATCATCTCGATATTGATATGTCACAAGGATTTCATGTAATTCGTTTTAAAAATCTCAACTCACACAATTTCACTGACAGAATCTATAATTTTGCAAAATCACTGAAATCTCTTAATAAGATTGTGTAATTTTTATCCATTCCATAATATTCCGGTTTTTTTGTGGATTCTCTAAAGATTTTGAAAAAAAAAACAACGAATTACACGAAATCCCTGCGTCGTATATTTAGAAAAAATATCGTCGCGGAACGGAGCTTGAAATTCGATTTTTCTAAATAGATGCGGAGTCATGAAAAATTAACGCTGCTGCTCCACCGTTTTGGTCTTATAATGGCTTTAAAGTGGTCGCCTCCTCGCAACGCTGCAAAAAGAGAATACTAACGAGAGCGATTTAATCTCAGTTTTAATATAGTTCCCAGCAAAGCGAGGGAACGATATGATTTTGAGATTAATCCAGAGCATTGCGCGACAAACGCGGACTTGTTGCCCGTTATATTTATTATATGAAAAGCGAGCAAACCTTTCCACGGCCCTCTGGTGAAATTAAATATTGTTTACGCACAAAATGTTAACATCGGAATATATGTAAAATAATCCCTCTGTGCGCGATTAATTCACCGCTTATTTCTGTTGGAAAATATTATGTTTACCAGTGTTTACAGTGGGTTACAGCGAGAGAAATCTTTTCAGATTTATTATTATTATCCGGTATATGCGACAAACCTCGTTAAAATTTCTTGTTATACGCGTGTAACGAATTCGGAGCTCGAGAGAGACGTTTGTCCCTTTCGGTGATGTAGAGAGATCGATATTTTGTAATAAGAAAAGTTTGTCCCCCAAGTTCTCGTTATGGGGTGTTAAAGTTAACGCGTTAAAAGTAAGACACCCTGTATAATTCGAATATCATACAAAGTGACCTCGTCGCGATCGCGAGACAAATTCTTGTCAACAACGCGAGACCTCATCAGTTTCGTTCGGTGCGAACGAAAGGCAGTGGTGGCTCAAACGTCAACAAGGTTCGTTGCAAAGGTTCGTTTCGCGAGAAGAACAGGTAAATCGAATCAATATCGACGAGGCGGACCCGATAAGAATTGCGATCGATCGTTGGAGCGAAGTTTTCGCGTGTTTATCGGTTTTCAAATTTTGTACAGTGTCTAATAATAGATTTACCTCGCAATTGCGAAGTCACGTCTTATAACGCCTGAATTATACATAGCACATCTTATACTTCTAGCGCGTCACTTCTTTTCAACAATAGGTCCTTCCGTCGGTTTGCAATCGATTTTCCATTACGAGAAATATGAAAAAAAAAAATTATCATTTATGTAATTTTAATAATCTTCAACGTCGTACGTTTTTCAAACTTGTTTATGGCTTCCAATTAGCAGGACAGAATTTTTCATCGTTAGGATGCAAATTTGCAAATACAGCAATGTATTAAACAGTGAAAGAAGTCGCGATAATATTCATACGTTATACGAAATGTTTTTATACGAAATATCGCACTTGACAAAGCAGAGATGTTTAGTGCAGGATGATTTTGCCCACGGTTGAAACCGTTGTAATTTCGAAGAGTAGAATCTCTCGTTATTATATATAAATATCTTGCGAAGCTCGAGCTTCCTTTGTGAATAAATGTAAAGGTCATCACAATTATCTATTTTCTATCGGTATTACATAGTCAGTAAAGCAAAAGTAAAATTTAAAGTAATCTTTTAAAGAATAAAATTTTATTTAAAAAACCACGAATTAAATTTTACTTTAAGATAATTTAAAAAAATCCCAACGCAGCAATCCTTTAAGTCTGTTTTCCTTGGATCGCGTCGTTGTTGATTTCGCTCGTTCGGATACAAATTTATCTTCCTCTTGGGAGCTCAATTCCGTTAAACTTCCAAAGTTCAAATGAATTTTATAGATAAACGTGAAGTATAATAAGATAAATCTAACATTTCTGTGAATATTCCGAGAATCACGGTGCACTAACACGATTAGATAACAATTATAATGAGAAAAAAGTACGTTGATAAGTTTAAGAAAACAGTACGATGATCGAGACGTCGTATTTCAACAATTCGCCGTAACTCTTGTTTCAGGAAAACAAGATTTTTCAATCGTGCAACCCAGGAGAGCTCCCTGGAGCTTTACCAACAATTCTTGCCCACCACAATGAATCAATTAAAATCCCCCCGCAACAGAATAGACTGTAACCGTCATCCCATGCAAGTAAGTAGCCCCCAAATAATTGGTAATCTGTAGAATAATATTTAAATTATTTCATCACGTCAGTGTTAACGAGAAAGTTTCTTTCTATCTTTCTGTAACATGTTTCTTTGGCAAACAAAAAAATTTATTTAATCGAATTCTGTTCCCAATTAACTAGCAATGTGAAAGTTCGATAAAGTTCACGGCCTAATTTTAGAAATCATTCCAAGGACGATTTCTGTATATAATTTTCCGTTGTGAAGTAAATCTTAAGCTAGTAAGCGCCGAATTCGTATATAAAGTAAACAGCAGAATTTGTTTCAGCTTGCAAATAAGCCTCGGAAGCAAGATGATCAACACTTCACGCCAAGGAAGTATACCATCGCTAAGAAGGTCCGGTCGTTTCCGGACTCCAGTCCGGATCGCTTCCCGAAGCAGTTTCATCCCGGGAAACTGTCGCAGCAGCATTCCAACACGTTGACTCGTTCGATCCTCAGTCGTGCAGATTCCTTGAACGAATGTCCGACCAAAATGTACAGCCAAAATTCAATGCTTGCCAGTTCGCTAAGCTGTTCGAGCGAGAGTCGATCGAGCTCCTCGGATGACAATCTAGCGAACCATTCGCCAATTCACCAGCTGGACACTGGCTCACCGGACCACTTCGAGTATTTTCGAATGTTTGAAAATGCTAGCGTGACTGACATGCCCGGTCCGAGCTTCTCGGGCGCCAGCTATCGAAGCGAGAGTTGCCAGGCTGGCTACGAGACGTTCGAAGATCTCAATATGAATCTTCTGAAGATCGATTTGCTGGACGACATCTCGTCCAGGCGACAATCACCCGTACGCGAGGAACGTGGCGCTGAGGGGGATGTGCTCAACGAATCATTTATAACGTTGATGACGAAGGAGCTGGAAAAAGACGAGAGCGATATAACTGTACCATCGCGGGAGCAGCGAACTCGTAGCCCGAGCAGCCAGAGGGACTCGTCCGATTTGCCGCTGATATCGTCGATTTCGGAGGAGTTGGAGGTAGCGAGTGAAATAAAGAAGGAAAATTATTCGGGGCAGCAGTCACCTGCGGGCGAACAGTGGATCCACGGCCTAAATGTGGAGGAGGACGCGTCCAGCGCGATCTCGGCCAAGGAGGAGGCGGCGAAGGAGACGGAGGAGGACCGATCGTTCGATTCGCTGAGGGCCATGATGTCGCCGTATCAATGCAACGATCATCCGTGCACTCAATTCCTCTACTGTCAAACCTGCTGCAAAACCATCTGCAAGGAATGCGCCACTCATTGCATTTATAAACACGTGACGGTGGATTTTATGGAGTTCCTCGAGAACGCTCAGCGCCAGGCTGAAGAGGTGCTGATCGAGGCCTACCTCGGGATCGACGTTCTCGCGGATGATATGGAAAATATGGGGGTGAGTCAATTAATTGCCCGGTCGACGTGAAAGCGATCTATTGTCTTTCTTTCTGACGGGGTGAAGTTCTACAGTAAGAAGAAGAAGAAAGGGAAAAAAATACTTTCTTTTAAATTAATTAACTTGATTCTGTGCACAATTAATGCTGAAAAATATAAGAAAATACAGCAGCAAGTATTTCATATATAGGAGTAAAAAAACCAATTATTTTTATTTCTTACTTTTTTTACATCTATAGAAACCCTATAATTCTCTATTGATCACGAGATATACATAACAAAAGAATTTTAATTAGATTCAGAGTTAAATTGATTAAAAGTTTAATTTAACTTTCCAAATTTGAAATTTTATTGAAGAAAAATAAATTATACAACCGGTAAATGGAAAACATTGATTAAATTATGAAGTTAAAAAAAATTAGGTATACGGATATCTATAATACGTGATTTCTAAATCACGTGGCGTTTTAGAAAAGATTAAAAATTCAGTTTTAGTTAAGAGTTAGGGATTGAATAAGGAATAAGAATTTAATTGAGATAAATGCACATATATACATAAGCATAAAATAAAATTTAAAAACATACGTCCAAAAGAAAAGAGAGAGAGCTCATTATATGCTTTTCTTGCAGTTGGACATTGCAGCGTTAGATCAGAGGACCAGAGAGGCGCTGTCCGATGTGAGGTACTTTTCACGTAGAATGTGGTCCGCGGTGGAAGAGAGGGAAAAGAAATTGTTTAAACAAATTGTGGAAACGCGCCGATGGAAGTACGAGGTTCTTCACGAGAAGTACATTAATCTAAAAGAGGACAAGATACGACTGTCGCAGGCCGTCAACGCTCTCAAAGGCGCCATTCATGACGCGCGATCGTCCTCAGTGTGCAGTCCTGACGATCTTCTGCAGAGAAAAGATATGGTGTTGGCCGAGGTACTTTATCATTCAAATTTATTTAACTTTTACTTTAGCATATAACGAATATTTGAATATATAAAGAATAAGGGTTCTTTTAAGGGTTCTCCCCTTAACAGCATAATGCAATTATCTACCGAGGCAAAACTACTCATGTTTCTTTTTTTTCATCACTGGATTAATGTATTTGAATCAACATTATTTATTCTTCATTATATGAAAAAAAAATTTAAAAGGTTGATTCGAATTTGTTAATTCAATAGTGGAAAAAATTTTATTAATGATTACAAAATGACAGATAAAGAGACGTCTTTTAGACGTTCTGCATGCTTGGGAACTTTTCTTTCTCAATAAAATAATTAACGACGTTGCGAGTCAGGCGCGGTACGTGGTGCGCAAATAAAAAATATGTAAATATGTTTCAAATATGTAAATATATTTCAAAAGTAAACATACGTTTTGGCTCTTTCTTTGAGCCATCTTCAGTGTTTGTTGGAGACGATGTTAATACATTTCTGCTCGACCTGAGGTGGGAGACTCTTTCCTTAAAGAAAAGTCGTATTATGCGAGCTGGGAAGCACGAACAAAGTGGATATAGTTTCCACTGCGAAAAAAACGTAAAATTTTTCGCGTAACGACTCGCATCGCCGTTAATTATTTTGTTGACATTTTACGAGTCTAACTACATATTGAATTTTTTTTTCTCAATTTCGTATTTGCAGATCTGGCAAATTCGTCAGAGCCGGAAGACAAAGGCCCGGTCTGCTCGAGACGAGAATTGGATCTCCTTCAGAAGTTCCGACAGCAACGTGCTGTCCGTGATCGCTAATGGGGGAAACGTCCTGGTGAACGGCCCGGGCACGATCGGGGACCGTCTACCGAATCGCGATTACAAATCGTCGCAATCGTACTTCCCGTACGGAATGAGCGAGCAGATGATGCAACCGATCCCACGTGGTCGTCCGATAACGGACTACGATCGCAATATCTGCCTCCCTAACCGGAAGCACGAGTTGCAGGTCAAGAGCACGGACGTCATAATCCTCGGCTACTTTGGCGAGAACAATCCTGACAATCTTTGCCGCCCGTGGGGATTGATTTGCGACAATGAGGGTAACATCATTATCAGCGATCGGTCCAATAATCGTATACAGATCTATCGCGAGGACGGCACACTGATTAGGAAATTCGGGAGCTATGGCAATGGCCCTTGTCAATTTAATCGTCCAGCCGGAATCGCTGTCGATGCTAGACGCCGCCTTATCGTGGTCGACAAGGATAATCATCGCGTTCAGGTTGGTGACACGTGGCGCGTTTATGAATGGTCTTCTCATACAATATACTTTTTTTCTTTGAAGCATATATCAAGATTACCACATGGATGTGTAAACTACAACAATGGAATCATCGTGTTTCAGATTCTGACAATGGAGGGCGAGTTTCTGAGGTCCTTCGGCGAGCACGGCGAGAAACAGGGCCAATTCTGTTACCCGTGGGATGTGGCGGTGAACTCAGCCTGCGAGATCGCCGTTACAGATACGAGGAACCACCGCGTTCAGTTGTTCAGCCCCGAGGGTATCCCCCTGCGCATGTTCGGCGGCCAACCGCATCTGCTGAGGTACCTGGACTCGCCGCGCGGTATCTGCTTCAACAACGAGGGCAAGCTGATTGTCACGGACTTCAACAATCATCACGTATTGATAATTGAGTATAACATGGTGGAGATGCGCATACTTAAATGCGAGAAGGAGACGAAAGGCAAGAGGCAGGACGGGGAGACCGGCGACGGACAGAACGAGGAGAACACCCCCACGTTTCAGAGACCCCAGGGCGTTATAGCGGCCGACGACGGCAGTATTCTCGTCGCGGACTCCCGTCACAATTCAATCAAAGCGTTCAACTCGGTCGGCTCGTTGATCTACTCGTACAAGCCCGGCCAGGAGGAGATGGACCGTCCGTTGGGCATAGCTCTTCACTGGGACGGTAGAATGGCGTTCACGGATTACGGCCGTAATTACGTGCGCCTGGTAAAGCTGGAGCACCACATGGACCCGATGCCAAGGAACGCTATTATGTTTGGTTGACGCTTCAGGATCGCCGATGCGCTGTCCTGATGATTTAATGGAAACTTTCGACGAGGTTTCCGCTTGCGTCAAGCGTGAACAGTACGCCGGCTGCCGTGGGAAAAGTTATCGCAATTTTTACACTTGCAACGCGTGGCAAGATTTTTGAGCCACCATCAGTAAATTGCGCTAGGAGGTATGATTTTTTGCGAAGAGAAACGAGAGGGGAAAGTCTCACCTATTAATTGGTGAAAATAATCGACAATGTGCGAAAGATGAAAGTTAATGTTTTTGCGCGCGCGATGCCGCCTTGTACGTGTTTTCGATTTCACATACACACATACATTACACATATTGTTATGATCGATTCTGAAATAGACGTTCATATATGAAAGCTTATTTTCGCTTTCAGATTTTTTGCACTCCGTGTAATTAGTGAAAAAAAGGACACATCGTTGCGAGATCACTTCAAACGCTCAATTTTACTCTTGAAAAAGAGTTGTAATTTACCATTTTAGTACATCTACAATGTTCGTCGAAATAACGTGCGACTTTTATCTTCGATTAATAATTTTTGTTCTCGTTGTTATTTATCTGTTATATTTAAATTGTACTATAAGAATTTTTACAATTTTATTGTGTAACGCATTGTACCTCCTGGTTGGATGGACACACGAAATGCTCATGTAGCTCAGACATTTTTAGATCTTTATTCTCCATCACGAATGAAGCAGAAAGATATTGCAGCGGAGAAAGAAAACTACGCTATATGTTTTGAGTGACCAAACAATCGATCGACAATGCATCGTTAAGGAAAAGAGTAACGAAGGGAATTGATCGAGTTATCGATAAATCCAGATATAATCAGCGATCATGTTTTATTAATGCATCTTATTTATTGTATGTATTATATGTATAGAAGATTCGATTATCAGTCGAATTTACGGTAGATGCATTTTTCTGTCTTATTAGTTTTACAAAATTAAATCATGAATTTAATTAACTCCAATTTAGTTGCGGATTGCAAGATTTGTTTCCAAAAGATCTCTTTCCAAATGCAATTATGCATGACGCTGATCACAATTGTTTTATTTAGGAAATCCAATTTCGGAAAGAGAAGGTAGAAATTGCGATAGGATTAATGCATGCATATTTTATATTTTAACTTTACGCTTTTATAAAATTTTTTTAAGTATGTAATAAAATGTATCACAATTGAATTATTTTATTTCTATTGTTTTCTTCACAATATTTGAATTTCTTTGAATATGTATAGAAAATGCAGAATATTGATAAATTAGGAGATTTATACATATTATCATCAAAATCAAAGATTTTATAATCAAAAACTTTTGTCATTTTTTTAATACTCTTGTTTTTTTTCTGTATATTTCTTTATATATTTAGATTCAATAATTTTTAGTGAAATGGAAGATTTTTAATTAATATTGAGTTCAATCGCATTTTTCTTTTCAATATTTTAATTTTTAACACGTAATAGAATTATTTAACAAGTCAGAAGATCTTTAGTTTAGTCTAAACTTTAATATATTTTACACAGTAATCTTTATCAACATTTTATTTTAGTGGATTGATTGATTTAGTAAATTAAGTGAACGGAGAAAAAAATGTCGATCGAAAAACAGACAACGAGATATTTTGAATACGTCAGATTGGATGAAAAAGCGTTAAATCGGAAAGTATCCATCCAGAAGAATCAATTTCTTAATTTCCGTATTTAGCGTCACTGTCTTCTTAAAAAGAAAGTCAAGAGAGGCAACCTATATTATTAGTAACGTTAAGTATTAGCCAGTAAGCTCGTTGTTAAGGTAACTACCTAATAATGTTAGACATTAATGTGACTAAATCGTTATGGTTGAGGAAGATCAGTACAAAATGTGTGCGTGCGAGAGAAACCGTTAGAAATTGCTCGTTGAGAGAGGAAGGCAGCGGGACGTTGATTGTTTTTTCGATGGTTGGTTGTTTAAAAATCTGGTTGAAATGGAAATTAAATGTATACGCATCCTTAAGCGCCGTTGTGAGGGGCACGGTGCGCATTTAACGAATTATACGATGTATGTATCGTACGAATGGTCCACCGACTCTCTCGGATCCGTTGCAAATTTTCACGAAATGTTCCTTGGGCATCTTCCATATACGAGTATCTTGGAACAAACAATATATATATGTATATATTGTTATTATACTGAGGTATAATAAACTGATACTATGCAATATATAGAGGAAAGTCCCCTATTATGAGATAGGATCCTAATATGAGATGGCGGAGTTTTTTCATGGTGGGATCAACAGATGGGGCCTATATAGGGCCTTTTAGCTTAACATATCTCATATTAGGATCCTGTCTCATAATAGGGGACTTTCCTCTATATATATATATATATATATATTGTTAGAGGGATTATAAGATCTCAGAAATAAAATAATTCTTCTGTCTCTAAACTGCGGGATGACGTTGGTCGTTTCTCGAAAAGATGAGTATCTCGCGTTGAGCTCTCCTTTGAAGCTATTCTCGATTATTATTCAGAATAACGAAGTAGCATTTATACATAGAGAAGAAATATTTTTAATGAAGAAAGTAGAAAATTACCTCATGGAAGATGCGCAGCATAAGAGTATGAAAGCACTTTTCTATGAATGCCTTCATGTGTGATGGGAAATTGGTATATCGCTCGAATATCTCTTAAAGTGGCGGCGGTGTTACTGCCTCGTGAGAAAATTATCTCATAGCACTTACACAAGGTGCTTCTTGAGTATTATCTAATATTATGGTAGTTGATTTTTTACATCATTTGTTTGTATGTTTCATTTTTCTTTATAAAAAGTTTCAAAGACGCAAAGTGAGGAACAAATAACGAGACTTTCATTTGAGACTGTACGAAAGAAAGAAACTTATATAAAGAAAAGACTCATATTCTTTATAAAAATTTTTTTAAATAAAATCACCTCAAACATTCTAAAATATCAATTCCTAAAATATTAGATAATATTTCAGAAACACTTTGTATGAAGTGTTCAATGCAATGTGCTCACTTAATGTGTAAGTTAAACACATAAAGCAGTAACATTGCGTGCCCACTTTGCGACATATCAAGCGTGAATCGCGCGTCGGTATTTTTTTTTTAGAAAAAATGAACAAAAGCGCGTGAGCTTTCACGAGAGGATCCGGAAGGGATCGTGCGACTTTCTTTGAACGATCTTTCATAAGTGTACGACTAGAGAGAAACTTTCTACGTATATTAGACGACGTTCTGTATGTGTTATGTCCGTTAAACGAGATGTTCAATAGAGATCAAACTTCTTCCTAGATCGCGTTAATGATATTCCCGGGGAGTCTACAGGCGACGCGACGGGAAACGATTCCTCGTTTTTTTTTTCGTGAAGGACGTTGTACATACGTCCCTTCTATCGCGCGTCACTCCGAAAAAAAATAGCGCATCTGCGAGAACTCCATTTATATTCTCGCGCAAATTATTACTCCGCGTATCAAGGCAGATTTTAACATTAGAACTACCGAAGAGCAGTCAGTGCAACAAGGCAATTTTTATAAAAATAATTATCAAATTTATAACGGTGCATTTTCTGAGATTTTTTGCTACAAATGATTAATCAATTCAAATGATTAATCAATTGATTAAATTAATCAATTCACATTTTCTCCTTACACTTACAACTAAATAATAGAAATTAATCGTCGGTAGCTCTAACGTTAAAGCAAAGGTGCACGCTAATCACACGATCAATGCAACGATGAAAATCCGTTTGAAAAACGGGCGGAAATTCAATAAGCTTCTTTCTGTACGGACGTGTCCCCGCGGACGAATTGTTGAGAGCAAACACAGGACAAAAGAAGATTTGGAAAATCTCCAGAAGAAAGGTTTGGAAATGTCAAAAAATAAGAACAAAAAATAAGAAAATATAAGAAAAAAAAGAAGAATAAAAAATAATACACATTTGTCCGAGAAGACACTAAAAGAATGTTCCCCGCATTCATTTTGCATATCATGAATTTGCTCATACAGCAGTTTGTTACTAGCCTTTAAGCAACTTTTTTGAAAGACAAATCAACTTTCTGGGAAACGTGGCGCATTTTTTTATGTCAAGTCTTCATGTTAATCCGTCGATGACGCGTGCGCTTTTCTTTACATGGACGAATAGAGGATGCTTTCTTATCAATAAGCTTACCGTTATGTATCTTGTGTATGTGTGGTATCCCCCTCTGTGTAGTATAATTCGCATTTTTGTAATGTTCTTATAATCCTTTAAATAATTTTAACAAAATCTTACGTTAAAATTAGTTTAAAAAGTTTTCATTGCGTAAAAAAAAAAGAAGAAATTTAGCCCTCGCAGCTTCGCCTTTGTCTGCCTTTTCTGTTGTGTCTTTTGTGTACGTGTGAAGCGTTGACAGTGGATGTTGAGGAGCAGAAAATGTATGAATTAAACAATACAGTATGTCGAAGAGGTGAGCAAAGCATGAGCAGTGAAGCGAATGCAGGAATCGCAGCGTTCATCGACAAATTTCTTCATATGAAAGTTTATAAGAGTTCTTCTTTAATAGCAACGCAGTGCCAAACTATGTAATTCATGAAAAAGAATAAAAATCAAGTAGAAAAGAATGCACAAACTGTGGAATTCAATTTAAAACGCGTCGTTTTGCGGTCAATGCAAAAATGGTGCTCAAAGTATCAAGATCAGGTTATCAATATCGAAGTATGAATAAATGCATTGAACGAAATAACGTCGTAATATAATAATAAAAGGTTCTACAAATGCGCTTTCACGATGATGTAACATTCGTGAATAAAAGTGGAAAGAAAGATTCAAAAGTTTTTGTATTCTATTGCAATTGCCAGAAGGTCCATCGATTTAATTGAGTTTTTCCAAGTATTGTAAAAACTTCTCTCAAATTTATCGATATTAAATTTCATGTCGATGTTAAACTTAAAACGGATTCATTTACAAACGCTACAATTTAATTCCTTTCTGGTATTGCGCAAAATTTACTTGAACTGTAATTGGAGTAAAATTTATTCTATCTGATTGAAGTGTTCTATCGATTGGCACTTAATTAACTTGCGAGTGCAACGTGGATTTCCACCTACACATTTACATGCATATTTATATGTGAATATCTATTAACATAGATATCTATTGATACGACCTTTTTCATTTTGAGCAAAAATTCAAACATTTATGAAGAGACTAAATTTTAATAATTAAACATATTGAAATAACAGTATATTAATAAGACTCTCTTTGAAAATTTAGAAAATTTTTGGAAATATGGAAATATATTCAAACTTTAGGTAGAGCAACCTCTTTGCTGATTACACTCTCCTGATACTTGATCAATTTTCAAGTCTCTTTATTTTCGCGATTTGAATCCCAAATCTTCGGACTCGCAATTTTTAGAAATCCTGAAAATTCTTGAAATTGTAGACAGTGCACATTAATATTATGTGGAGGATTAAATAGAAAAAAATATTTAACAATACGCAATCCGAACAAACATAGTATAGATTATTGCGGCATCTTGAATGACGCAAGGGTCCCGTGCAGCAATTTCTCTGTCCTCATTGTCCTGCTATTGCACTATTTATTTCCGCACACACCCTGCCGATGGCTGCATCAGAACGAGACTGCAATTTGCATACATGCAGGTAGGTGCAGCATTGTCGGTCGCTAAACTATCTGTGCCAGGACAACGACGCATACAAGAAAAGGTTGCAGTTGCGTTACGCAACGGTTTACGAGTCGGCGTGTATTTAAATTAAGTCTCATTTATTTTGCACATATCTTTACACACAGTTCGTACTAATCTACACGAAAGGACGCCGCGGAACATTGACAATCTTAGTCTTCCCGAAGATGCCGTACACGCGAAAACTTGATTTATTACGTCTATAAGGTCTATAAGGCTTGCAGTATATCTGTAACGTCTATCAGAAATCAAACACTTAGAAATCTCACGTTAAATATCTTTTTTTTTAAATAAATATATTAAAATTTTTCCATCCTCTTCGCGTGTACGGCAGATTTAATTACAGGTGATGTCAGCAACGAGGACAAGGATTTTGCGACGGGCTCGCAAAATAATAAAAAAAAAATATGGAAGAGAAGAGAATGCTGTGATTCTTTCGGATTCACCGGCCACTCCTCGGCCGGTGACGCCAAAAGAATCGAACAGCCATTTCTTGGATCACAACACGAAAGAATCGCGGTGCTTTGGGCTCGGATCTGTTACAATAGCTCTAACGGCAGAGCGGAGTCGCGGAGAAATCTTAATCCGCACAAATGGATGCGATTATCATTAATCAAAGGCCCCTTCGAGCGTTATCACAAATAGAGAGGAGACCGGGCGCGTCGAGCTGGGTAGTCAGCTCTCTCGCTCGCGGCAATCGAGTCCTTCCTTATTTAGAGCGCGATATACGCGGAATGTCGTTATTGTAAATTGGCAAGTCGATACTCTTCTCCGGGCTGTGAGAAGCGATTATTATCTCGTATACGCGAAATAAGATTCGCGTAATGGCGGCTGAACTACTGCGGTCCCCCGCCGTCCTGAGTTTCGATTCAGTCCTTTCGTGCTGAAGCAGCGATCGCGGGATAATTTCGAATGGCTCTCCAAGCGACGGTTTGCGGGAAAAGCGGGATAGCTTCTCTGGATAGTTACGCAGATAGCACCGTACGCGCGACCGCGACTAATCTACCGCGAAACAATCTTTCGGTCGACCGACCGATTCGATCATCGGTTCCGGTCACGAGTTGAAGAACCGTCTCATGGATCGCGATCTCGAATAGCTCTGCAAGCGACGTTGCGGGCACTCTTAGGAATCAGTAATTCGCAATCGAATGTCACGATGAATGTCTTGATCACTAGTCTTGATCGAGATCATGGTATCGTCGTAGGTTTCGTTTTCGCGCAAGTCCCTCTTTCTCTCTGAGGTCTTTTCTCGTGTTCGGAGGTATCGGCGCTCGTCGAGACGCCGTTCTAGGTGCGATGAGAGGACCGAGACCTTCTCGAGTACTTCTTCCTCTCGGTGACGATACGTCAAACGGCCCCGTACTCCTCGCTCGACGGCGACTCGTCGCTGGCCGACGGCCTGGGTGGCCTGGGCGGTCGCGGCGGCCGATGATGGTGCAGCGTAGGCGCCGGTCTTCTCGGCGGCGGCGGTGGGTGCACTCCGTAAGACGTATCGTCCCCTTCCTCGCTGCTGGGCGACGGCGAAGGCGCCCGGTCCTCCTGCTCCTGCAGCAGCTGTCGGAACTCCTGAATCGACTCGTTCAGGGACCACAGTTGTGACAACAGGGAGAGATCGAGCTGCCGCAGGCCAAACTGCAAATGCGAAAATAATTATTGTAATATTAATACGTTGACAAATGAAAATTAAAAGTTGAGACTGGAAGAGTGAGTTTTCGATAAAGACCTACAAAAGTAATCTTCGTTTTTTTTTAATCTCTTGACAAAAAAAGATACAATCATCACTTAAGGTCTATTGTGTTCTATGGCATTGGAAACTGAGTTAACTAAAATTTTATAGCAATCTCCTTTCCGATTAGAAATAAATATATAAAATGCTTATAATGTTGTTTCTTACACAAATCTTATTCAAAAGAAGATTGACTTTCAGACATTTACTGAAGAGACTCTATGATTATCATTTTTCGTAACCCTGTGACTTTTCTTCTGTGAAATTTCACATATGGCTCGAGATAGAAGTCAAGACGCATTCACTTTTACCATACGGTCACCAAGGTAAATGTTACCTCGTGATTTACGGACTGAAACGGCGCATTTCCAAGCAGCTCGGCGGCCGTCTGGCCGTGGGAATCGAGGAAGAGGGAATTGTATAGGAGGGACGTGCAAAAGAGGAGAATGGGAAGAGCGCGCGAGACGCGAGCCGAGGAGAAACGAGACTGGAAGAGGGACGATGACGAGGAGCAGAGGAGAGAACGAAGGTGGAAAAGGAGCGCGCGCGAGAGAAAGAGGGTACGAAGGAGCGGAGCCTATGCCTGAGGGAATGTAGCGTGGGAGCGGCTGTGCCAGTTCGCTTCCCGTGTCTGTGGATTGACTATTAAATTATTAGCCTAACTTAGATACGCGAGTCGAGATGCTGACGCGAAACGGAGATCCAACAACAAGAGCGCTCGTCACGAGAGCTCCTCTTCCTCCTCCTCGAAGGAGAGATCCTACTCGAGATCCCGTTACAGTTAATTTCGGGAAGATTGCCGCGATGCCAGGCTTGGATACGTAGTCGGCATGATACGGCGATAAATTTATACGAAACGAATACATATATATTTACATATATATTAATATATTAATATATATGTGTATGTGTGTGTGTGTGTGTGTGTGTGTATAGGCGATACATAAGATTGTTGGGTCAACAGGACGCTCGAGGAATCTCGTTGCGATGAGCGATGACAAGATTATTGAGCTGCTAACGAGATGTGTGCTAACGAAGAGATTTTTAGTAGTAATTTTATTCGAAATAAACAGTCTTTCAGAATTTCAATCGCTCAGTTAACGCAGAGGAATGCAACGTAGAGGAGTGTAACTAGCAGCAGGAGGCACGTGAAGTATGTTTGCGCAGCAAACCTGCGAGGTAATAGCTATTAAAAAGCGCGGAGGCCTCCGCACACGGCTGAGTGATATAAGCGCGTCCCGTCTTTCTCTACCGCGGCATGATACTCCGGTTTCCCTCGCCGGCTTATGATCCCACGCATAAAATACGCGCGCTCATCGCGCGCGCGGCAATTTACTCACACGCGATCGCGGCCTCGAGGTAACGGGTCGTCCACAGGTCGTCCCAAACAGACGCGGAAGGATCGGGAGAAAAAGGCAGCGGGAGAGCAGCAGAGGTGGACAAACGACGACCGAGTGGAAAATGACGACGACTCGAGAAACGTGCTCGGACTGACGACGCGAATATCGAGGATAAGGAGTGGCGAGGATCGAAGCTACAACGAGACGGAGAATATAAAAACTGCCTCAAAGCAAGAATCAAAGGCAGCACAAAGAAAAAATATTCAAAGCTAAAAATAAAAATTATGAAACAAAAATGGTATAAAGTATAAAGATAACGTAGAAAGAATAAAAAGAAAACAATAGAAAAGAAAAATATCCGAAATAAAAAATATAAATTATAAAATATAAAAATCACATAAAGATAACATAGAAAGAATTAAAAAAAAAAGTTTGTAAAATACTTTAAAGACGCAAAATCTTCACGTCGGGTTTAAAAAATTTAGATACAAATCTGCGACGTAGAGAAACGAGAAATAATTTGTGCACAGCTTCCGTCCCGATCGATAGCGGCGGAAGAACCTTGACGGGTTTACTTTTAAATCGCACGTGCTTACCGCACGCGAAGGCGTGGAATTTTCCTGCATGTCCGTAAATACATTTCGCTCCGCGGTAGATGACTAATGGTTTCTATTGGAGTTAATGGCTGCCGTTATAGGATGCACAATTTCAGACACCAATTTGAACAGCATCGACAATTTACCGACCGCATCTCGAGCGACGCTGCTGCACGCGCCGTAAAATACAATGGTTACATTTTTCGCAATCCTAAAGAACGTCGCTTATCCTTTCCTTCTTAACGATCACTATCAATCGCTTTAGTGCATCGATCGCATTCGCAAAATAATGATCTTAGTGGAGTCCCAACGTTGACGGAGAAGCAAAAGGGTGAATCCTCGTGGACGTACCATTTCTCTCCTGAGCACCGCCAGTTGGGTGTCCAGGGTGGTGAGTTGCCTGGCAGGTGGTGACGGCCTCGACGACGACGACTGCAGCGGCGTTTTACCGCCTCTTTGGGATTTACTGGACGACCTCGTGGGCGGTGGAGGCGGCTCGCCGCTCTCGCCGCGTCCGCCGCTCAGGTTGAAGCCACTTAAGCTCCTCGGTAACGGGGGTAATCCTTGCAGGGAAGACATCGCGATCCTTTCTTGTATGCTGGAACAAGGACGAGATTCTTATATAATTTACATTTTGCAGAAATAAGATATTCCAGTGATAAAGTTAAAAAGTTGACGTTTAATGGTTACTAAAAGCTAATTATTAACGGGATATATTTAATTACGTATGAGTTATAAATGCATAATAAATGTATGTCAATAATTAAAATATTATCCCTAAATAACAGGATGTTTCAATTTTTAAAGTAATGCTTGTTTTCCGGCTGTGGCGATTTGAAAAATAAAAAGAGAAGGACGAGTGGAGTTCACAAAGGGGGATACATTTAAAACTTTCACGATACTCCGGGGGAAACTTCCCGCGGGTCGGATGGTCTCTCCTGCCTTGGTAAACTGCCAAAGGCAGAGTACGATGGATGGGAGCCGCAGGAAACGAGGATACCGTTATACGATCATCTTATGGAATAAAAATTCGATCTGTCTTTATAAGTGTCGGCCGCCAGCGGTCAAGAAGGCGGAAGATTTGGCGAATGACTCACTTTTGCCCCGCGGTTATTATCATCGCGTGCACATCGCGGAAGTCTGCAATCGCTCAATCGTTCCCTATCGACGTCGATATCCGTTCGATTCGGTTCCGCGGCTTGCCCGTCTCCTCGTTTTATTTTCCTGCGTGCCGAGATGAGATCGATTCGACAAGTGCAGTGATACCGATCCGATACGCGAGAGCGATATCGGTTTAGCAATTTATAAAAAGTTGCTGCTGTTAATAAATTCCTCGTCGACTTGTATCGCGAGGAAAGAATGTTTATGCAACCTCTATTTATAATTATCTCTCGAGAATATATTTCTCCGTTTTTTTTGACATTTATTAAATTCTGTAATTTGTACAATTGCATATGTATATTTGTGTGCATGTGCGTATAAATGGTGTATGATATCGCAATATCCGAAAGACCAGCTCGTGGATTTTTCAAGGATTTTATGACTTGCAAAATGAGAAAATTAAGAGCGATTTGAGAGCAAAATAAAAAAGGGATTGCGAGCGAGTTTTTTTTTAACGTTAGTTACGCCAACGAACGGTTGGTTTTTATGGCCGGTCGACACGGCAGTTATCGCGAGAAAGCGGTACGCTCGTATTGCTAGATCGTTGAATTCGGATTAACGTGCGCGTAACAAAGTGCGACCCTGCGAACTATTGCGACTTCTCGATAATTAATACGTCGTTAACGCCGGTGTACAGCAACATAGCGTTTCGTATGATGTTACGCCGTAAAACGTTTATCTATTATGTATTCGCGCATTTCAGTAACATCCTCATCAAGCACATTATTTTGAGCGTATTCTCAAAATAAGAACGTCAAAAACTTGGGGAAAATTACGTTTTTAACACACTCAAAAATTCAAAACGTTATTCAACTAATTGTTTAAATTGAGATACCGATGCTATCTGTCTCGCAAGTCTTTCGCAATTACTGCAGTTTTATTGCCTTAGATGAGAAAGTGAGAATGTTAGACGTGGATGCAGCGCAAAGAGTGAATTTTTGGGAATTAAGACAGTCCTACAAACAGTAATTGCATCTTTATGAGAAAGCATATTTCAACGATAATCCCTTTCTTATTGGTGCAAATTGTTTCAAGACCGATGAAACTACAGTCACAGCTTTAAGCTTCCAGCGATCTTATAAAAGCCACTTATGAACAATTTATTCGATAGATAGAAAACTTTCGAATTATTTGGTGAAATGGAAAAGAGTAATTCATATTATTATTTAGCGTCACAATCCTTTAGATTTCAACATCCATAGAAAAGATTGCGAGCAAAGATTTCGACGATATCGCGCTTCCAGTCTACCTGATGAAATCAAGATCAGTGATTCTCTCCTCCTCGCGATGATCGTAACCGTTGACGCGATTCCTGTCGACGGTGTCGTCGTCGCCGTCGTCTCCGTGCAGAGTGATCTTCGTGGAGGAGTAACGGACCCCCGCCTCCAGCCAGTCCTGCCGATGGATATTGTTGTCGCTGTCGTTGTCGTTGCTGCTGTCCTCGTGGTCGCTGAGCGCGATTTTACGCTCCGGTTCGTCGACGACGAGCAGGGTGACGGGGGCGCGGTCGGGAACGCTCGGGACGCTCGTCGATTTCTCGCTCGAGGATACGTTCTTGACACCGTCGTTCCCGGCGGGCTTGCCACTCGCCGCGAACGCTTCCTGCTGCTGCTGTTGCTGCTCGACACCAGGACACGATCGGCACGTGGGCGTCGGCCGGGTGTCGTGCCCGTCCGCTCTCTCCGGGTCGCCGTTGCACTTTTCCGCGTGACCCACCGTGACTTGCCTGCCAGGGGAATCCGGGCTGGAGGACGAGGCACGAAGCTCGTCTTCGAAGGACACGTTGACAGCTCGAACGGCCAGCGACGGCCTCGACGCCGTCGTCGCTGCCGTTTCGAATTTCTCCGCCGAGGCGACGACGCTGTTCTCCCTTTGCGGGTCCTTGCATCGTTCGCGATGATACGACAGACCGGCCGGGTCCTTCCCGCGGGAGTTTCTGCGAATCTCCAGTCTGCGTTGCGGCCGTTGATCCTCGGTCAGACTGTTGCGCTTCCGCACAATGTTCACCGGGACGTTTCCCGTGGAATAAAGCTTCTCCGAACCGGTACCGGTACCGTGATGTTGATCGTGAGACGAGGTGACTTTGTTTCCGTTCTCCGACCGGCACTCCTCAACATTCCTGTCTGCGTTTCGCGCCTGGTTGCGATCCCGCTGATTTCTGTCGTTGGACGCACTTTCGTCCTTGGAGTCCTTCGTGCATTCCTTGATGGACTCGTATACGATCGTGCGTCCGGCCGTCGAGTCCACCTGTTGCTGTTGTTGCTGCAGCTGCAGTTGCTGCTGCACTTGCTGCTGATCGGATCTCCAGGGCTTCGTGTTCGGCGGCGGTGGTGCCTGCCTAGTAGGACAGGGCGGCCTTGGCGATCTCTTAAGGGCCTCGGCAACCACCTGCCTGCTCGGCCGAGGTGGCACCGGAGGCGGATGAGGCCTCTGACTGGTTGCCAGCTGCATTCCGCTCGGTTTTTCAGACCGTCTAACCGATGCGATCGCTCATCCTCGACGAAGACAAGCTTATGCGAAGCAAATCTCGGTTTTTGAACTGCACACTCCCGACTCGCGCGTCAAAAATATCCACGCTATTGCTTAGGCAGTACTAAATGTCAGCGGTAACGCGAGGTACCTTCACCTCGCGCGTAAAAGACGAAGATTTCCCCGTTCAAATTTCTTCGAAGATAAGAGGCGACGTTTATCGTCCTCCTTATCGCGCGTCTGTCTATTTCAAGCCGACGGAATGTGAGAAACGACGTGAAATGACTCGGCGAGCGAGGCGTTTCGCGAGCTTGGGTAAACTTCTCGCGTCAGCAGTGTTTCGTCACTCGAAAAATTCCTCAGGCAGGAATTAATTCGTTGTTTGCGACGGAGTAGCTCGATTTTTATTCTACCGCGACGTATTGTCAGTCGCGGACGAATGTAATGGCCGTCTCTCTCTAATGGATATCTCTGTGTAAAATCTATTCGCTGCAGGTCGGAGCCGCCGGAGGTAGAGTCTGCGCGAGCAACGCACGTGCGTTTCTCGGAATTCTTACTCGCTTAAAACGCACCGCGAACGGGCACTGCGTTAAATGCCGATCGGAGATGACGGGAAAATGTTGTGCAACGTCGCCACATGATTCCACGGCGGCTGTTGCGCCAGCGAAATCACCGCAATCTCGCCGCGCGTATACCCTCGATTCTGCCGTTTCCTTCTCTTTCGCCTCTTCTCTTTCGTTTCTCCTCTCGAGTCCACCGCACGTCCTCTTTATTCGTTAAGCAGGTCGCGATCGCGCCGATGCCTCGCGATATCGCCCCGACGCGACTTTGCATACAATTCTGCGGGAGGCCACGAAACGTGCGTTCGTTCGTGCTCGCTAATAGCTTCACGAGCGGGGACTTGAGTTTCCCAAATCTCCCTTCGTTCGCGATCGTGACGAGTGGGATCCCCCTGCTGTTTTGCGCATAATTCCGCGGGGACCGCGTAAAATATCCTTTGTCGATTGAAGGCTTCAGGCCTTCAGCACCGATTTTCAATACGGAGATCTTCGCGCGCGTTCCGTCCCTTTCTCTACCTCTCTTTTCCCTTAGATTGTCATTGAAGCTGATCTTCGAGATGACGTTACGACCTCGATAGTCGCCTTTCTATCTCGATCGCTCGTGCTTTCCGTCCACGAAGAATGTGCCGAGCAGACCCGGCGAACCTATACTGGTTCTTTGTGAGCAAACGCGGCAACTTGACTTGTTGTATTTCATGAGTAAATTTTCTCTCGCATATCACAATTTGCAGTAATCATAAAATATTTGACGATTCTATTGAAGCTTGGTATGATATTCTGTCTCCTTTTCCACTTTTTTTCAAAGCGTATCAAAATTTACTTCAAAAAGTTCGGCAATTAAACTTCCTCATCACAATTAAACTTCGTTATTCTTCCGTTATCACAGAGAAGTAGAAAAACTTTGTTGAAAAAAAAAACCTCCACAGACTTATTCATATATTGTTTATTGCGAATGAAGGAAATCCGACATCTTCCTCGATTCGAGCCACTTCATCCTCGCGTCACTTCGACAGTCACTTCCAAGTCTCGCTTGACGTCACATCGCGTCTTCCACGTTTCAGTGCACCGAAATGCCGCACGAAACACGCACTTTCTAACGCACAAACAAATCGGCAATCGCCGATTTCCTTCTGTATATACTACAATTAAAACACTATATTAATTCCTGCGTCACGACGGAAATCCTCCTTTCGGGTCGACCCGGTCAAGACTTCTCTCCCGCTACCCGTGGCTAATGGGAACCAATCGCGGAGAAACACTCGGAACCTTCGACTCCGGCAAACTACGGCACGAGGAACAAGCCGAAACGATCGCGCGCGGCGAATGCCTTCGGACAGGTAGAGCTAGAGCAGCGACGATCCCGAGACCCCAGGCGGTATCCCCGATCCAGTATCTCCTCCTCCGTCCCGACCTCTCCCTCCTTCTCTTCCACCCGATCGCGCCTCTATCCTCTCTTTCTCGACGGACCGACCGCCGCGGACTGACTTTGCGGTCCCACAAACATCCTTCGCGATCGTTGGCCACGTGACTGGCCGAGCTCGAGTTCTCGTCAGGTAGTCAACGAGTGTGCGCCTTGCGCGCGCGCGCGCGTGTGTATGTGCGTTTGAGCGAGCGAACGGATGGGTAAAGGAATGAGCGTGCGAATGAACGAGAGAGAGAGAATAAACGAGCGCGTAAGCGTGCCTAGGTGTGTACACGTGTGTGTGTGAAAGGCGCAGAAGGGAGCCGGAGATAGAGGCGAATGCAAAGAGGACCTGCGGTTGACGGCGTGATGGTGAAGGTTCACCACCGCGGTCTCGTGCCGATCTCAGCATTGCTGATCACGATGATGTGTGAGCTCTTGGCCCGATAGGAAG
This sequence comes from Temnothorax nylanderi, assembly GCF_030848795.1. Classification (NCBI taxonomy): domain Eukaryota; kingdom Metazoa; phylum Arthropoda; class Insecta; order Hymenoptera; family Formicidae; genus Temnothorax; species Temnothorax nylanderi. Next base: position 109,563 of record NW_027249135.1, read on the forward strand.
AAACACTCGGATTGCTCGTTACGTAAAATCGGCTGATCTCGGGGAGGGAAAAAGCGGTTGCCGTTCTAAACCTTACGGAAAGTCGCGGTCACACTTTCTAGCGTCGTTAAGACTGAGGTTTCTTCTCGGGGTTGCTGCCTTTCCGTGATATTTTCACGGCGCGGCACACGATTCTCTCGACGTCGTCCGAACTAATCCCCCGATCGCTTGAAATGTCGAAAATGAAGGAATAATTAATTTCAAAGGGAGATTTAACTTGGTTAGAGATATATCTGAGATTATAATCACATTCTATCGTCGTATTATATCGTCGATGGGGAAACATTTTCTCTCAGGACTCGCTCGAATGGATTCAATTATGCGCCGAGACGCGTAATATGCAGCGCGTCCTAATTACATACATGCATTTGCCCGAGATTGTTCAAGTTTATGTAAGCCGATTTCGCCGTGATTTCATAGAGTTACGAGCCTCGCGCTTACACTTCACGGTACCCGTCACATATCGTTTCGTTTCTTTACATCATATACAATATCTGCCGCAGGTGTAGAGCAGTTAATTACCCGCGAATGTGCGTTCATTTCGAAATACGCATTATTCGCATCGACGCGAACGCAACGGCGATCTGCGATAAACGTGAACTTTCTAGAGTTCGCGAGGCATAAAGCGTCTTATCGATCAATATCGGTTTCCGTGCTTCGGCGGAGCACGAAGAGTCGTTACAAATTCTCACAAAAGAGATAAACGCGAGATAAACGCGAGATAAAGAATGCGCGTAAAAAAAATCGCGGAAGCGCGACAAAAAGATACGGGGACATGAATAAAACTCTTTAATGTAACCGGCATGAATTGAAAGGACAGAGAGTCACGAATTAAAAGGATCAGAAGTTGCGAAATAAAAGGACTGAGAGTCACAAATTTAAAAAATTAGAAATTGCGAGTTAAAAGGACTAAGAGTTACGAATTAAAAAGACTAGGAGTTGTGAATTAAAGGGACTGAGAGTCACGAATTAAAAAAGAAACTAGGAACTGTAAATTAAAAAACTGAGAGTCACGAATTAAGGGGACTAGGAGTCACGAGTTCAAAGAACTAGGAGTTAATTGTGAAACGAGTCCCTGGAGTCGACCATTTCGGGGTCCGTCTACCTCCAACGTTGGGTGTAGGTGTATACCGCGACCGGTGGTATCGCCGTGGTATCGCGTGAGAGAGTAACCCGTAGCGGATGAGGAGAACGGGGACGGAGGAGGGAAGAGAAAGGAAAGGATTATCGAGGGAAGAGGCGAACGGAGCGAGACGGAGAAAAGGGAAGGGACCCATTAGGTCCCCTCCGTCTCGCTGCCCTCCGCAATGGCACGGAGGTCCGTTCGCCAGTGCCGTAGCTTGGCGCGACGACATTCTGACTTCCTCCGTTTTCTCTCTTTCTCTCTCCTCCCCTACGTTTCGAAGATTGCGGGAAGAGGATTCCAGGGGAGCGTGATTACTCTTAATTCGCGCAATTCGTCTTAACAAAGCGATCTCCCTCTCTCTCTTTCTCTCTCTCCTTTAAGTCTCGTGCCACGCTCGAGTCTATCTTTCGACCCCGACGCGATTTTACGGGATTGTAAAATCGAGTTTTTCAAGTTGATACTATGAAGATATCTGTTTCGTTCGAGGACAAGTCAAGTTTCTAGAATCGCTACTCGCTCGAGACGACGCTCCAGAAGACGGCAGCGTCTTTTGGAAGCGTCTAAACGTCTTCTGTCGCTGGAGCGAAGCAGGACCGCGGAGATAAAATACCAGCGGTATCCCGCGGACTCTCGCGTGCTCCGCGAAATGAAGTAACCGCCGATGATACGCGTTATCGGCGGGCGATCGCCGCGCGATATCGCCCGCCCATTCGCGGCGCAATTAAGCCCGAGGAAGTGGCACGGCCGGCCGGGCTGGGAAAACGCGGGTCTCGGAATTTATTCACACTCTGTTTCGCTCTGGCTCAGGCAAAAACGACTCGTTCCACTTTTGCGGCCGATCTCCCGCCGATAAAATGCAAATCGGCCCCACCGCCTCCCTCCCCCCCCCCTCCCTGTCACCGCGCAGTCCGGTCGGCTCCTAGACCGGTCGAAATCGGATCGTGGTCGTATATCTGCATGTCGCCCGAAGACGTTCCCGTCCGGCGCGGCGCGGCGGCCGCTACCGCGCAACGCGGCCGTCAAAACAAAAATTCGATTACTGGGTCACGAGGTTTCGCGTGGTGCGCGATCGAGACGCGGATTTCGAATGCCAATGTCAGGCGCGTGTCTATCTGTGAGCTATATTTGTTAACTCGGCCTCGCACGGGCGGAGAGTTCATGTATAATGATGTCTTTTGCACGTCAACGCGCGTGTTACATAAGTGTGATACGCAGTCAAGCAGTCCCTCTCTTATAACATCTCTTCGACCACTTATATCCATTTCTACCAATTTAGTTTAACTTACTCTTTATCTGTTTCTAATTTTCAAAATTAGAAAAAGATAACAAGTATGTAACCGAGATTAAAGTTAATCTACATTGATAGAAATGGACATTAATAATGAGTTACATTGATAAATAGTTTTTTTTTTAAACGTGATACTCTTAACGATCCTTTTTCTTCAAACTCACGGTACTACATTCGATATTGAGCCGGTACTTGACAGTCATTCTTCAATTGTCAGTGCGTTTGCTGATTCACACTTTATATACTTTTCTCGGTAATAAACATGACTCGACTGCTATTTTTGTATTCTGTACTTTGACCACGCGCGCCGCCGCGAAAGGAGTAGAGCCCGAGAGCGGCTTTCCATCTTTTCGCAATCATAAATAACACAGAGCCCTCCCGAGGTGGCCGACGTGTACGTCAAATTGACTAGCAAAACCAGCCGGGATAAGAGCATCGCGTTGAAAATCACGCGCTCGCTGTGTACGCAACGCCGTCGATCCGGCTTTCCTTTACCGTCCCACTCGCGCGCTCCACGTTCTCCATTAAACTCCGCGCGAGTTGGAGTTTTCTCGCGCGCGATTATGTCGGCGTAACGCGGGTTCCCGCGATTAAAGCGAGAGGAGAGAGAAAAAAAGAGGAGCCTATTCCCCGACCTGCGCTCGCCAACGCGGCACGACCGCAACCGCGTCAGGCTGAGAGAATGGATTATGCCGCGCGGCGACGATTACGTTACGTTCCAGAACACGCGCGAGACACTGACGGCGCGTATCGTCGGATACAACAACTTATTAATAATTCAACGAGCCGACGGCGTCACCCGCAGAGGCGGCCAGATAACAAAGCGAGAGAAGAGAGAGAGAGAGAGAGAGAGAGAGAGAGAGAGAGAGAGAGAGAGAGAGAGAGAGAGAGAGAGAGAGAGAGAGAGAGAGAGAGAGAGAGAGAGAGAGAGAGAGAGAGAGAGAGAGAGAGAGAGAGAGAGAGAGAGAGAGAGAGAGAGAGAGAGAGACTGATCCACGGTTGCACGCCGCGCGTTAACCCTTTGAACCGGAAACGTGTTCTCCGTCACGGAGAGCATAAGATTGGAGCGCGAATGCGGTGGTCATGGAACATCCGAATTTTTTGGCTGATGATAAAGACTCGATTGTGCTAGATTTGATAAACAGCATCACACATCGCATTTGTTGTATACAATTCTTCTCCGAGACACGCGTTCAGGCGTGAATTTTGCGCGCGGAAAAAGATTAATTAGACGATTACCGCTGAAGGGCGAATTCCCGAATGGAATTCGGGATGAGACAAAGATTTTGGATGATATTCGCAAGAGGTTGACGATTCGGCGTATACGAGCATACACAACGGGTTGCCATGCGGCAGGCGGGCTTAATCGTCGGCACGGCGGATGGACGACTCTAGATAAGCTTCTAAATTTAGCAGCACGGCCATCTCCCGCTGGAAAACATATAAGTCGTTCGTATGGGATTTACATTAATCTTGTTACGCGTATAAATCTTTTATAGCAAATAGCACGCTAGATACGACGAATCGATTCAAGAAACATACGCTGTGAATAGACGAAGATGCCCTAAAGTATATTGCCCATCCGCTTGATTATCCTTTAATTTCGACGGCTTTTCTTTACAGGCTCAGACTCGATCGCCCTGAAAACACGATTTACCCGAGTAGGGTTTAGCGAAAGAGATTCGCGTTATACAGACTGTCTCTAGATTGTACAGATTATATAGATTTATATCTCTCAAAAGACACGGCAATGTCTCGCGCCAAGTGTACGGGCGATACAGAAAGTGTATCTATACCTCAAGCAGTTGAGCGGAGACACGATTGTCGTATTTAGAAAACGGCTAAGCGGATGCAATTTCTGAAAGGTCCAATCGATTATACAGCGAGCGACGTCTTCTTCCTAGAACGACTGATCTGATTTACGTCTGAGTTTCCTTAGGTAGGGAAATCGTCGCGAGCCGGTAGAAGGACAAAGGTTTCATTGTTACCTGATCACTCGCTGCGTGCTGACACCTGCGGGCCCGTAAGGCAGAGCGCGGTGGCGGTTACTCCTTAAACTTCCACTCCTGACGGCACATCGGGCACATGTGGTTGGTCTGCTGCGAGTGCAGCCACTTCATGATGCAGTGTATGTGGAAACAATGCGAGCACTGCCCCCACACTGGAACGAAAAACCGAGCGTTTGTAGAGCGAGTTAAATTAATTTCGTCGGCGTCGGGGGCGAGGGCGACCGGCGCGGACGTCTGTCAGGGCGCACCTGGCTGGGCGGCGGGGGGGGGAGGGGGGAAGGACGGAGGGACGTGCGTGCACGCGTTCGCCGCACATCGATACCGAGGGTGCCCAGGGCGAGGGTGAGGGACAAGCGGCGCCTGCCTGCCGACCCCGTCGACCGGCACGCGTCGATCGATATCGCGCGCCGTCGCGGACGCGACCGTCTCGCCGTGGCGGCATTTTACGAGTCGGGGAATAAAAGAAATCCATCCTCCCTTCGACCCTAAGAGCACATGTAATATGTAGATTCTGATAATCGCAAAAGTATAAGATATTATGGGAGCAGATACCCCCCATACAGCACACTTGTCCAAAAGACGTCTTATGTCCCGATTTTGGACATGGGGCTGTCTGGGTCAGTATATTAGGTATCACTAAAGATTTTTACTCTTTAGTGATAAGACTTTTATATATATAAGGGATATTCTATTTTATATGGAATGTAATTGAACGGACAAATAAAAAATGTATATTAAAACATATGCGTACGTTAAAATAGACTGCAAATTAAAACGCATCGGATAGTTTAGTTAATGCGAGTTATACATCGTATAAAATGAATTCAAGACTTCGACCAAGTTCTGATTAACTTACAATTAGTTAGTGTTAGTGATTAATTCAATCGGCAGAACTTTTGCAAAATTAAAGCAAAATTTCAAACTGCATCGTCGCCTCTAATTTTCAAGTTTTCTTTCTCTTACAATTAGTTTTTTTCTTAAAACTTCTCGTTTTAAAGAAAATATGAAAATATTCGACAGCAGTACAAAAGATATAAATGTGTTTCTACTTGAAGGAACGTCGTGAAGCGAGAGAAATCATTTTCGACACTTTCAGAGTAAATATTTTCTTTCTTTTTTTTTAACAGATAATTTAACACGCGTTAAGAAAACGAGCAATATCAAGAGACAGCGTTTCACTTGGAATATCGCAGAAAAAGAATACGCATCACGAATACCTAGCGGACAGTCGTCTCCGGGGATCTTGCAATCCGGGCAGCTGGCGTCGAACGGCATCCTGCATATGCCGCAGTTATCGTCGTTCGCGATCCACCGCCAGGTGGCGACGCCTGTCCAGCCTGAAAAGAGAAACGTGCCTTCGTGGATGTCGTCGATCTACGTGCGAGCGCTTTCCCATGGCCGAGGAAAATGTTACGAGCTTATGTTTACGCCGTGACATAACCACGAAACTAAAGAATTTTGACACGCGACGCGTCAATCGCGCGGAATTAACGTGAAAACGGAAAACAGAACGAGCGACAGGGAAAATTTCGATGCCGCTGGAGGTACTTACTTTTTATCGTTACCTTCATCTCGATGTCGAGGTTGATGTCCTCTTATCTCCGATAGACGTGACGCGACGCGACGCGACCCGAGTGACTTGACTGACTTCTCCGCAAATTCTCCGAAATCGTGGCTTCGGCGAGAATATATTCGGAAGAAACGCGAGCTCTTCTAATATCGCGATAGAACGACAGACTGACCACGACCGATAGAACAACACGAAGCGATCAACAGGACTGCGCCATCTTAAGATTTTCAAATCGCGATTCGACCGTGCGACCGTGCGACGGATTCGATTCTCGAACAGGGCTCACTTCGAGATCGGCGATTCGCGTCGGCTGCAGGATAGGATTCTATTTATAATTTTAATTTTATGCGTTGCATAATACGAAAAACGTTTTAAGAAATGCACACATATTTAAAATATACGTTGCAGAATGCACGCGTATATATCGAAAGACGCGCAGCACATGAAATTATAAATAGAATTCTGTATCTTGAAATTTGACGCGAATGGATCGCCTGAAGTGGGCTGTAACAATAATAAATGAATAAATAAAGAACTATTCTATTTGTAAGTGAACTTTGCTTGATGTATGATATTTATTCTAAGATAATTATTTTAAAAAAATGTAAATATAGATATACAATGAATATACATATATATTTATTAAAAATAAATATATATAAAAATATTAAAAAAGTAAAAATATAAGATTTCTTGAAATCTATTATTTCGAAATGCATTCTATCTTCCATATTTGATAAACAAAATATATTTAAACAATATTACATCTAAGAAATATTAAAACGACACAAGATACATTATATTAAATAAGTTATACTTGTAACTAAATATATATCAGTTTCATCTTTCAAATGCGAACAATTCTGTCTTTATTCTTTATTCGTTGCGACGGGAAGCGACAAGCGGGATATTTTCTGCAATGTCAGGAATCAGAAATCCTATTAGTTCAACGCTTCCGAATTGATACAGAAATGATTTTTAGATTTATTCACTACGATGGATATATATCTCTCGATTGACGAGGTGTACCTTTTTTTTCCGCGCGCGGGAACACCGAAGCCGAAAATTCTCGTTTTCAATATCGCTTCAGAGTGCAAAAACAACATTCGTCGTCCGTTCGTTACGGTGGAAATAATTGGCGTGACGGCATCCGCGCGTTACGCGGAACGCGCTAATCAATCTCTTTCGCCCCCTCCCATCGTGTATCTATTATTTCCGAAAAAGCGGGAGGTTGATTGGCCCGCGCGGCATATACGCATATTTTCCGCGTCTATTGCGCGTCGAAAATCACACATCGCGCCCAAGTATGCGAAGGCACCCGTGTGTCGGAGGATTCTATCCGTGGCTGTGGCGCGGCGCGACGGTCGAATAGAAACGCCGCTCTTGTAGCGATGCCAGGATATGCCAGCCGTGCCGGAATGAGAGACGCGGCTCCGTCCGAATGATCGGATGGTGAGGATACGTACACAAAGAGAAGGCGCACGTAAGAAAATGTACAACGTGCGCGCACGGGGAGCTTCGGCGAGCAGACGAGGACTGCGACGCGTAATGTTCTCTCTCTCTCTTTCTCTCGCGCCGTATTCTCGCTGTCCGCCCGAGATAGCCGGTGGTGCGACGATTTATGTCGATTACGCTTTATTACGCGCGCAATGTTTGTAATAATAACAATATTTATATCTTGAATCGGGAAATAATAAAAAGTTGATGTAAGAAAATTTTTCATTCAGAAATATATTACTCCTATTAACGTATTTTTATTTAATTACAATCTTACTCTTAATGTAAATAAAGTAAGAAGAATAAAATTAATATTGATTTCCTAAACACTTGAAAACTCTCTTTCAAGACTTTTGATTTTTGTGATCTAAAAATCTCAAATTCTTTTCGAAACATGGAAAATTCTTAGAAATATACAAAATTCTTGGAAATGTGAAAAATTCTTAATTTTTCTTACTGTTTGTACTTTATACACATATATACACATATTGCTATATCCAAACTATATTATTTATAGCGTTTTCGACTGGGTCGGGCTGAACACCTCCTAGGGCGATTCAACCTGTGTTCAATTCGGCCCAGTCGAAAACGCTGTTATTCAAATTACAGACATCTAAAAATGGCCTTAAATAAGACACGTTGAAAACATCTTAAACGAAGTCATTTGATTCTAAATGGTCGAGCCGGCTAGCTCGGCGAGCAGCGAGAATATATAGCACGAGAGAATAAGGAGACTTGTATACCGTGTCGAAGCCAGCCGAAGCCCGAAGCTTCGAGATCACACGTTGTGCGCGGCGTAGGTAGGCGCCTCTTCTTTGTGTGCGTGTCCTCACCACCACCCGATTTTCGGGTGAGCCGCGCTCTCGTCCTGGCATTATTACCGAATCACCGTATACGAGACTCCCGAGCCCGAGCGGAGAAGCGTGGCGGCGCTGGACAGCCACGGCACGACGGCAAGACGGCACGGGACACGGGACGGGACGGTGTATCGGTAGTACGGGTCGGCACGGCACCGTGCAGCGCGTCCGCCAGCACTAGACCAGCAGCGAGAGCGGGCGGTGGACTGTGGAGAGCGTGGTGGCGACGAGGCGGTGAGGTGAGGTGGCGGAGAAGAGGAGGAGAAGGAGAGCGGTCGCTGGCGCGGCTCACAAGTCACACGTCCGTGCGGTGATATGCGAGAGGAGAGCCGCGCAACGCCGGGTAAAACGTTCACTGGCCGGAGCGGAGTAACGCGCGCGCGTTTTCGCCGGACGGAGTCGGCGGGCCCCGACGTGGCCGCCCGTCGCGCGAGTTTCTGTCAGAAGTCGTGCCCCGAAACGCCCGGCGGCTATGACGGGTTTGACACGGGCGTCGTAGATCGGCCGCCGCCGCCGCCGTCGCCGCCGTCGCCGTCAGCGGAGTCGGTGCGCGCGTACGCGCGCGGTGTCTCCGATCTTCCAAGTTCGGCCGGGGGCCCCCCGCCCGCCCCCCCGTACGACATGGCGGGCTTTCGTGACAGGGACAGGGCCCTGTTCCCGATCCGGAGCATCTCCGCGATCGTCCAGATCTTCAAGAATCAGCTGGAGAACAGCGCCGAGCCGGACCTCGCGCTGCTCTCGATCCTCGTCGGCGCCGTCGAGAACTCCCTGACGTGCAACCGCGTCTTCACCCCCCAGGAGAACGCCGTCTACGACGAGCCCAAGCTGCCGCCCGTCGAGTACCACATCGCCGAGGCGCTCTACACCAAGTTCCACGCGGTAATCAAGGGCGCCGTCGATCTCACCGTCTACGACACCAAGTACGCCACCCGGGAGCTCGTCAAGAAGGTGTCGGACGTGATATGGAACTCCCTCACCAGGAGCTACTACAAGGACCGGGCGCATCTGCAGAGCCTGTACAGTTACCTGACGGCGAACAAGCTCGACTGTTACGGAGTGGCCTTCGCCGTGGTGGCCGGCTGCCAGGTTCTAGGGTTCAAGGACGTCCATCTCGCCATGTCGGAGGACCACGCGTGGGTCGTGTACGGGGAGGATGGTACGGAGACCGCGGAGGTTACATGGCATGGTATGTGATTGCTGATCTTGGACTTCCGACCGTTGAAGATTGAAAGATCGCAATTTAATGAGATGTCCAGGACGGATTTTTTACAGTATGCTTTACATTTTTCCTTTGGAGGCTGTTGGATTGGAGTAATCTTGACGTTGCTTGTTTTTGAAATTTGTTTCTTTGTTATTCAGATAATAATGTCTCTGTGTAAAATTCTTTGATGTATGTAGAATGACAGAATTGAATCCCGATCTTTTTCTTGACTTGACCATTAAGATCCTACAGTTGCGACTTTAAAAATCAAGGGTCAGAAGTAATTGCAATTTATTACCAGGTAAGGGAAACGAGGATAAACGCGGGCAACCGGTGGAGCCTGGGGTAGCGTCTCGATCGTGGTTGTATTTAAACGGCCAAGCGATGGTGTGCACTCGTGCTCTGGAAGTGGCTACCATAGTGTCCGCTATAAATCCTAGTCTGAATGGGACTACCGACGCGGCCGAGGTAGCGTTGCTCCAGCAGGAGTTGCTGTGGCTGCTGTATGACTTGGGCCATCTAGCAAAGTATCCTATGGCGCTTGGTAACCTGGCCGAGTTGGAGGAGGCTGCGCCTACGCCTGGGAGACCACCGCCTATAGACCTTTTTCAGGTTTGTGATTCTAATTAAAGTATTAAACAACAACGCTGTTCATCTGCACATGCATACGTGTTATATACTGAATGCAATATTTTTGTAGGAAGCCGTAAGATCGGCAAGGAAATACTATGGAAACGCGCACGTCTATCCCTACACCTATCAAGGTGGATATCTGTACCGGCATGGATTACACGTCAACGCGTTTGCGTCGTGGGCCGACGCCGCGGATGTTTTGCGGAAGTAAGTATCTGACGCATCCCAGATAGCCAAGTTGCCCGCAGGTTGCTGTCAATTTGCTTAAAACTGCTCTGCTAAGTTGCCTTCAATATTGAGGAAAGCGGCTTCCGATTTTGCCTATTGGATTGCCAACTTTTATTGCCACCAAAACGGTTGCCAACAAATTGTGGCAACTTTTATGGCAATAAGTATACTACGAGCTTTCCGCTTGTTTGCGTAAGGTAATCGTTGTCTGCATAATGCTTTTAAGTTGCTCTAAACGAAATTACTGTTGTCCGGTAACAGCAATATGATGACAACTGAAGGGAAACTTATGCCAAACACTATTTCCTTTTTATGCCAAGGAATGCTTGGCTATCTGGGATAATTTTTCTTTGTAATCTTTTTGTTCACGCTCTTAATGCGTTCGCCGAAACTGCTTACCTTTGAACAACGGTGAATATGTTAAACGCTTCATTGATATGCGGTTTGTTAGCGGTGAGTAATAGAGTTCTATGCGCGACAGATACGATTATTCGCGGGACGACGGGGAAATATACAAGGAATTGCTGGAGATCGCCAACGAATTGATACCGCACGCGGTACGCGTCGACGAGCGCTTACTACGGCAGCCACGTTCCTTCGCGTACCTGCTGAGATTTTACGATGGTATTTGTCAATGGGAGGAGGGCGCCAACACTCCCGTGCTGCACATAGGTTGGGCCCGTCCGCTGGTGGGCACGATCTCGAAGTTCGACGCCAGTATACGCGCCCAGGTCGTCATAGAGTGCTACGAAACGGAGGCCAAGCAGAAGGAGGAAACGGCGCACAAGAGGGAGACGAGTCCCGAGGAGACCCTGAACAACAACAACAACAATTACTGTAAGACCAAGGAGAGAGGGAACGCGGCGCGAGATTTGATCAAGAGCCTAGAATCCAAAGTGCCCTCCAATTCGGCGTCGACACATCCCAGTATTCAAGCACTGACGGCGGCCTGCAGCGAGAAGATACTTAATAGAGATTACCTGCTACAGGGCGGCGGTGAGCCGTTCGTCGCGCCGTCGGACGACGCTCTACCACCGGCGCCCTCCACTTCCAAGGAGAAAGTCGAGCCTGAAGTAGTGACTGACTCCGAGAACGAGAGGCCGAGGATAACGTTGTACAGTCAGAAGATGAAGGGCCTCAAGGATCTGCTGCTCGCGGAGAAGCTCAACACCCACGCGATATCGCTGCAGCTCACGGCGCAGAGCCAGGTACAAATCGGTAAGAAGTCGCGCGGCGGCGACGACGTAGGTGTCAGTCAGCGTCCCAAGAGGACGCGTCGGGAATAGTATAAGATCCTCGACCGACGTTTCGGTATAGTAAAGTATTGAAAGTGCCACCACACTTCTCGAGAGATTAAAACTCTCCGCTCGTGCTCGCCGAGCGGAGGATGCGAGACGCCAAGCTTATCCGGCGCGGCCTTGCGCAAACCAAGTCATTAAGGTATACCGACCTCCTCGCTCTCGGTGTCTCCCGCGCCGGGGCGCGGATTCTCCTCGGTTAGACTCCTCCGGAATCTCGACTCGAGAGCGTCGTGATGAATTTCGTGCCGTTTGATTTGAATGAAGCCCTCCACGGTGCTCCTCTCGTTTTGCAACGACGCCGCGAGTTCTTGCGAGACAACGTTTACGTTACCGTCGGGGATATATCGCCGTTAGTACATATAGAGTATAAAGTAGGTAATGGAGAGAAAATTTGTAGAAAAGTACAAAAAAGTTTTCCCCCAACTTTTTAAGTTAATAGACGGATAATCGCGAGTCGCTCTCCCGTTGTCTCGCTGAGATCGTCAAACTCGTGACTCGAGTATTTTTGTCTGTAAATATCTCTCTAGATTCTTCCACAGTGCGTATATGGAGCTGTGACTTGCGGTATAAGAGGGGGCGGAAAGAGTGGAAAAAGAATCGAATATTGTACCTAAATCTGTCTCCGCGGGTAGACCGATCTTTTTTGGAGCACAGTTATTTATTCTACGAATTATACAATTTGCCGATGATAATCGCCGACGAGTGCGCTCGTCGGCGACCGTCACTTTGTCATACGTATATAATCTCTTGTTGCACTCTTATTTATTGATTCACGTTTTTTCTATTTGAGCTATTGCACTATTGATAATTACGATTGACAAGTTGCCGTTAATGTTTTTTACACTTGGTAGTTGAACTTCTGTTAGAATTACGCTTCTACGATCTAGTAAGGGAAAACACATTCCACTCCGCATGTGGTGCAAATTAATTAAGTTCTTACCTTAAGGTATTTTAAGCATCAAATTCTCGCTTATTTTTATAACTATTTATTTTCGGAATAATTAATTAATTTTAAGTATCTGTATTTGTAAGACTTTTCTATTTTACTGTTTGTCGAATAGGAGCGTTAGACAGTTCGTCATCCTGATCTTTGAATCTGAACCATCTGAGTGCGAAAGATGATATCGCGTTTTTAGTATTGTTGTCGCAAATCGCGTGTCACTTGATCCATCAGTCGTGCGTAATCTCTCTTCCGTTTTTAATATAAGAAACGCGTTTGCTTGTCCGGTGATGAGACCTGTGAACTGTCCGTGGCGCTCTCATTCGCGCGCTCTAGAGATTCGTACTCGTTTTGTCTCTCATTCTTTTTAATCCGTCGTGAAAAGAACAGAATGGCGACCCTTACGATCGCACTTCGCGTTGTGACTATGATCATGTTCAGTTAATCGTCGACCCACGCGCAGAACCGATAGTCACGCTTCTTCGGCTATTAATCGCTTTCAATCAGACGCGGCTTTACGATTTAACCTATTTTTTTTTTAAATTAATATTCTCTCTCTCCCGACTTTCGCAGGTGATCGATACCCGTCACCTGCGTCCGTAGTACGTAAAACTCGCTGCATTCGCATGCCGGACGCGGCCGGGATTCTTTGACGATGTTTAAAGCGGATTGTTGTAGAGTATGTTGTTGACAGGAATGAAAATATAATGTCCGAGCTGATCGACGATAACTTAATAATGAAGGGCGCTATCTTACTGTGATGCTGAATATATATATACTATATTATATTATATTATATATATAAAACAAAGTATATATATATATATATATAAATATAATTATACGATTTAATAACCGTAGTTGATAATGAGCGACGCGATACGATTCCGCGAACGCCGTGTCGCGATCCATAAAACTAATTAAACGACCGTAGTATTAACTTTAATCAAGGAACACGGAATACCGATATCGCAATGACAGTCCGTCGCTTGTGGCGCGCGCGTACCAAAATTCACACACAAGATTCTTCTGCGGATAGAACAATGTTGTACATCGACGATCGTCTTCGTTGAATTTTTGTTACCGCCTCTCTCTTTCTTTCTTTTTGTATGAATTTTGGTATTCTGCTGTCTTAGCATTGTCTCCTTTCGATGTGTACCGTCACTCATCGAGGCCGAGTTTCACCGGCAGTCTGGTTCGCCTAAATCCGAGCAGCGATTTCTTAAAGAAAAAAAAAATGGATCCGCGATACAAAAATCCCCCCGTTACTCAGATCTAATTAAATACATAATCATTGATAATACATTACATAATTATGAAATAAATTGCATAGTTATAAAATAAATTGATAATCGCCCGCTTGAAAATATTTGCAAGCGGCAGCTCTTGACAGAGACTTCTTAAAACAATCATCTTTCTGATCATGAAATATATAGTCCCATGTACATATGTACCTTTTGTAATATATTCTATATTAATCATGTATAATCTACGTATACATATAATCGTTGCTCCGAATTAGCCGCAACCGACTGACTTTGGTGCGACCGGCATTTTGGAAGAGAGGAGAGCGAAGATTGCGCGCGTTAACGACTCTCCAGAAACGAACGCTTCGTCCAGAGACAAGACGAGCCTCTGAGATCTCGCGGATCGCAATCGCGATCAAACCTTCTTTTTTTTTGTCATACACACACACCTTCGTACACACACACACACACACCTCCTGTTCAGTATTCTTTCCTCGTCCACGATAACGGAGCGTTAAAGACTACAGGGATTATAATGTGCATAATGGTAGGGAATAGTAGGTGAAGATATGGTGCATCAGAACAGTATTTTTGTATTTTAAACGGAGGACGCGCCCTCCGGTCGACGATATTATCGGTGATGTTTGCGAGCGTAGGAAAACAGAATGTAACAATCGCCGGGACGACGGCCGCGTTAATTGGCGGACTTATCGTGAAGCATTATACCCTTTTCCGGTTTCTTTCGCCCGGGATATTCCGGGATGTGTGCGATCGTCAATCGCGCGAACCAGGCAAATCTTGCGTGCGGGTGAGACGAACGGCGACTTTGAGAAACTTTCAAAAAAATAATGATGACGAGAACGAAGAAATAAGATCGTCACGTGAGATTCGTCGCCTCTTTGCCAGTCACGTCCTCTCACCTTTGTTCGCAAACGATTGTTCGGAATTGTGATTCTTGCGCACAGGGTGTCCTCGCCCTCATCCCGAGTTTCGACGTCGAGATTGTTCTTCGAGTTTAAGACGGATCTTTATTAGCGAAATTGATGAGACCTTTAAGGAATCTCTGGTGAAAAAATTTCTTATATTTTCTCAGAAATTTTCTAAGAATTTTTAATATTTTAGATTTATGAACAATTCTGAAAAAATATGTAAAAATCTGAAATATTTTATTATTCAAAATTCTCTTTCATTCTGAGAGTCTTAAAATTTTCATAGAAATTCTAATTAATAATATGACAAATTCTGAGACATTTTTCCGCCAGGGATAAGTTTTAGATTTGTCTGAAATCAATCAGGCAATTTAGGCAACTCCCTCACGAGTATAATTTTTACTATGTTGCGCTTCCTACAAAATCGCCGTAAAGAAAATATACATCTCCAATTTGTCGAGATAATGTCTCGTCGTTAAAGCTTAACTCGGGATGAAGGCGGGATACCTCGTAGAATGTGAAAAACTGTACACGATAGATGGTAGATTGATCTCCGTCTTTTTTATCCGTGCCCTTCTCACTTCCAACTCCGTATTTTACCGTAGGTAGAAAATAGTACTCGCCATAAACTCTTTTCTTCTTTTTCCTTTTTTAAAAATGCGACTACTCGAAGTTGCCTCGCTTTTTATTGTGAAAGAAGATCGGGATGGAACGATCGACTTGTCTGTAGAATCATTTTATTCGTCATTCTATTACGTCAGAGCATATTTTAACACATTACAATATTTGGTATCAGTCAGTGAGAATTTGTATCGCCAGGAAGGAATATTTTATTATAAGATACGATCACATTATATTTTGTTACGTACAGCTGAATAAGTAGTGCAAATCAACAAATCATCAATAAAATAAACCAACTGCGAATATATAAAATTTTGTATGAAAAAAAAATATGCTCTGCGTATTTATTTGTCCGATTTTCTTAATAAACGTTCGACGCGTACTTCCTCGGTTTTCCGAACGATTTTATCTACGATTTTTATAGCCACGATCTGGATTGTACCTCGAAGTTCTCTGAACGCAAAGGCCGCTAACTGTCGATCGAATCCATCCGGTATATTTATTTATCTTTGTGTGCCATAAAGCCCGCTTGCTGTGGCATGATTCATGCTGCATAACTGCGACGACACGTGCCAGCCACGCCGTTAGTTTCCTTATGAATGCTTTATAGGATCGATCAATCCTTTCGTTATGCGCAACTCATTCCGCTTGTTTTCCGTCGTTTCCTTGACACTGGCGCACACTCACACCGAGCCTCTGATGCGAAACGAAATCTCAAATGCGAGTATATAGTTTAACTTACACGATTAAGAGCCCTATTGTTCGCGTTGCTTTCCGTAGGATTGGCACTTCGGGCTCGTGACACGACATGACGAAGCTTCTGAGACGGTACAAATATCCAAAGGATGTTGCAAAGGCGCTCCAGATTGTAAATCGTCTTCTGAACGTCCCTCGGATTTTGCACTGTCGTTCCTACAGGGCTTCAACCGGCAAGAGAACACAATTGGAAATCTCAAAGACTCGCGTTCCTGTCGGGAACGTCTCGTCTGCTCGACTCGTCGTGCTTTCTTAATTTCCATGACAGACGGACGATATGCGATATACTTCGCCGGTTAAAGAGCTCTTGCAACGAATTGAATTCCCCATTACGAAATCTGAACTCCTGTGCAAACGAGTAAAGGTTTTATCAAAATAGCTCTTCTACTATTGCGTGCGACTCCTTTTTCCGATCGTTGCACGTCAATCATCTTTTACGTCTGTACGCGCTTTGAGATTTATTCGAACGATAACTCATCCAGAGCTTCGTAATGGGGAGATGTATTTCCACGTGAGGGCGTGTTAATTAGAGATATATAGGAGAAAAAAACGCTACTAGAGTAAAACTAAGTCCGAGTGTTTAAACATCTCTACGAGTAATTACACTTGCTATAAGCATAACTTCTCATGTACTTAAGCGAACGAAAAAAAAAAAAAAAAACCGAAGAGGAGCCTCGGTGACGTAAGCGTTACACGCAGAGCTGCGTGAAATATTACTTCACAGTGTTTCGATTATAAGGCAGTCAAATATTCTCTCGCATAATCACTTTCCTCTCAGAAAGCGCAGTAATCGGGGCGTTCCCTCGGAACGCCAATATACATAGATCTAGAGATTAGAAACGAGCTAATTATCGATACAACACACATTTAACGCATTAAATAATAGACAGTGAGACATGGAGAAAATGGACCGTGACGCTCGCAAGGATGGAGTAATATTTTGCTTGTCTCTGGTTACACCTGATAACGATAAATCGCGTCGAGATCGACGGCCCGGATGCGACGGGCGGTCGTGAACACGAGGAGAGAGAAGAACGAGGGAAGACGGAGAACATCCCGCGCTATTCTTCCGCCAATGCGATTAGAAGGATAGGCGTATCGCGACACTACGACAGCAACAGCCAGTAGCGAGCCGCCGGAATCGCGATATCGCGCGGCAGTAGAAAAAAAAGCCGTAGCTCCTTCTTGTCTTAGGATACAAAACGCATAATCCGATCCCTCGTGAGTCGGCTGGATTCTGACTATTGGTCCGGCGTATCGAGTATTAAAGGGACTGTCGCTGATGCCGGTATCGCGACACGGCGGCGAGCGAGCGTTTTTCGCGTGGTCTCGAACCGAAGGGAGTGTAATCGCAGCTAATTGTTAAACTGACAGAACAGTGAGACAGACAGATCTTAAGGCATCATGGAAATGTCTTGTTTTTTTCTGTGGATTACAATAAACTATTTTATTCTAACCGGTGGTAACGGTTCAATCGATCCCTGTCGTCCCATCCACTCCTTACGCGTATACTATACTTCCGTGTTATGTAAAGAAAGTGCTTTTAGAACGTTGAGAATATACTCTACGCCTGGTCCTTTCAGGAATGAGGATATCGTTAAAGTACACATTTCTCTTTATTGATTGACTTACGGTCTTCGGGGAACGTCGCTTTCATTTACATCATGTCGAAATTATGCTTCGTCACTTATTACAAAAAAGAAATTCCTGGCAGGAAGCGCGTCGCTCTCATGCCGGTGTCCGCCTTTAACGCGTGCGACGTTCTGTATTAACACTCTATAGAAGATTAATATAAAAGGTATAATAAATTACAGAGTTAAAGCGGTCCTTAGCTCGCTAGTAATATTTGGTCATTTGGTCGCTTTTGTAAAATCAAACGTTGATATTGTTTAACGTACATTGTCCTCGTACGGGTGGACATCCAGACGCGTACTAATTACCTCGTCGAATGATCTAGATAGATAGTTTCGTCAACGCACGAATCCTTGAGTAGAGGAAACAGTACGATGGTAACTTATATACTTTACAATAAGAATAATCTAACGAATCTATATAATACAAAGTGTCGAAAGAGTCGTGAACGATATATTATTTTTCGCTCACGGTTTATGCACACTGACAATCGCCTGTAATTTTCTTCGATCGATGTACCCTACATCTATACGTTTAGGCGAAGGTCGCGTTAATACTGTACTTACAAAGATCGTTCTCCGATCCGAACGATTGAAATAAACGCTAACCGATCGAACGATCGGATATAAAGATAATTTGTTCATATTTAAAGAATATTAGCGACGATATGCTTTCATCTTTGTAACTTCTAAGATACTGACAAGAATCAGATAGCTTATTGATTATCGTGTTCACCGTATGAAACAGTCACCGGTCGATAAAACATTCTAAATTCATTATTATATTAATTATTGATGATCCATCGTTTGAAAGAACCATTCCGTGAAACGCCGGAGTTGCTGCGCGGCTGCGTGATTCTCATCCTTCAGACGGCGATTTTCGTCTTCCAAGGAGAGTCGCAGATTCTCGGACTCCTGCAAACGTCGATTCTCGTCGCGTAATCGGCGCACCTCGTCCTCTAACGAGAGCCGCAGACGCGTCTCCCTCGCCATTCTCAGCTCGAGAGTGGACAGATGAGACTGCAATTCCGAAACGGGATTCCTGTAAAAGATACAATATTCTCCACTTAATTGTTGAATATCAGCATGCCCGATTAAATACCGTAGGAATGCTTACGCGTTTGCATTACATCCTTCTATGAGTCTGTCGTCGGACCATTCTTGAGCATGCTGCTTCGTCGATCTGTTGGAATCCGCATGTTGATTCTTCCAACAGTCCACGTTCGCGTCGTTGTGAGTTTTCACGTCTTTGATCGGCGTTAGATTATTGTGCGGTTTCATGATTGTATGAAGCGGTTTCGTGACGCGCGGCGATAATCTAAAGGGAAATCATTGCGTTATCAAATGAATCATTTAATTTAGGGACTTAATATTTTTATCTTATTATTTATTAATAATGTAATAAAATTGTATATAATATTTTGTTAGTAAAATTTAGTTTTTCACAATTAAACACAATTTTTCGCGAACCTTTCTTCTTTTGACAATTTATTCTCGCTCGGTGCCGGACTCGAGGCAGTGCTGGCATTCGAGATCACCGTGGCTGGCCTGGCCATCGTCAAGATTACTTCTGACCCATTGTTCCCGTTTTCCTGTCCATTCGCGGGCAACACGCTCAAGGTGGACGTGCTGTTACCGCACAGATTCTCCCTGGACCTGCACCTGTTCTGGATCTCCAACATATTATTGTTTATCTTGTTCGAGTTTTGATTCGGGCTCATCACGCTATTCATGAGATTGTTGTTGACGATCTGATTGTCGTCAGCGATGTAGTCGGGATTGATCAATCTCATCAGGTCCTCCTGCAGCGTGCTAGACGTCAGGTTCGCGGAATTCCGATGCGAGTTCCGCATACCTGGCTTGGGTCGAGGACTCTGGTTTCTGGAGCTGCCGCTGGACGGGGTGCGATTGCCGCCGCGATGCTTGTTGGCACGTCGCAGTCTGGGCGACACGCTGCCCGAGCCGTTCGACAGCTCGTCTTCGCTGGGCATCGTAGTCACCTCGGGACAATTGACGTCAGATATCCTCATTTCCGGCGGCAGACTCGCCGGGAAGTCCTTCGACTGTCGGTATTCGACGCTTACTTTGTGAGGCACCGGTCGCTCCGACATGCTGGTCTTCAGGCAGGTGACCTTCTCGCCTACTTTGAAATCGTGCGGCATCTCGTATTTAATGAGGTCTCGATTATGCTCTCCATTGCTGTCGTTGTTGTGTTTCCTCTCGTTACCACCGTGCTGACACTCCATCTCGTACTTGGCCAGCTCCACGTCGTACTTGCTGTTTCGCCTCTCGTAAATATCCTCCGAGTACTCATAGCCGATTCTCTTCTCGTGAGTTCTTACGTCGTGCTCGTACTTGGCCGCTGACCGGTCGATCACCTTCTCCTCCTGCATCTCGTATTTGGAATTTCTGTCCGGTTTTGTGGGTGTCTCATAGTCGTACTTGCCGCTGGACTGCTCGTACTCGTTGTACTTGCCGAGATTGTTGTTGCTGCCCGACTTCGGCAGACTGTAAACGGCATTGTGCGCCAACGGGAGGGAATTCGACGGGCCGAGCTTCTGATGGCCGTGATGCTGCACGTCATTCTTGTGGAGCTCCCTTTGAGACGCGTACAGGTTCTCCTGCTTAATCTCGTATCGCTCCTTCTGCAGCTTTACATAATTCGTGGGTACGTGATCCTGAGCGCGATGCGCATTGTCTAGCTGCCGCTGATAATTGTCGTGTCGCGCGTTCTCCTGAATCATCTTTGACGACACATAATTGCTCTCCTTCGTGTAATGCTCGTGATTATGCTCGCGATGCTTCGAACCGTCCACGAGTTGTTTAGCGCTGGCGTAATGAGTCTTGTCTTTCTTCTGGCCGGACTTGCTGGGTGTCACGGCTTGGTAGTTCTGTCGCACTGGTAGCGGAGGCGGCGTACCGTCCGGGCGATGATTACCGTCTTGATCTTGCGGTTCTAAAAGCTCGTACCTGGAATAAAAAACACTTTGTTTCCCTTCGATTCGTTTACCAAGCGTAAAATAATTTTCTATATTAATCGGATCCGACAAAGACGGACGCGGCATTACACGTTCAACGATCGACAGTTTAAAAAGAAGCTTTGTTAATGTTACGATGAGTCGTGTAAGGATTAATGCGATCTCACTGTTAATCACTCACCAACGATCATCGGCACTACTGTGTCCGCTACTGCTGCTAGTCATTGTACCCTCCAACGGAAACCGTGGATCGTTGAACGATCTAGAGCTCGATCCAGTACCGTACCCGGAGCTGTTGCTCGATCGCGGCGGGCTGAACGATCGATCGTATCGCCGTTGATGCGACATCGCCGTTTGCTGACTCGGCGTGTTATCCGCGCTGGTTACATTCTCGTAATCCCCTTCGTAATTATTCGACAGGTAATGACAGTTTTGTAGCGTGCAGCCTCTATCGTATAAAAAGAGGGAAAATCTATTTAATGCTTCAGTTGATTTAGTTACTCTAAAACTTTAGCTTTCCGTTAGTTTCATCAGTCTAACTACTTAATTTACAAGTTGAAACTTGAACTTATAAAAGCGGCGTATAAAAAAAATAACGTAAAATTGGTTAAACTTAATTTTGTATTCGATTTACTTTACGAAGTAATTAAAAATCGATCGAAAGCTCTCGGAAAACCGGGACAAGATAATTTAGGATCCTGTACCTTCGCGGACTTCCGTCGTTGGTCGGCGGTATCACGGTGACGGTAACCTGGGCGCTGGTCTTCAATAGATCGACCATCTGATCGTGACTTAAGGTCGACACGGCCACCTTGCAAATCTCAACCAGCCGGGAGGCCTGCCTCAGGCCCGCCTGCCACGACAGCCCCATACTTTCGACCTGCGTCACAACGCCGTCAGGCTGGACGTGGAAGCCCAACTGTCCGAGGTTGTTTCTCTTCAACGACAGCTCTGAGGCCGGCGCGCCTTGAGTTACGGCACGCAGCCGAGCCACAATTTCCATTAACTCGTCCCTCTCGCCGTAATCACCGCGTACGTGTATGGTAATGCATTCGCCTTGATGATGATACAATCTTAAACTGAACCGCAAAGCAAAGCATAAATGTTAGGCCAATTAATCGTTCGATTTCCGCGAGCGTTTTTATGACAAACTGGTCGTGAATAATGCGCTAAGTGGCGGTTGCGCGATCTCTAGCGAGCAACTTAAGAAATTATTACGATTGGAAGCTGAAGAACTTAATTTTTTCATCAACATGTTAAGAAGTTAACTTTTAAATTAGTAGATGTGCGTGGTAATAAAATAACGTGACATATTAAGAATCTAAGATGTTTACCTATTCGTTTGGGCATGCCATCCGAGCACGCTCACGCACGGAGTGACGAATACTATCTGCCTGGAGTGCTCCTCGATCAACACGATGGTGTCTATACTTATGCCTAAATAACAATCGGTATTCTGATTGCTGTCCTCGAGTATGACTTGCCAGCAAATAGCGCCGCGTTGAGACGCGTCGCAAGAGAGCCGCGGTCGCACCGCTGTCTTCTTCTTGCTGCTGAAGGAGAGCATCGCTGTTCCACAGAAAGGAAAACGATAAATATCTCAGAAATGTCATTAAAATAATTTCGATCTAATTAAATAAATTAAATTTTATATTTAATTAGTTATATGAGATTTACTATCACGTTATAATTCAAAACAAATAGAATTTGCTAAGAGCTTAACGTACAGAACTTCTGGCCAGTGTCGACAACTGTGGTGGTAGTATAATTCGTGACAAGATCCTTTAGATACTCCTGTCTCGTCCTCGTGGCCATTGTGGCGAACTTTTCAGATCTGGCGAGAGACACATGTTCGGTTTCATTAATTTAATCGACGTACAAAACTGAGAAAGAAAAGGAGACTTACCTGTGAGCCGCATTTTCGGCGTTTATGACCTTCGCCAAGATAAAGTCTGCGAAGGCCTTTCCTTTCGTGAATGTCGCACCCTGCGGAACGGGCGGCCCAAATATGGGCACTTCTTTGCTCCTGGACACCGCCACGCTGTACTGCGTGTTATCGGTGCAAGGATTTACGGCTCGCACGATGATAAACACATGTTGGAACTGGGAGCGTATCCTTCGCGGACTGAACGGTAACGCACCAGGTTCCTGGAGAAGCAAATTATCAATGTGTGACCTTGCATTAAGCTACATAAAACATGTAAGAGAGTAAAATCACCTGCTCGAAATATCTAAACTTGAAGAACCGGTATCGCGAATGTGCAGATAAATTTCTCGTAGTCTAACGTAAGTACGCGACAGGTATATCGCGATCCCGACTAAATATCCAGCAACGTGAATCACGCGGCGGCGATCGCGATGTCTCACGTTGCTTTTTACGGAGCTGGCACAATAAATCTAGAGAGTGAGCGCGTCATATATACCCATACCGTTTCGCCGCGCAATCATTATCGCACAATTGCGTAATCGCGGCGGCCTTAATTTACGACCGGTCGTAAAGCCGTACCTGAAAAACTATCGTGACTATGTCATTTCCGATGTGCCTCTTCCTCAGCAGCTGCTGCCGGTTGTTAGGCGTGAAGGGTAGCATGGTGGACACGTGAAAGGTGACTTCCGTCCCGCGATGCGTCGCCGCTACCGCGTGCGTACCCGTCGAGTCGGTTCTGGTGTCCAGTCCGGCCTTGTAACCCTCGAATCCTCGCAGTCTTATTCTTTGGCCTGTCATGAAAACATGCAATTATCTCAATTGCCCGGCGCGCAGCGGAGAATCGTCGGTCATCATGGTACGCGTCTTCAGGACGCGCCTGTGTTTGCATATCGAGCGTTATCAATCTTGTTTTCTACGTGGTCACGCACGTTCTTGTATTAAAAGAATACATCAAACATGATCCTATCTTTTCGAGGAAAAAAAAGCAAAATAAAACCGAGAAGCAAGAAACATGGGAGAAATCACTACACATGTATTTCGTATTTGTATATTGAATAAGCTAAGTTAATAAGAAAAGAAAGAAATATCAAATTTCCTTGAGTCGATTCTTGTTTTTAGCATTACGTAAGATGATAATAGCGTCCACAAATTAACGCGAGATAACCATCGGCCCGCGGAAGCGGCGCGAAACGCAACGCGCGACGCTTGAAGGAAAAAAAAACAGGACGTGCGTTTCTCTTTTAGAAAGCGACAGTAATCGTTAATGGGAATAACTAAGGCGATCGTAAACGCAACGATTCCACGCGCGGAGAGTCCGCGCGTAACGACCGCGAAATTACCGCCGCGCGTTCGCGGATGATTAGCGTTACGAAGTACAGTAGGTGAAATCATTCCGGGGCATTGAATCGGTTAACCGCCGATAAAGCGAGTCAAACTATCCGCGAAGCGACCGGTGGATCGGCGCGTAAGACGCCGCGTGTAAATCGCTTTTCCGGCTTGTTTTATTCACGGCGTTTACGAGAGAATAATTTTATCGACTTCCGACGCGAGAGTTCTTCGACTCGCCGCACCGTGTTAACTCGCTTGTTAATATGCACGCGAAAACTTTCCAGCTGCGAAGAGACGTGTATCACTTAATAGATAATAGCAAGCGTAAACTAGAAGAATTGAAAAAGCCCGAAAAGAGATCTTTTAACATTAATATGGATAAAAGTGAACAAACGTTCCTAATAGAAGATAAATTTGTACTAAAAAAAAAAAAAACGTAATACAAATGCATGTATCTTACGTTATGTAATTTTTTACTTTTGATTTTTGCATAGCAAAACTTTTACTTTTAACGGATGTACTTTTTGATGTTGTAACAAGGAACATTGCGTACCAATGGTATCCAGGAACTCCAGGAAGGCCGGGCCGGCGTGCTGATTGTTGTACATCTCCTCTTCGGTCCTCTGGCCGGATCGGCAATACAGCACGCCGACTTTGTACCTGCTGGACAATCCCTGCTCGTCCAACCTGGCCACCGCTTCCTCGGCAGCAGGTGTGCCGAGCCTCAGACAGCCCAGCTGTACCTCCGGCGCAACCAGCTCCAGGAGCTCCCTCGTGGGCGGCCGGCCTTGCGGCCTGATCCCGAGGGCCTCCTCCGGCACGGAGCCGCGCAGCGTCAGCAACTCCGACGTGCGCACGATCACGCGGTACTGGTTAACGTCTTTGCGGATGCTGATGGCCATCGGTCCCAGCTGTTCGTCCATGCCGAACCAGTTCTGATGCTCTCGTCCTGCGACAGGATATCCCTTATAAGACACTTTGAGCAAATAATCGACGGCGCAGAATTTTCCCTATTTATAAGCATACATTTATTGTACTTTAATTGCCCAAAGAAATCAATGTCATTTTTAATTTTTCTTTTAATTAAAAATTTATTTTTAAAACATTTTGCATGCAATAACGCAGGTACTAGACGTCTTCTTTGCGTAACGGGCGAGAATCTTTTACATAACGCGACAAAAGATTTGCGCGAGCAAAGGCACGTCTTCGTTCACTTACCGAGGAAATATCGTCGGTAGTAGTGGGCCCCCTCGTCGACGCTCTCAATGGGCAGGGGCCGTTTCTGCAGTGGACAAGTGCTCTTCCACAAGGTCTCGCCGGGCGGCGGCTCCAGGACGGAGACGCCGTAAGACAACGACGGTCTGTGAATTCCGTTGCCCTGAGCGCAGCGAGTGAGGCCAACCTCGCGTTCCCCCTCGCCGCCGATCTCGTTACGGAAGAAGGGACACGGCTCCAACAAGTCGTTACCTAAAACCATTCAGTAAGACTCTCTCGAATCTTTCCCATTTGTATAACTATCTTCTTTTCTTTTTTTTAACGTACCTTTTCCATCACCGGCATCCTCCTCGGGAGTCTCGTCGGGCGTGGATGCTCTCAGGGCGCTGGCGGCGGACGCCCCGGTGGCCGTATTTCTTCTCTTGGCCAGGAGAATCCCCCGGAGCTTCGCGGCGTAGCCCAGGTTCGCCGTCAACGACTGGCAGTCGTAATGGGCGAACGCGCGTCTCCGGTGCCGCTCCTCCACGTCGGCCGACACCACCGGACTGGTGCACGTCTCTTCCATCGCCCGCGGCGGCTTACTGCCCCACAGCCTGTTCAGCTTCAGCCGCAGTTTTGGACTGGAACCGGCGCCGGTTGGACCGCCGCAGACCTCGTCGACGTCGAGCGGTTGACCGGACCCGTCTTGGACGCGACGCAGATAGTCACCGGTGACGACGCCGCGCTGGTCCGACGGTCGAAAGTCCTGCAGCATGGCGAAGAAGTTCTCGCCGCCTGTGATGGACTGCGCCACTACGTCGATGCTTCCTGCGATGGGATGAATATTGAAGCGCCGTTTACAACACTTTCGAACACGGCACATCCGGTCTCTTTCAAAGATCGGACTTTAAGTAAAAAATACACCACCCGAAGAATCGAAATTCCGTTAAAATTATATTATCATAAGCGCAGCAGAATATTCTTTCGTCCTAATCGTACAGTTAAATAAAAGAAAAAAAAAGAGAAAGTAACGGACCCTTCTCTGAAGGAAGCCAATTAAGGTAAGGAAGGAAGGTTTAAACAACATATGTTTTTTGAATCTATTTTCACTGGTCGTCCAAACTCGGGAAAAAATATCTGCAAAAAATTCGACCCGTACCATGGGAACCATACTCCCTCCTGAGAGGCGTCTCTGGCACCCTGGAGGCAGGATCCGGGCTGTGCGGAAGTTCCAAGCTGGAATTGGACCTGTGGAGGGCCAATCCACGGCCCACGCGGCTCCCCGGCCCTCCGCTGCCGTTCATCGACAGACTCGCGATCATCTCTTCATGCTGTTAACAGAGAAATAGAGAAAAGAAGCGTAAGAAACGGATAATGTACGATGACACGCCTGGTAGCAAGATATCGCGGGTTCACGGCACTCGGTTGTTAAATTGTTAAATACGTTTCTTCGCCGTTCGCGTTCGTTTGAAAGCAAGAAACGCTGGACGGTCGGTCGCCACGCGGCTCAAGCGCAGATAAACTTAAGTGTCTCTAAACAAGCGCAAACTAGGACGACTAATTAGAGTCATCGAGCCTTTCGCGGTTGCCCCCGGCACTTGGCACGTAAACACACGTGTGCGTGCGTGTACACACACGTGGATGAAGCATACCCGAGGGTACTACATATCCGCGCGACGAGTTCATTCATCCTGCGAAGTGGCTCTCGTGTGCCGCTGGCGACTTTTTCCCTGTCTCTCCCTCTCTCTTTGTCTCTCTCCTTCCCTCTTAATTAAATTGGTCCTTAATTACGATAGCAAGGCCGACGAGATGGTAGGAACGAGGAGTCGAGGTACGACGGATTAAAAGTCCGCGCGGAACATTAGTTTCCTCTGTTATTGTCGGTTATTGCTGGATTCTTGGGTTTAAATTGCGTTTTTCATCCTTTTCCGTTATTGTCGGAGACAATAAAATTGTCTCAGAGTTCAGAGCAACCTCCGCTTTAATCTCTAATAGGTGATTTTAAGTGATCTTAAACTTGAAGAGTTCTTTCTCTACTTAATATTTATCTTTATACACATACATGTATACATACTCATATCAGAGCATATGTGCGTTCATTTACTGTATAAATTTATACGATATACATATTTTTTATACATATTTATTGCAGACTCGCGATTGGACAAAATTGGAGAACATTGAATTCCGCGCTGCCATCCAATTGAACTCTCAAAGGGGAGATCACGGGCGGCGCGATCTCCCGTCTGGATCCCCGTTTCTGGCTGGTATTCGAACTGGCGCCGTCTGGCCCTCTCTCCTTCTCTCAGTTCCGCGGGAGGGAACGTTAATTAGCCCCGTTCCGTTCCAGATCCACGAAGTGCACGGCGCTCATTGTACCTACATCGTCGTCGACGATGCGCTCGCATCTACGCATCTGGAGAGCGTCACCGGGATGTCGAGTGCACCTGATGCGCCCACGACTGGTCGACCGGGTCGACCGAATTAGCCGTGTACCGTTGACCGTTTCGCCAAACACGTCCGGTGAATGGTCGTTCGCATTGTTAACTCCTTCGAGCTTTACAGGGCCAACCGGAGTTACACACGCGTGAACGGGATCGGCATTGCGTGTCGTGCCACCGCCGCGGCATTATTCTGGTGCGACACGCACCAGGAACGTATCCGGGAACAACGCCGAATGTCCGGCGGCGGCTGTTCAGGTCGTTTTATTTAACCTTGGCAAACGCGCCCAATGCGCGAGCCGACCAGATGTCCGGATTCCCAGCGTACGCACGGACACAAAGGAAACGCGATCTCTTTTTTTTTCCAGACGTCCCCAAATGCCATCGCA
Organism: Temnothorax nylanderi; assembly: GCF_030848795.1. Lineage (NCBI taxonomy): Eukaryota > Metazoa > Arthropoda > Insecta > Hymenoptera > Formicidae > Temnothorax > Temnothorax nylanderi. The sequence goes on from NW_027249135.1 coordinate 137,694, forward strand.
TACCTTCGCGAGTGATCTTAATTTCATGCCGTGATTGAACACTTATATGTATCTTTGACTACCACTTCGTCACATTCACAAAGCTAGAACGAATTTTTTTTACACGAGATTTTTATTCTAACTCGTTCTGTCTCTCCCTCTCAAGGCAGTTAATTGCAGGAAAAATTATTAATAATAAATTATTAAAAAAGTATACAAAATTTATACACAAATATTATTATTAGGCTACCAAGATCCAGTCTGGAAATGGCATTTTTCTCTAATTAATTGTATAACAAATCAGTCCTGTTTCACTTATTATTAAAAATTTATTATTTATACAAATATAGATTCTTTATTATAATATAGTAAACATATTTTAATGGCATTTCCCTTCACATATTTTTTCATAATAAGAAGCGAAGGTTGATTTAATACTTTCGTCCCCAATTTTCAAAAACAGTCCCAGTTTTTCTTGTCGTCGCTACGTCAGTCGCGGATGAAAGGTGCGGTCACGCTATTCGACGTTGCATCCGTTGTCCCGTGCGGCTCGCCCTCGTACCGGAATACCGGATACCGTTCGGTACAACGCGTCGCGTTTATTCGGCCTCGCGTGTCGAACTTCGCCCTCGGCGCCGCGGGACGAAGTGACGAGTTGCGTCGCGGGAAAAAAAAACAGGAGCTCGGACTCCGGAGGTATTCGGGAACCGAGAGCGGCCCGCGATCATCGGGGAACGACGGTGGCCCCGTTGCATTCCGCGCATTCCTCGCTCGCTCGCCCGCTCGCGCTCCTCCTCGCGCCGTGGTTTCGTATGTACCGGATGCACGACGACGACGATGACGAGTCGACGTCCGCCTAGCTGCGGGAATGCGTCTCAAATGTTGCATCTTGAACCGTTACCACGATGGTGAAAATGTAACCGCGGATATTTCACGCGGTATCAGAGGGGAGATGCTGAACTCGATTTTATGTTGCTCTTCTCGCGTATCACCGTAACTCTACGCCTACTACATAATGTACATGTAACCACAGAGGCTCCCATATGACGCGCAATGAGATAGGTTTCATGTTATAGGAATGCGCGTTATACGAGACTTATTGTCAAAATCTACAAAATGTAGAAATATATTCCTTATTACAGAAAAATGATGATTGATATTATAACAAGAAATTATTCCTATTTAAATAACAAAGTTTGCTTAAAACAAGAAACAAGTTTAAAAAATTTTAATTTAAAAAAGAATTTTCCAAAGGAGTATAAATTTATAAGACTTCGCAAAACTTTGAATTTAATAAAATTATCGACCAAACAAACCCATTTTATTAGAAATAATCATATCACAGAAATGTAAAATAACTACCATTGTTATATTTAACAATTGTGCAGAATCGCATTAAATCACCGTTTAAAAAAGCACGTAAGATAATTTACCGCTATTATTACGAAAATCATCGCAAAACGTTATAAGAAATCGCATTGCGTTACGCCTCTATTTCCGTTTCCACAACGTTAAATAGTGCAGAATAGAGTTGAGTCTGTTTTCAAGTGGTTGGCACTGATTAACATTGTGCCGCTTATTTATTTCGGTGTAGGTTCAGTTTTTCACATTCCCATCTCGAGATGCATTCGCGAAAGGCTCGGCGTTCCGTCCGTCTGCGGATTGCATCTTTCGAAGAGGGGGTGCGTAATGATGCGCGCAGATCTGTACGGGCGATCGTAGAATACCAGATGCGTATGTGGAGTGGTGTATTCGCTACCTCCCGCCTCGCAGCGCCCAACACGCGCGTGCTTGCGTATGCTCGGCGACGCGTGGGTGATGCTTGTGCACCGTGTACGAGATACGCGGCAGAGAAAACGAGTAGCCGCGACCTGCATAATACGGGTCTCTATCTCAAGGTAGGCATGCCACGGCGTTATCCCTCCTTCACGCGTGAATTGCGTTTAACGCAGCTCCGGGGTCGTTCCTTTCAGAGGCCTCTCACGGAGGAGAAGGCGATCTCCGCTGGAGATACACGGTGTCCTAGAATTACTGGCGGTCCTACATGGCGGTTATCAGAAAGTAGGAAGGATCGGTCCCTCGACATTACATTTGTACAGCGAAATCGCGTTACTTAATTATACGTATTAAATTCATCTTTTCGCATTCCGTTCATCCGTCGTTTTGATTTCTCTTTGCGAGACCTGTCGTTTTCTTGTTTAACATTTCTATTTAAATGAATAAAAAGAGAAGTAATGAAGCAAATGTGCGAAAGAGCGCGACGAGAATCCTGCGGGTAGCCGGCGAGGCGATAATGGAGAAGAAACTTAAGAACCAATCCCACGGTCAAGCCGAGTTGACTCATCGAGCGCTCGACTCCGCCAAGGACAACCGTGGTCCGTGAGCCTCGTTCCGCCGGAAGGAAATACTTATGTTCGCTGTAAACAGCTGTGCCGCGATCGTATTGAGCGATAATAATCCGAGTCGCGCACTGACTCAATCGCTGAACTCATCGCCGCGGATAACACGTACAATATATCGAGCGTCGTGCGTAAAAGGGGCACGTGACGCTCAGCTACGTGACTTAGCACCTGGTATCAAGAATTTCCCAATTCAGAGATATTTCGCAATTTTATCACTATTCCCGAAATATCTTCTGATAGACAGTGGATAAAACGATTGTCGAAATGTAACGATGGACTTAAAATCAAAAGATAATATATATTATTAAAAATTCCTTCTATAATATATATTATTTATTTGAACTGTATAATTTTTTACGAGTTAGATTCGAGTGGAAAAAAGTTAAAATCAACAAACATAAGATTATGTGTAATTAAATATGTTTATAATAATAAAAAATAATTAACAATTAATTAATAATAAATAATTAATTTCCAATATGATGCGATAGAATAAAAACGAAGACGGCAAAGAGGAAATAAAGAAGCTTCGATGTTTTGCAATTCCACGTGTATTGACCGACTCGTTGAGCAACATACGATGGGATTAAGGGATCCGGGCGATGAGTGGACGCCGAGTATCGACATGACGAGCGACGAGCACCGTGTTGCATCGGTGCGCGAACGCGCGTAATCAGGGCTTATGGCGCTTATGCATTTCGTCCCGTCTCGTCGCGCCTTTGTTCGGTAACAGCTGTTCCGTGCGCTTCCTTCACGAATGCGGATCGACACGGCCTTGTATACGCGGTGCGCACGTGATGATTTATGCGTCGATTCCCGCGCCCGGACACAACGCGCGGATCGCGCGCAACGGGAACGAGATGGGTGATTAACGCGAGACAAAAGGCGTCACGCGCAAGTGCGGTGCGGCGCGGGCGCGGCGCGGCACATAATGCAAATGTGAGCCAAGCACCGTGAGCGTAATCGGCGATTATTTATCATTCGATTTATGTCAATTGGTCTCCCACCGTTTGGAAAATAATAAAACGATTGTTCAAATAAAACGGCGAGATTTGCATACTGCACGTGGGTTTTCTTTTCTCAGAATCGCCGCGGGCGCCGCGGCTCCCTCGTCTAAAATAACGAGATCGTAAAGTAAAACGGTTTATACATACTCAATGGCCTTTTTGCACGTCGCTAACCGACACCGCGAGCGCGCCGATTAATGCATCCGCGCGCATTTCATGCACTTGGTCAGGGCGCGGACGTGGATCTTCGTCGGGTAGGCACGCCGACAAAGTCACGACCGTGCGCGCGACGAGAGAGAGAACGACAGTCGATGTTACACGTTCCACGGCGCGCTCCGGGAGATAAGAAGACCACCTTCGAACTACCGAGAAGCTCTCGATGCCGCGATAACCGGTCGCGAACGGTCGTCATACGAGACGACGATCAGGCGCGGGCGGGTGGCCCCCGTAGTTGATTACGACGACGAGTGGCTCGCGGCGATCAAAACGGGCTCCGGCGCGTAAAAGGAAGCCCGAGATTCGAGGAAAACCCGCGGACGCGCCAATATTTAACGCGTAAAGCACGGGGAATGAAATAATTGCGATTATTCCTGACCGACGACATTGCGGAAGTCACGATTTGACTCCCGCGACCAGCGGAACATCCGCGTTCCACTTGTCTCGCGGGTTCTGACTTCAGAAAAGCATTTATAAGCATTTATCAGCGAGAATTCAGTAACCATTTAAAAAAAAATGAACGCAATTACGAAAGCCGCAATCCGTTCCACCCGCCGTGCTACCTTCAGGAATTTCCTACGCTTGGTTTGCCTGGGAGAAATCCCTGGGCAACACCCCGGCGCGGCGCGGCGCGGCGTGCCGGTGTATCGAATTCCTTGGTCGGCGATCAGCGAGCGTGTCGTCGCGGAATCGGTACCTTGCGCGACGACTTTTCCGCGCGTATACGCGCGCTGTGGGAATGCTCGCGGTGCGTGCAACCGCGCGGCGGCGACGACGCGCGATGCGTGCGACCGCGTGTGTTCTCGCATCATCGCGAGCACGACGCGCAGGTGGATCCGTCCGGCATCCGTCCGCGCTCTCTCGCTCTTTCTCTCCTCTCTCTCTCTCTCTCTCTCTCTCTCTCTCTCTCTCTCTCTCTCTCTCGGATATCCGCTTCGATAGGTTTCACGGATGGTCCGCGCTCGTATACACTATGTTCTACCGAGCGGAACCGAGCGTATTGCAACTCACTGTCATTTCTGTGCCCGGGAAGCCAGAAGGGAGTCGGTCTAAAATTATCGGTTCTGACATATTTATGTCGTTGCGTTTGAGAAAACGAGACTGCGAGACGCGAGTTGTGGTACGAAGAAAGTTTCCAACTGAAGCTCCCAAGTATAAGTATTCGAAAATGGTGCGATAATCTGCGTCTTACGGAGATTGGTATATATAAGGTGATTTTACACTGTCAAATTATACTCAATTTTTGAGTCATTTTTTACCATTCCTGTAAATCGCCATTCTTATTCAAAATTTAATTAAAACAATGTTAATTTAACTAATTCAATGGAGTTAAAATAATAAATTTCGACACATGGCAGTTAAAAAATAACAAAATGTTATTTAACCCAAGGTATTGGTTCAAATTTCATCCTTTAATATATTTAACAGGGTGTGACATAAAAACTTGTCTTTTTAGAGAGCGAGTATTTTTAAATAAACACCAAAAAAGTCCTCCGAGTTATTTTATGGCACTGAAAACTTATCGATTAGCATGTTAGCGAAAAGTTACTGGGAGTGTTGCGCGAAATCTTATTTTTCTTTCTCAGAATATAAGTACTTACACGAGATCGTGCAATGTTGCGTCTCCCATAAAGTAAATAAGCGAGATATCTCGGCGATCGTAGATAGGAGCGCATCGTTAAATATTGCTCAACGTCCTTTAGACGAACGTTTCGATCGCAGAAACGCTTCCTTCTCCGCGCAGCGAGCTCGTCACTAATTAATTAATGCGCGGCATGGATTTCTTGCACCGTGCGATGGGAAACGCGATCAGTGCAACCGGTGTGTGGTTATTCAATGAAGAAATCGCGATGAAGAAAACGCCACGGCGCCGCGACGTCCTTTCGCACGTACATATTTCTCGATAAGCGCGAGCGCACCAGTTATCCCACAATTTCTTAAACGCGCGTGTACGTGCGTGCGCGGAACGCGCTCTCTGCCGAACTAGTTATGTAAATGCACGCGGCGCATTCTCGACGCGATCTACGAGCGATCGGAATGTCCGTCTCAGAATGCATCCGCGAATCGCATTCTTCCATAATTCTTAAACGTCAAATTACGAGATGTCGGCGTTCTTTCGCCGATTAGCTGGGAGCGGAGTCGACAGGAACAGATCGTGCAAACGCTCGCGTTGACAAGCGATTGTTACAGCGATTATTCGTTAGCGGGGCAGTTATTAATTAATTTGAAAAATATAAATTATTATTTTAAGCTTGTACGTGTTGGAAAGGGAAGTGTCTATGGAATTATGGTCAATATTGTTTCTTCTAAATCATCGAATTATGAAGTAACCCGCGCTTCTGAGAACTGCTTTTTCTGCAGCGCGACGCGCAACGCGAGCGACTTTTCTCCGACGCCGCGCCGCCGCGATAGTCGAAAAGTAAGCCGCGTAAAATCTGCGCTGATCGTAAAATTAATGCGGCACGAATTCTTGAAGCGACTTGGAAGATCAGACGGGCGGAGATGCGTCGTGGAAAGTACAGTGAATTTTTCACGGGGTCGTGTGAGATAAAAATGCGTCATGATGTATCCGCTCTTTTACGACGCTACTATCGCGCGCACACGTACGATAACATGCGACTTTTATTAGCCGCCGGGAGTTATCGTTGCCATATGATGAGTCGACGTCCTTAAAACCCGCCAAACAGAATTTTCCTGTCCTGATATTAAATCTCGACCTCTTCCAAAGAGAAAGAGTAATTTTTAAGATATTGCTAAAATAAAATAATTAAAGCGATATATCTTTCCGATAAATTTGCGTAATCAGTGATAAAAGGCTGACATTTTCACAGAACTTAATACGCGTGATTTGAGAATCAATTAATTTCGAAAGAATTATATTAGCTTCTTCGATTTTTCAGGCACCATCGAGAAAATGCTAGATTTTCGAAAAAAGTTTGGATATGGAATAAAACTCGTTCCCTATTTAAACTTAGAAAACTCCAACCCGAGAATTGAGTTAATCGTCAGAATTCTTGGAAGTCTGTACCGAGAAAGAAAAGATTGAAGAAAAGGAGAGACTTGAGAGAAAAAGATTTAACTTCCACATCCATATTTGTCCGTAGTAGGTACATTCACCTTCGTGTTTGCATAAAGTCTACATGAAGTATTCAATATAACGTATATGTACCTCCGCCGGTTATTAGGGTAGGGTAAAAAAGACATAAGCAATAAGACTTTTCATAATTACGCGAGTTTCCACCGAGTGGTGAGAAAAGCCGTTCGCATTTTTTCCCTCGAGTATCTCGAGCGTGAACGCACAATTCGCATAAAGACGTGGAGCATGGAATATTGCTTTCGCGAGCTATCGCTCTCGCGAAACTAACGCACCGGGTTTGTAATGGCCGTTGCCGTGGAAAATGTTTTTCCGTTGGTTTCCGCCCGTTGATTGCGCCCGCGCCTCCTTATATGCATTGGAAAAGTCATTATTTTTAAAATTATTCCCCTCGCGAGGATACAAGTACGTCACCGTATTTAGAACGTCGACAATAATAATTAAGGCTTCAGTAAAACGCACAGGTATCGCGATTCAAAAAGATTTTCTCAATTTCTAGTTTTCACATGCCTAGAAAAACTGTTTACATGAACAATTTTTGTGTTGTTACTATTGCAGTAAAATCGTTTGTGCGTGCAAAACCCAAAGAGTTCAAAGAGAAGTGGATGGTAGCGCTTTAACTGTCCTGTACAGCAATTTCGCGAGGCAATTATCTACTCCGAGTGGCATGTGTCCAGGGTGATACAACCAAAATTTGATACACATTACAAAAAGATTAATCGCAACGCTGGCTGCTGCCAGCGGCACGCATCCTCTGGCGAACTTCTGATGGCGAGAAAGAAATTCCTAGCGCGCGGCGAACATTAATTTCGCGGCTGGTTTTTGCGAGCCCGACGAGAGCGGCGCGCGGCGTGCGCGCGTTACCCTTCCCCGCCGACGTAATAACCATTAATGCTCTGGATACGCTCGGAAAAGTCCCTTTTTCCTTTCCTATCAGCCACACGAGTCGGAGTCGACTCGTGTGTTTTTCGCGAAGAATCCTCGAGCGTGAAAATCTCCTCTCGAAGGAAACGGCCGGGACGATAGCAAGAAATATTCTGTTATCGTGACTAGGAACTCGCGACTGGGATTATCGCGTATGAGAACGGGAATGGACGCTAATTGTTTCCTGAAGAGAATAATGTAATGCGCAGCCGCGCTCGCTGAACTTCCCGTCGGCGAACGTTGATTATCGCGAAAAGATTATGCGTGAGGCGCCGATGTAGGTGCCAATAAACAACCGCGAGCGGCCGAGAGACTTTTAATTGTGATACAGCTACTTGCGGTAAACTCATCTCGAGTTATAATCGTCAAACAATGCGATTACGGTTAGATTTTCCAGCTGGGGGTCGCCGCGATCTCTTAACGAGGGTTATCGAACTTTTCTTCGGGAGTCCGAATTAACGAGTGGCACGATATTTCAGATAAAGCAATAATTAATTGTGCCTAATTGTTTGGTTAACAAGGGCTCGGCATGCTGTGACACGTGATCTCTTATTAACAGAGAGATTAACAGTCTGTTTTCTCGAGATTATAATTGTATTTATGAAGGCATAAGTGCAAGTAAAAGCATATTTGAAACATTATATATATATATTAAATTATATGTATAAGAAGTGAATTATACTTATCTGATAATGGTGTTAAGAGATACATGAAGATCCTAATTCCTGCATAAAACATGCGATAACAAATGGCGGCGTTATAACAGCAAATGCCGAGAGTACGTGTGCGCGCGTAAGCGCGGCTGATTACAGAATCGCAATTCTCTGCTTCCTCGATTTTATACACCTTCCCCGCGCCCTTGTGGCTGCAATAACTCGTAATGTTCGTAACGCAACCTTCCTGACGCGAGGCGCATCGAAGCGGAGCGTCCGGTCGCGGATTAATTGGCGTAATGCGATTCAAATTCACCCAATTAAAAATTATAATTCTCCCATTGTGCGGACGTAAAACATGCAAAGCGGAATTACGTTGCGGTTGTAAATACGCGGGGGCACCCGCGTTAGAGCGGGCGCGGGAGGAGGCGGAACGTGCATCGCGTGCATATGAGCGCCGACAGAATTCCACTTGGGACACACCTCGGGACACACGCATGACCCGGGATTTCTCCTAGATACTGTATAATTTTCTTCTCATTACTTTCACAGATATGCACGCGTTAGAATTGTGCGAATAGGCCGCTCTTGATTGTCGCCAATTAATATTCATTAGCGAGTTCAGATTTCAGGTTCAATATTGACAAGTACAACGCCTCTCGTTGTTCGCGGTATTTGCGCGGTAGTGTCGTAATCGCGTAACGTTTTCCCCGACGTAACGAGGAGGCCCGATAATGTACCGCATTACTCAATACAGGGAATCGGAAATCGAGTGACGAGAGACTGGTTTCAGAAGTCGGCACGACGTGCACGCATATGTGTTAGCGTGCGCGAATTCAAGGATGTCGGCGCGTTTCGCATACCGACTAATTACGCGCCTGGACGACACACCTCTGCGTGCGTGCACGCACGGCGATCCATTGGCAGTCGAGAGAAAGAGAGAGAGAGAGAGGTAGGACAACCCTCGTCAACCACGACAGAAGACAAAGGACGCGAATTCGCGACGCGACAACGAAACGGACGCGAAGTCGACAGTTTCGCAATCCCTGCTCCCGCTATCGCATTCCTGCATCTTGCACGCGTGAACCTAAGGTTGCGCGAGACTTAAGAATCCATTTGTGTACGTGTTCCAGAAGAATGCAAGCAGAAGAATAAAACAGACGAAGCGTTGAAAGAATTTCGAAGAAAATTTAAAAGATGCTTTAAAAGTACGTCATACATTTTCTTTCACTTGCTGTAATACAGCTGACAGCGCGTTAAATCGAAAACTTATCAAGAATTCGATACGATAAAGTAACAAATGTTTCTAATATTCTCGACCGCGCACGATGTATATTAAAACGTGCGCGGGGAGCGCACAATGATGCGCTATAAAGTCAGTGGCGCATCAAACGTGTCTGTAAAAAGAGGACCGCGCACCGCGCTCGGCCGCAACGGATAATGATTACCGTAGACAATAAAAGGCCACACGGTACGCGGGCGGAGAGCCCGCGTAATGACGAATGCGGTGTTTATCGGTAAAGTGCATTTCGAAGTAGCATTCCCCGGACGATAAGTCCGGTACATCATTCTGACACGTGGGAAAAGACAATTAATCGCGCGTCCGCGCTCGCCGTACTATCTTACGGTCCTTATCCGCGATGTGCCCTCCTACCATTCACTAAGAAGCGAACTTTAATATCTCGCAGCGGGAGATGCGCGAGATGCTAGGCGAGCGAATCGCAAACGCGCGCCCTGACGATATTATCTGACGGAGCAACGAGCAATTGGCTGCTGCTGCGTTCACTTATTCATGCCCGGGATTACTTCGTCAAAACCTTAACCGTGAATACCGTATTTATTTAATATGTACAGTTACACGAATAAATCGGGTTAATAACGCACCGTCTATCCCTGCATCGGCGACTACGCACGTAGTCGCGAATTAATCGCCATTATCTGTGCAAGCTCGACTAGCACGAGACGCATAATTAACCGAGTAATTAGGTGCATCTAATTACCTTTAACCGTACGTGATGTTAATCGTTTCTATGCAGTCAATGCGCAAATGTGCTCCAGATACCTCAGGTAACGTTAATCGTTAAGCGAGTGCCAATGTTTGCCCGGTGAACCGACGAACATTCACGAGACCTCGGATTGAAGTTAAATTCTTTTGTTTGGCTCCGCGGCCGCGTCAATTAATACAGCGGGGGACAGATGCAGCGTGTATCCTCGGCTACTGGGTTTCCACGAAGCGCCCGTGATCGTCGGAGGCTGCGTGAAGGAAAAAAGGGATCTAGGACGACGAACCCGCCGCGCGCGCGCGACCGGTCGGTCCCACCGCGACACCCGACTTATTGGCCGCCGCGGCCGCATTACATCCCGTAATGGGCGAAGCTGAGCCGCTTGTTTTCCAGCAGCCAGCGTGACGATCCCACATCGGAACACTGAAAAACAGCCGGGCCGTGCCGAGGCGTTTTATGGTTTCTCGAACGATCTCGCGAGACATCCTCTCTCGCTTTATGCTAAATCCGGAATGCGCGTGGAGTGCAAATAAACCCTTCATTAAGTAAGCGATAAAATTGGTTCCTTATCCCGTTCGATATGCCTCGGAACTTTGCCCGGAATTTAACATTATTTTCGTCTCACGCAATAACTATATCGAACGTCTTTTTATAATGTCATTTTTAATTTTCCACTCAAGATTAAATCTTAAATCAACGGAAAAAAGGGGAAAATTACTTATATCTTATCGTTTGTATAAATAACTATTCTAGCATATGCAAATGTGCGTTTAATAGTACAAATGTTATATGTATATAAGTACCTATATGCCGTTTTAATTCGAAAATGCATATTTCATGATATAGACACTTAAGAAGTAAAAGAAACTGTATACTGCAAGCATTAGCAGCGAGTATTATTGTGCAAAGATTCGAGAAACATTACTAGGAAGAACATAGCTGAGCGAAACTACTTGCACTTGATGGAGTAACAGATCGCAGGCCGTTCGCACGCTTTAATCCGACAATGCGGACGATAAGCTAACGGTATATCGACGTATTGAGCGACCGTGCGTACACAACAAGCACAAGACCATCAATCACGGACTCCGTTTCGACGACGATGAGCAATAAGAGGAGAGAGACGGAGGAGCAGGAGCAGGAGCAGCAGTAAGAGGCAAGAGGACGAAGAGGAGGAGGAGGAGGAGGAGGTGGTGGAAAAGGTTCACGGGGCCAGATGTAATCGAGATCATCATGCTTCGCGAAAAAAAAGAAGAAGCACAAGGGCAGTCACTCCGGCCCGTGCGGTTACATCACGCGGAGCATCGGCCTCTCAATCCTTTTTCTATTCGCGAATACACGCGAAATTTCTATTCTTGTTAGCGTTCGCGAAGGAGGTCCGTTCTGTCAATCATTTCCTGCGCGTCGATCGCGGAGCCGATGACCCTCCATGAATGTGACGAAATAGAAGGGCTAAGGATGAACTTAATAAATCACGCGGAGGAGGGCAAACTGGGCAAGAGAAATTTGCAAAAACGTATACCTAATTAAAATGCCTAATTGAATGAAGTAAATGCAAGAAAGTGGAGTTTCTAAAAGCAAGATTGATTGTTGCTACTTATGATTAATTGGACGAAGTCTGAAATAAATATCATTTTTTAATAGTTTTATTATCTTAGCTGATTCTATCACGGAAGTGTATTAAATTCCTGTGCAATTATATCCGCGAGAGTCAGCCGTAGGATTGAATTAAACCGTAGCTGAATGCGACATTCGGGGGCCATTTATTATTTCCGCGTGATACATAGCGATACTTTACTGCCGACACACGACGGATATTTCACGGTCTCGCGATGGGATATCTTGGAAGTCGCTACGAACCGGAAGATATTACGGTATACCAAGGCTGCATTAAAGCTGGCTATATATACAGGTGTCACGAAATTAAAATCAACTTCCGATTAGCGAAGTTTCATAATCGAACCTGTCAACATTGATTTCGTTTCTAAATTGTATTTCTAAATTCTGAAATATTGATCTTTCTATTCCTCAGCGTTGGCAGAACACGGCAAGCGCCGTTTAGCGACGCGTGCAAACACGCGTGCGGCGATTAATCGAAATTTTCACGACAATTAAAATCACGATCGGCCAAGTTCGAGCGCGTATATACGATTGTCGACGGTCATCGCAATCGCGCACGTCATTTTTGCCCGATCGCGGTTTACTTGGCCCGGATGGGCGATGATAAAAAGAGAAAAAGAAAAAAATTCGCGCGGAGTTCGCGCCGTTGTTGAAAATTTCATTTGCAAATCAAATATCGGACCGCTGCGCCCGTTCTGAATTCGAATAGTTGCCGCGTTCCGGCATGCGGTTCGGTAAGGTTTCAGGAATGTACCCTCTCAATTCAGGACAATCGGACGGGAATGCGAGGACCGTCGGCGTCGTCGTCGGTTCCGCATCGTCGAGAGAGGAACGAGGAGAGGAGCCCCCGCGTGTGTGGAATTTCTCCCTCTTTCTCTTTCTCTCTCTCTTCGGCTCGGGCGCCGACAGTGAGTCACCCAGTGCATCGCGTCGCGTCGCGCGACGGACGGGGACGGCGGACCTTGAGTGTACGATACTCGATAGGCTATCGATATACGGGCCCCCGTGATTTCTTCGAAGGGTCTCATCAACAAATATTTTGCCCCACGCATACGGGTACGATATTATGAAGCTAACGATTTTAATTTTAATAACAAGTAATTTTAATTTGAATTAATGACAATTTTCAGATGAATTCGGCATTTTTCTTTGGGAAAAATGTTAAATAATCGACTAGGGCGTCCCGGAAATATTTGTAATATTTGTTATTTATTAAAAATTATCGATAAAAAAAACAACCCTTTAATACGCGAATACGATACTCAGGTTTATATAATTAAGCATCTCTAATCCTACCTCGGTCTCTTTCGCGGCTCGAGGTTCGATATCCGCGATCGACGCGTCGTTTCGCGGCAAAATCACTCTCTCGTCTCCGCTGTCGTCCTGCTCCCTTTTCCGCTTCTTCGGCGACGGCGTCAAGCACGTCATCGCGTTCATTATGCCGCGGATTATCTTTTTCGACATCGTAACGCACGACCGACCAATCTTGGTAGCTGCTCTCCCGATGGTCATGACCGAACTGAGCAAGACCACGAAGCGGGTTTCGTATACGATTAACAATAGTAGAATCGCGCGCGAGCTTGCTCGTGCGGAGTGCGCGGAGCGAACATGCACCGACGTGTTCCGCCTCGCAGAGGGGGAATGAACTAGCCGTCCGTGTAACCGGAGGATATCTGAATCTTTACGACCCTCCCTGCATCATTGTAATCTCGATTCGATAATCGAACCGACAATTCCACTCCTTTCACCGGAAATATATGCCATTCTATATTGACGTTTTAAGAATGACACATCACTGATTGGGGGTTAAACCTTAATTAATCTGAAAGCTCATAAGTCATAATAACATACAATTTTTATAATATTTTAAATTAAATTTTGACTTAAGTTTTATATTATTGTATTAATAAAATTGTCAAAGTTTCGAATTATTTTAAAACTTTTTCGTTACGGTATGATAAACACGGAATAATTGTAAAAATACGTGAAAATTACGTTTATAGTATTTGGAGTTTGTCATTAACCCTTCAGTTTGTGTCATTATCAATTTGCTTTGTTTTAATAAAGCCGGATTAGACCTATATCATTTTAATATGTAACACAATAATAATGCGGTTATTATAGGTAGACAATTCTCTGATAATATAATGTACAATGTTATATGTATATACGAATATCTCTCAAGATTGCTGCATATTAATCATGCAATAATCAAACCTCGTTAATGAGGTACTTGTGTATTTTACAGATCGATAAATATTCTATAAATAGAATATTTTAATATGCGGGTAGACCGGTTTATATCTATCGTTTTAGCAATATGGCGATAAAGCTCCAGATATCAATTGCAAATAAAGATACAGCGGCGAGAAAAAAAAATGCAGACACGAATACGCTCGATCTTTATTTTGTCATGATAATATATCAACTCTCGCGCGATTATTGGTTCCGGTATTATTGGTTCCGGTGTGTCATATGTGATATTCCGTACATGGAGATACGTGCTATCTCGTATATTAGGTTTTGAACCGATCGGCGACACTATCAACGACGGTCCGCTCAGTGGTTAACAACGGCGATTGTCGAAGAAAATAGTAAGTAGACTCGATCAATTACTAGTTAAAGTTGTAAATTCACTCCATTAAAATAGAATACGTAACTTTGCAGCGAATAAAAGTTAGCGTCTCGATATTACGGCAGCTTGTGCGAAAATTCGATTCGCAAGGAGGAGAGAAAACGCCAAGTTGTTCGCGATATCGGAGCAACATGAGAGCAAGTACCTTTGGTCACTCCGTAAGTTTCAACGAGTTTACAGTTAATTACTTATCGCACTTCCACGGCTCGGTTGCGGCTGCAGCGCGCGACCTTGTTTGCGGATTGAGTTACTACACTCCCTCGCTTGCGCCTCTGAAAGGGCCCTATTTACGCTTTCAGCCACGTCGAAAGAGCAAAGCAAGAGCTGTCGGGACGTGACACATCTGCAAAACAGAAGCGGCTCGTAGGGGCAGCCCTTTCGATGCAGCGGAGTAAAAAGCGAACGATTGGCAGCGTCACCGGGAGACATAAATCCGAAGACGGTCGGCTGACGTACGTGTGTGCCGTGTAGGTTTAAACTTGATCCAGGCATTGCATCGCGCATCATCTACTTTTTTTCCACGAGCGTTTAAACTCGCGTTTAAGAAGGATTTCCTTTTACGAAAGCTTGCTCCGCTGGATAACTATCGGTTACCCGACCGAGGTAGCTTTGATTAATCACTATCCCGCGTGCAATTAACGTCTGGCGTATCAACGTGTGCTGTATCCTGTTGAGGAGCGCGACGTGGCGCGATTAGGAATGGCTGTTGATAGGGAAAGATTTTATTGCGCGTAAGCACACACGCGCGATGAGTGATTCGATCCGGTCATAAATTAAAGTGTAACCATATCTGCGAATGAAATTGTATCTCATCCAGGCAAAACTTACGTAAAATGTGCTATTTATGTCGAACCATTTATATGATTTGTAAGTGACACGAGATTATTTTGAAGAGAGCGCAGAAATATAAATCGCGAAATTTCACATTGTAGATTAAAACAAATGGAGCACGAAAATTCTATTCTATTCTAGAAATCGTTAGGCTGTCTTAATAGCTAGGGAACTTATTTGAAAGTCAAATGTCTTTCCGACAATACGGAAATCTCGAAAGTTAATGATTCCACTGATTGAGCGAAAGAATAGATCGTGGAAAACCAGGCCAGCCGCTTTTCCAATATTTACGAACGCGCGGATTCAGAGGCTCGTGGATGCGCGCGAACGGACGACGTAAATGAGTTCTCGTCCAAGGAACGTCCGGCGATTGTAAGGATCATCCGCGGGGGAGAAAAAACGAGAATGAAAATTGAGGAAGTCGCGCCAAGTTGGGATCTGCTCTTCCGACTGCGCGATGAAAGAAACCTGGCGAGAGATTCTACGCGCATTGTTTCTAGCTGCGCGCATTGTTTCTATGTCACACCTTTCGCGTTCTCAAGGGATAACAAGCGTATACTTGGGTGTAGAAGAGAAAAGGAGATAAGAGGGTAATACTGAGAGAGTATATAGACGTGGCTAAAAAGGCCTTCGTTCTTCTTTAAAATGACGTGGCGCAGATTTTCGGACCTTGGCGACAGAGCGCGGCGCGAGATAAGTGTCGCAACGAACGGAGCTCGATCCGTTACTTCAAGTTATTATACCTCGTAATCGTCCACCGTCCTTAGATGTCATCGTGGATGACGTTGCATAAAAGCGCGCCGCGCCGCCGAGATCGTTAAATTTCTTATTCTGGTGCAGCTGCACGCCGGTCGACCAGTATAATCCATTTGCGGAATCGGCTATTAGGGTGCGAGCGATTATTTCAGTCGATCTACGGCGAGACACGTGACCGCGGAGCGCATCAACGGGCGACTCTTCAAGGAATAATAATCATTAGTAACACCGGATGATGGTTTGCATCAGGATTCGGAGTACGCTCAGGGTACCTCGCCACTGATTACGTCGTGAGAGAATTCCTTGAAAAAATTCCGGAGGTCTCTATCTTACTCCAGCCGGTGCAGTGTGGCGCTTCGATGAAGTCCAGCGTATCAGAAAGAGCATTTTAATTATGATCAGTCGAAGGATAACTGTACGTTTGAAGAGATATGCTCTCCTCCGAATACATACACAAGGTAAAAAAAGAAAAGTAAAAGAATTATCTTAAATAAAAATTATTTTTTATTTAAGATATAAAAAATTATTTTTTGAAAGAATATTCGTTCTTTAAATTTTCTCTTATATTAAGATAAACATCCATTTATGAAACAAAGAAATAAAAAATTCTTGCAAACCAATTATATTGTTTCTTGAATATTTGTCTGTGTCTATTTTTTAATATAAAATTTTTACAGAGGTTTCGACTGATAATAGATATCTCTTGAGTGATCCAGGCTTATCAATCGCGGGTTTAGAATAATATTGAATGAGAACTGCCGACCCTAAGGCGGAAGCGGAAGTCGAACGAATGTTTCGATAAAATCAATCGATCCTTCTTCACACAAGAGTGCCATTCATATATATATAACGTCCGATAAAAACGTAGATAAAAATTTTTCATGTTCTGAATTTTTTGATTGCAGATTGTAAAGCATAAAGTACTATCGATCTATCACGCGGTGCCTATTGAAGTATTTATCACAAAGGATTCGGACAAAAATTGAAAAAATAGCAACAAATAATCGGAAAAAATGTGCAGTTACAATTGACTCCTACTTGAAAAATAATTGTTCTTTCACAATCTTAGTTTTCTCCCCAAGAGCGGAAGGAGTTTGCTTTTTTTATATAACATGTGTCTACGTGCGTGCGATTCGATTCGATAAAATCACATACGGAGATTATTACGCACTAAATACTTAATGTATGCTTCTTGAAATGCTCTGTCGCAGAACCGTCATTTTGATGATAGTGACTTCCGAGGAATGTCGCTACGGAATTATGATCGTAGTGGACGGAGGGGAGGAACGTGTGTGCGCGTGCATCATTATCTCCGTAACTTCTTATTCGGTTAATTGCTGGCTGCGTTTCTTAGTGTGCAGGTGCATACGCGGAGACAATGAGGTCATCGACCTGATAATGTCGTTGTTGCGTAACGAGCTTTTTACCCGCGTGACCCACGCACGGCACGGGGGGGTGTCACTCCCTCCGCGAGGTATTCGTCGCGTTCGCGAATGTATTAAGAAGAGGGGCCGAGGGACACGATGTAATTTAATTGCTGATTTAATTACAGCGTCTACCGCGCTGCTAAATTGCTTTAGCGCCACAATGCTGAGCGCCCATGATAATTAAGTACCTACATGCGCGATTTTATTGTTCCCTCTTCCTCTCGCGTCGTGAGATAATGCGAGTGGGTGTCCCGGGAGAGCGCAAACTCCTTGGGATTCTCGATGTTATACTTATTTCGTTTAATCTATTTTAATTATCTCAAACGGAAGTTTTACGTAACCGGGTACTGGTGCTTCGGGATTCCCAAAGGAGGTGGAATTTGAATCTTCCGTCGAGCTCTCGATGTGTTCTTGTGAGAGATCTTTAAAAGACTCCTCGCGCTGGTCGACCGTTCGTCGTTATTTAAGCCAAAATGGATTCCGCGATAACGTTGATGGAACTTCTAAGAGTCTTCGAAAAAGCTTGATACAACGATAAATGAGAAATATCATCACGGAACTAGGGTACTAGTGGTGGCAAATGTTCTCCCATGGTACGTGCATGAACATATAAATGCGCTTAAACAAACAAAAACGTTGAACTCGGGAGTCTTCCCTTCGGCACGTGCATAGAATACGAGTGCATAAACATAACAATACTTCTTTTCCATAAGCGATCTTTACGACGCTTTTATTACGAGCATTCACTGGCGGCAAAAAAATTCGGACGAATAAATTAATGGACTTCAAGACTGGTGCATAAGTAATGACGATTTTACGAAACCCGCGGCGAATAATTGAATTTCATGAATATTTCTAATCGGATTTGTATAAAATTATAAAACGTAATGTCTAATTTATAATGCATCTAGTAAAATGCAAATTGGTCTTGTTAGAGAATTGTCTTGGAAGAGCATAAATTTGATTGTCTATGTAAAATTGCCAGGACGGAGATTGGTGCAGCAAATTCGAATCTGAAATGTGAAAGGTCGAGTCCCAGACTTTAGTTTCTTAAGAGAAGCGCGCATAAATTTAATCAAATTGAAACTTGTGCATAAAATGCACATAAAATGCACTTGTGCAAATTCTTGATTCTTTTTTTTAACAATTACAAACTGTTTATACAATTCATAGAAATGATAGATATAGTTTATAAATTACAGTGTTTTGCTTGTTACAATTCTTTCCACGTTACCGCACTGTTTCCAAACAGTTTGCGTCATTTTGCAATTTATAAAGCTTGCATTTTGTGTGTAATTACGACATAAATATGTCAGAAACGATAATTTCGCGCTTACTTCCTTCTGCTTCTCGGGTACGAAATTGCAAAATGGAAGAACGCAACCCGTCGTGACGTAGCATACGAATGTTTCACGTCCGTCAACATTTATCGACGTAAAATTATGGTGGCGTGCACGCCCGCAAAAAAAATCGCGAGAAGGTTGCGAGAGAGAAAGAGAGATAGAGAGAGAGAGATTGTGGTACCGTAAAATGAGAGAGAGATGAGATTTATAGTACCGTAAAATGGGATTGTTATACGGTGCTTAGAGCAGATCGCTACAAGTCTAATTCTCAGAACAGGAAGTAGAAAAGTCACTATGCGAGGATTTCTCTCTTTTCTTTCTCCCTCGTTTCACTGCGACTAACTCCTTCAATGCAATGACAAGAGTCCGCGTAACCACCACTTCGTTTTCGCTGCACTTCTGAACTAGTGCAATAAGTTAGAATGAAACAAATATATTTTCTTTCATTCTAACTTATTGTAGAAGTGCAGCGAAAATGAATAGACCTTACGTTTCAATCCTTTCGTCCCCAAATTTACTTTTTAGATAAAGAAATAAAAATGTTCCGAAGCATGAGATATGATTCGCGTATATAACACTCACGATAACGAAAAAGGGGAAATAAGTAACGAGGTAAACGGAATCCATGATGCGGAATACTTGTTCCGTTTGTCTACGTTAGAAGACCGCTACGACGTTATGGTGTTTGCCCGGTGCTCTAGAGATAAGCTCGGACCAGATAAAAGATACGGCACCTCGAAGCCAGTCTGTTCCTCACTCGCCGCTCGAGTAAAACGGTCGCCCGCTATAACCACGACCGAGTAATGCCGCCGTTTACGGTCGTGCTCGCGTCTACCTCGGCTCCCTCGTTTAGTCTGATCCTCGTCTGGAGATCATCCAGCGCATAGGCCTCTGTACATTGGACGATCTCCACCCGAGACTCTCCAGACTTTCGAATTGCAAAGGCTGGCCAGCAATATATTTCCATCGAGTAAAAGAGAGAGGCCAAAAGAGAGATCAAATATATAAATTAAAATTATTCTATTGATTCAATTAAACGATATCTTTTTGCTGTATACGTCGCAAATGATTATTTCGGAAATCATCACGAGTTTATCTCGTTATCGAATTTAGAAAAGACCCCCGACCAATCCCGGGTCGCTTCAATCAACAAATTACCTATAAGTAGTCTGGCTGATAATAAAACGTTGCTCGCTCGCGTGTCCCCCAAATGTGCGTACCGTTCCGCTGGCGTATGGGGGCCGAAATGAAATTAAGAGCGGCGATTACGGGAGATAATGACTCGGGCGGTGTAAGCGGCGTTTCGCCGCGGGGCAAGCGGATCCTGTTGATGGACGAGCCTTCCTCCCTCGGCTCATCTCGCGCATCTCGTCGTCGTTTGTTCGTGTATTCCGCGCCTCGAAACCGCTCGGCGAAGCCCCGGCGTACGGGATCGTTACTTGGAAACGATCAGCCCGTAACTGGACCTAACTCGCACCCGAGGGATCGAAGGAACGCGACCCACTCTCCCGATCCACCCATCTCGCGCGATAATCCCGGTCGAAAAATTCAGTGGCCCCCGTCGATGAATCTTCGATTTTATCGAGCGAGGAAAAAAATTACCTATAGGCTCCATTTAACGCGGAGAGCGCGGTGAGATCGGATATGGTCGATAGTTTGCAAGGTTAATCGAAAGTATCGAAGGCGGAGCGCTAGATGGACAACGGCGTAATTAACACCCAGCTGACGCGAGTAAACGAGGCATAGTGATTGCAAGATCGCGAGAGCGCGTGTCTCGTCCGCTGATTCGCGAAACACTTAATGAAAATCGACTCAATGTTTGTGCGATTTCAATTAAACCGAAAGTGACAGATGCCGAGACACAAGTTGTGTCACACAACGGCCACGCGATATTAGCATATTCATTAACGAACGCGTCCGAGCGTGGCGAGAAAGAATGAGAGCATATGTCGATCATAGCATGCGGGGGTATTCGCGTGTTTCCGACATATGGCCGCATGTCCCTTTCCGTCGGATCCTCCTCTCGATTTCGTTCTGAATGGACGGCTCTTTGTTCGGAGGGATTCGAACGGTGGAGCGGGAACCGACACGATTATTTTACGACTCTGCGAACGACCCTCGTTGTACGTGGTGTACCTCATTCCGTGAACTTTTACGAATACAATGTAGCAGTCTACTCTAAAAAATAAAACTGGCAAAACTGGAACGGTAGTCGGACATCGAAGCGTCCAGTGTCGTAAGATTATTTACTAAGGATTATATTAGAAATTTATTTTACCTTTTTAATTAAATTGAATATATTGCATTTCTGTTTACCGTTACTGATTTTATCTATGGTTCTACTTTTTTATCACTTATACAGGATTCCATGGGCTATACTGTCGGAACTTTATTTCTTACATTTTGCTTCGTTCCTAATTCAAAACCTAATTCGGCTAACAATAAGCTTAATAATGTTCAAAAATTCGTTTTGTATTCGTTTTATTATTTATTTTGCGCTCTTATAGCTCTCTACGATTTTGATCATATCTTATATGATTTTATGATTGATCGATTTCGATGAATAAGATGATACTCTTTCCTGGCAAGTTTTAAGATGCCATGAATGATTTTTTAAGCTGAATTGCGACAAAATAAAATATTTTCTATTTGGCGAACGTTCGTAAAACGACGATTGGTAATGTCTCGAAGGCGTCGGGGGCCGAAGGCATGTTTTTGCTGCTGACGCGACGATGCACGGCGCACGTGTGCGTGTTTATTTCGAGTGAAGATTAAGAGACCGGTCCCGTACTCTACGTGGCCCGTTGAACGGGCCACCGCGCGCAGGCACGGCGACTCGGCTATATGTTGTTTTTAACGGTCAAACTATAAATATACGACCGGACCGTATGCGCACGGACAACCGCAACGAGAGCCTTTGCCGAAAAGATCGCCGCGGAAAGTCCCGAAATATTTGCCTTGTAGGGAGAATCTGACCGAGAAAGAAAATCACATCCGAGAAGTGAAAAAAAAGTCTTGACTCCGAATAGAAGAATTCTTAAAGAACTGCGCGCCACACAAGAAGTCCAAAAATATCCTAGAGTTATCCATTCTTTGCTCCTTGTTTCCAGTATTGTTCGTCCATATATTCAATTTTTTTTTACTAATACTCCTCTATACCGTTCAGATTTCTTTCATACTAGTATTTCATTTACAAGAGAATTTTAGGGATGGTCAAGGAGACAGATCTTAGAAAATATGACGTATTTCTCGAGACGGTTCAACGTCGATTCAACATCAATTCGACCTTAATTTAAATACTTCATCTTCACGAAGGAACGTACGTACTTTATCGCATTCGAGATCATCTTTCCCGCGGGCGGTTCCTAGAATCGGCAGTCCAGATGCGATAACGCAAATACTCGTGCGCGGCGGCGGCGACGGCGGCGGCGAGGAAAAACGAAAAAGTAAAAAAAGAAACGAAGAAGAAAGCTGACACCCAGCTGCATAATTGAGCGGCGGGTCTCACGATGTCAGCGCATGCGATAATGCACTCGGTCCACTCACTTTGTCTTGTAATTCTAAACCCATTTAAGCCCGGACGAGCGATACCACGCGAACGTACGACCGCGCCGCGGCCAGACGAGATATAGCCAATGGTGTTGTATGAATAGCATATTTCTCTCCTTAGTAGTATATTCCGCGTCGTATAAACTCGGAGGTATAAGAGACTCGAGGCAAGGCTAAGGGACTACTAAAGCCACACGCTGCAAATATACATTATGCAGAGAATACGTCGTTTTTTTTCTCCTTTCCTATACGCAGTTTACATAATGACTTGCTTCAGGGTCATGCGGGGATTTTGTAAGTTAACTCATCCTTTGATTGCGATTACGAGCTTCACACCCGAGATCTCCACGTAATGGTTTTTAACCCTTACCGTTATACCTCTCGAGATTTAAAGTCCTCAATTCTCGGTGCTAAACGATTCGTAATTGCGTCGCAATATTTAGCGACTAACAGTTACTTATGTAGATTTCTTCAACGAGTTACGTTAAATATTGAACACACCATGAAAAACCGCAGTGTGTCAAGCTTTGAATTCCGAATAAGACGACGCAGCGGGCGAAACGAAGCATATCTAAGCGCTTAAAACGGAACAAAATTATCAGAGATGATTTACGAGAGCAGCGGGAAGCAAAGAGCACGTCACCAGGAAGTCGGGTTGCCGTATATACTATACTATATATGCAGACATCGATCACCGCGCGCGGTTCAGCGTCAAAACATTGTGTACGGCGAGGCGAACGTGTCGGTCGGTGCCTCAACGTTTAACGTGCACCGATCGACGAAACAATGCGACGAGCACTCCCCAGTCCCCGCTTGGGCATCGCGCGTTTATGCGCTTCTCGGAAGTGGTTGGCCGCGTACACTTTCCTCGCCGTGGCACGGCGATGTGGCACACGTGTGCTGTCGGTGGGTCTCCGACACGAGCACACGTCCGACAAAGGCGGCCCCTTGCGCGGCGCTTGATCGTTGCCCGAGACATTTTCAGCGCGTAAATCGCGGCGCCGAGACGTTTAATGTCACGCTGCCGTAATGTCAGGATCGTGTCGAAGAATCGGGTCGAAAAAACGGATCTTCGTCGTGGGGGTGTCATATCGTGCCTCGGCGTGGCGTAAATCATAATTAAACTCGCGTGGCTCGGCAACGAGGACTTTAACGGGATTAATTAAGTATCGTAATGAACAAACTTTGACAACAAAATTAATAAGACTCGGAAAATAGAGAATTACTTTTTTCTAGCTATATGGGGCACCGCTACTTAAAGAAATTATGCTTTAATCTACAAAGAAATATTTTGACGCTCTAATTATATAAAAAAATATATTTTTTTTATCTGTAGCAAAATACTCCTTTTGCGCGCAGCTTACTGAGTTTGGTAAAAGTATACAAAATTCACAGAATATTACTATTAGGCTACCAGAGATTCAGCTTGGACTGTAAATGGCCTTTTCTCTAATTGATTAAAATTCCTTTATTTATTCTGACTTGAAAAATTTAAGATAACTAACTATTTTTGGTTCTGCGATTTTACTACCGCGTTGGTTCCTAATTTTCTTTTTCGATGGTTGGGCGTAACATTAGCCATACCATCTGTCCGTTTTAGAGTGCCGGCCACTCGACCGCTTTTCCACGTGCTCGAGTGCCGGCTATCGGCGAGCGCCGGCCAAGGAAGTCGAACTGCACAAACTAGCCGCGTTTAGCGCCGATCGATTCCACCGTGTTGCAAAGAAATACGATGTAAGTAGTCGAACGTTGACCCTGCACGACGACGTGAATCGAGAATCGCGAGGCGAGCTTGGCGCACCGTCGTCGCTGCGTCGTCGATACGCACGCACGCACACACTCGCGCGCGAAGACGTACCTACACGCCGGGATCCACTCGTCGTGCTAGTCGGTCATTACCCCCGCTCCCCGGTGTGTGTATGTTAATTTTTACAGGCAGATATCCATCAAAGACGCGCGCGGGGCCGCCGCGGTTTCCTCCTCCCGATCGGATCTTCGCCCGCAAGAGAAAGAAAAAAGTAACGCAGAAGAAGTCGATCCCCCGTCAGGGACGAGTCTAAGACATCTCGCGGGGCGCACAACGCTGACGACAGGAAGGAAAAATTTAGAAAATTGCTGGAGAGAAGAATTTGGGACGATAATTGGGCCCATTAATTAGACCTGTGTAGAAAGTTGATGTTTCAAGTATCCCACGGAATTTCTCCTTAAAATGTTACGCGGAAGCAAGTCTGAAACAATTAAGAATTAAACCACCACTTAAGAATTAAACTCTCGAGTAATTTCCCGTGGCCGTTTCTTTGAATTCGCTTACGATGCGAACCCTGCGGTATGTCGACCCGCGGCGCGACTCACGCCGCCGCGAACAACATACGCTTCGATCTCCGGTGCAACGTCGACGACGATACACGGCCCTGACTCGAGATCATCGGCATAGAACGCCGCTGTAATTTTACGTAAACGATAAATCCTCGGAGTTATGCATTCGTACGGACGAGATGACGTTTACGACACGGCGTTCGCGCGTCACGCTCGAAACAAAGCGGTGGTCGCTTTTTAGGAATATGTAATCCCGCGATGCGGCTCTGGAATCTCCGTGAGAGAAAATGTCCGAGGCGGGCGCTAAAGCGAAAGTGTTGCGATAAATGGAGTATTTGCCAGCATCTGCGCGTAGCTTACTTCCCTCCTGGCCCCCTACCTATTTTCTATATTAAAAAAATAGCAATCCAGGTTTCTCTCTTTCTCTCATTGGCGCGGGATACACGTACGGTTAGGTGTCGAGGTCTATAATCCGAACGGAGCGGTAAATAAGGGCAACGCGTAGGAAGGCAAGGGCAATTACGAAATCGCTGCCGCGACCGTCAATTTCAGATTCTCGTCGCGGCGGGACCGTCGGAGCGACGCGTTATTACCTCGTCCCGACCGACTCGCGCGAGCGAGCGACTCGGCCGAGAGAGCCGGCCGACTAATATTTTTCTAATGCCCTTCTCGCGCAAGAAACGGGCTGCCCGTAGCGACAGGAAACGGCGGTCGGCGGATGCGATTAAATCCAGGAGTAAATAAATGGCGAACGATCGCTCGCTCTCGCTCGATCGCGCGCGCGCGCCTTCCCTTTCTCCCTCTTTCTCACGGAGGAGAGTGTTAAGCGGGGCCTCCCTGCTGGGAAATCGAGGGCCCCGCAGTGATGTATTTACGCAGTCCTCGGACCCTAAGCGTAACCCTTTCCTCGGGGTCTCATTACTTATTTATACAGGGTCGATTCCGTGTCACTGCACATCTTTACTGCTTTTAAATGCTCGACGAAGAACGGATTATTTATTACTATTTATACACACTTAGGACTCTGAAAAAAAGTAATACCTTAGTTTGTTACGATTCTTCCTTTGTGGCTTAATTCACCGAAGGACGAGCGTACATCACGTGTTCTTTTTGAACGCAACCCGTGTGAAGCGCGTGTCACGCACGGCACAAGCTTCTTCTCATTAACTTCTTGTCGATGCGCATACGTTACTGCTAGTCATAATCGATGTTACGTGTCGCGCGTACATACAATTACAGCTATTGCCTGTAATAAATGTACATACGTTTTCAGCCGGGAATGTCGGCCGGTGTTTTCCGCTAGCAAATGTTTATGTAGCCGCGCAAGGCGTTACGATTCATATATCTTTAAGTTATTCCTCGTAAATCCATATTGCATGGATGGAAATACCGAGACTTTATTTTTACATAGACGGTGTAATGTTCAAAGTGAAGGTATATATACACGTGAAAATAATTAGATAATAGAAGTCGGAAGATAATAATAAATGATAACGACATAAAAAAATATCGTAAATTTGTATTAAAAATTTCTGCTCCATTTTAATAAAATTATATTCTCGTTTGGCTGTTTTAACGATAGAAACATATCTGTAAGAAGATATTTATCCTTTGTTATAAAGTTTACAATTTTCTACGAGGATCTTCATGATCGGAGAATCGTGGTAATTCACGCGAGACGAGAAGCTGCACGGAAAAATTCCTTTCCATGTCACGTCTAAGAAAACTTGTGAACCTTGAAACGTCATTTGAATACAATGCGGTTGCGATTGCTACTTTTATTCCTGGCAGGGAAAGACCAACAGCAAAGCGAAGGCAGAGAAGGGTCTAGGTTAATCTGTTCTAAACAAAGCTGACGACAACGAAAATTCCAACGTGGAACAATTATAACGTCTGTAAATTTTGAAGACATTTTACATAAATTTCGCGAATAAGCTTTTAATAAAAAAGTCTTAATTGTTGATTATTTGTTGGCGTAATAAATGTATACTTATTCTAACACTAGTTTAATTTATTAATCTTTAAAGTAAAATCCATTACAAAGATAAATCTCACTTTTAACTTGTTCAAAAGGAATGATCTGTTTACGAGTTGTTCTATTTTAGATTCTAATATCCGTGATTGATAACTCACGCGGTAAAAACATCCTGCCGCAAATCAAACAATCACGCGAAACTCCTCTGAGACTGGAATCGGGTATACCTATATGTGCCAGTCTTCGAAGGAAATTATGCGAGTGCGTCAGGACTCGTGTAAGCCGAGCAGCAACGTAATCCCAAGGTTGCAACACTCCAACCTCCGATACTTAAACACCGTTCGAGCTCTAATTAGGGATAATGCAACGCCGACGATTGTAACCGACGCAACATTTCTCATCGACTGCATAATTCATCGCACACTCACGTATCGTCCTACTTCGTATAGTTTCGCGTCCACTCGCATAGAACGAATTTTCTGGAAAAGATTATCTTCCTTTTTTTCTCTCTCGAGTGCAATTATTCCATTTATTCGCTGTGGTCGGGACAGGTTCTAAAGTCGATGACTAATACCTTAATTCCTCGCGTTGTTCCACAAACTTATTGCGGTAGCAGCGGATGTAGCATTAATTACGTAACTAAAGCGGAGACGCGGTATTAAAAATGTCTTTGTTATTAAAATTTACTTGTACAATATTTTTATGGAATATATAAATTTATGTATTCGATAATTGCAGATGCAATTTTAATTCTGCAGTAATGCTTCTTTCACGCCTTGAAAAAAATTGGAATGTGTAATACGCTATATATTTTAATAATTAGTCATCGTTAAGTGCAATGATGATTTCGATCAAGTATTCCTCGAGAAAGGAGTGTCTTACTATGTCAAGCTATCGTTGAATTGTTTTACGATGAGTCAGGCTGTGTAAAGAGAACATTGCATTCCAAAAAGATTTGTCGCAGAGTGGTTTTCCCTTTCTGGAGATAGGCGTCAGCTGGCGAGAAAACGAGCCACCCTCCAATGTTGCAGGCCATAAAGAAAAAGGGCCATCCCCTCGTTCAGTGGCCCTTATCCTTTGTCTGCAATAAAAGAAGGATCTGAAAGAAGAGCCGAGGGCTAGCTACGATCCTGTGCACCGGAAATTCGTTCCCCTCGCCGCTCTCCGCGACTGATCCCACCCGTTACTGTCGCTTAATCGAGAATGTATCCCTCGATTCGCCTTATTTTCAGGATGTTCGACGCATCTTTTTACGTTAGAAATTTTCACGGCTAACCAACCATATCAAATATTTTCTACAATTTATAGAAGAAAGTTTTCTAGATACCGACCTATATAAAAAGTTACCGATGTATTACGAAAAAAAATAGCGAGATTATCTTCCTTATTATTTCTATGCCATAATATGAAGAAGATAATAGGATAATTAGACTTATAGTTTATTTTGCTTGACAAACGAGCGAAAAGAGGAGAAAGCACGGTCATTACAGGCATTGTCAGCGTGGCTTACGTATTCTCCGCGTAGAGTAAGTACAAGAGAATAGGTTACATATGTAGATTACGTGTAGACGCGAGCTATTGTTGCCCAAGCGCGATGTGCCGTTTATTGTTCCGGGGCAAACCAGAGTCGAGATGATGAGAGCGGTAAGAGAGAAGCATGAGGAGGAGGAGGAGGAGGAGGAGGAGGACAGGCTACCCCAGTCAGCCACCGTAGAAAGAAATGTCTGGCGGGAGAGATGCAATCCCACGGGGTCATCAGGACGGCGTAATCGCCGTGGCGTGTTAATAGATTGAAGCCCGAAGGCTCCGCGTCCTGCCCTCCTTCTCCTCTCGCCCATCGATGCCTGCAAAAACAGAAGAGCCGTGGAAAGAACGGCCCGAGGATCACGTCTGGGCTCTTTCTCTCAACCCAGTGATCTGCAATTCCTCTTCCCTCCCCCTCCTTCCGCCTGCCGCACCGCGGCTGATCTGTCGAACGTGATGCGTTTGCGTTCACGCATCGTCCGGTTTCTCATTAAAAAAAAAAAAGCGACGATGCCCGACGTCGCTTCTATTTATTCCATAAATAAAGTTAATTATAAGTCCTTTTGCGCTATATCCATTTCTCTTCGCCGTATTTTTAGACAAGCGTGAATCGGCCTAAAATAATTTTCACCTTAGTACACGCGCGAACGATGAAAGGGTTGACGCAAGAAATAACCGACCTGAATTAATTTCATAATTCTGCCTGCAATCCTGCGCGGTTAGAAAGCGGCGCTCCGATAATAAACGTTCATACGGAACAAAGTTAATATTTTATTTTTACGAGCGCCCGGCTTCCGGGGCGCTCTCGCACCGATCGGGCCTCGAAAGGCAGGGGGGGGAGGGAACTCTCTCGGCCGGTCGAACGAGAGCGGAAAGTCACCTGAAGCGGATCCCGAAGCGGACGCGCGCGCGCCCGCGCATCGCCCGCAGCGATACAAATTGGCGCCGTCCGCCGCGCCGGCCGTGCATCGGTGTGTTATGCGCTCTTTATTGCAGCGCCCATACACCATATCCCATACCCGACACGAATCGTTACGTCGCGGGTCTTCCGTCGTTCCAGGGCTGCTCGGCGAGATCGCCGATAGCGTGCCGAGCGGTCGCCGCGCCGCGCCGGCGGAAGACGCGTGAATAAGCCGTTTTCCGCGCGTATAACGCATCCTCGCATCCGGCGGAATCCGCGAGCGATCGTAAAAAGATCCCTTTTCCTCAGGCAGACAAATGAACGGGTGCGTAATGAATAAGCGCGGAGGACTAAACATTATGGATCGAGCGGATATTAACGAGCAACACGGATCCGTCGTGTCGACATTAATCACTCGCTTGGGCTGCGAGTTTAATCCTTTTCTTCCTTCCCTTAAATGGCCTCGGCGATTAAACGTAATCGCGTGCCCGCCCGCGGGAGGCTTAACGAAATGTCAAAACGCCGTGTTTGTTTTGCGAGTGTTAACTATATAGATTTGGGATGAGAACCTCGTGGTATTAAGCGAGGCACACTCTCGGCGAGGCTTTCACTGGCGCTATAATATGTGTGCATACGAGGCCGGCGGTATGCACGGTGTGTTCCAGAAAGGAGTCCTTCAGTTCTGGAGAGATGCCCTTTACAATTCTGATTTGAATAGAAAATAACGTGCGCGCGAAGTTAGAATAGTTTTGCATAATCGATTCTTGCTCGTTATCTATCGTTCGAATAACACGTCTTTAAAATTCGATTGATTCTCCCGGAATAGGTACGTAGTAGATATACCGAGCCTCGCTCGAGTCGGTCCTCGATGGCGACAGTGATGCAATTGCGCAGCTGCATGCGACTGACAGGATGACGCGGGGATCTACTCAGGCAAATCAGCTGGTATCCCGTGTATTCGAAAGTATACATACTTGTAAGCGCGCGTGTCACGTATATCTATCGCTTACTCGAGCGAAGTGCGGTCTGAAAAATTCCGCGTGTCACTACACCGGGAGAAATCGCGGAGAATCTCTCCGGTTTCGTTTGAACGTAACGAAACATCTCGGAATTAAATCGTTTCGGAGAACGAGCGATTTTCTACGTTTGAAAATCCGCCCGCGTATTTCTCGCTTTTGATATCCATTCACTGTATCCGCGGCTCTGTTTTGATAGCGCGATTATTTCGCGTCGATCTCTTCATTATTACGATAGGAAGATATCGGGGTTTCATCATCGGCTTTCTCGCATGAATTAACGCGCCGTCAGTTCTTAAAGAGAGGTATGAATGAACGTGTTCCGCGGTATCGCCGATCGAGGCCTGCGTTAGGCCCTTATCTAGCCCCCTCATCTCTCTCGCGATTAGCGCCGAGCGACCGTGACGCGTTGTTTGTACTGTCAGTACGTTTCGTGCCCCACAATGGCCGATCATTATCTCATGCGGAGTTACTCTCGCAGGAAGCGCCTGGCAAGAAGCGACCGAAAAGAAATCCCGTATCATCCGGCGAAGCGAACCTGAAAGGACGCCCCTATGAGAGAATCTACCGACTCTTTCTATTGTTTAAAGCCAGCTATAACGATGATGATGCGAAACGTTAACCGATAAAAAAGATATGCGTCACTGGCTAGCTTTCACCATGCGTCACGGAATAAATCGCAGATAATGACGTCATTCTGTTTTTGATTTGATAGAGAACTGGACCTAAGAAACGATCGCGGTGTCTATTGTAGCCTACTAACTGTATTATTGTCAAATAATCGTGAACTAAATTTTCAAACGCGTTTATCATCATTATTACCTAACGTTAATTGTCAAATAATCTTGTCATAACTTGTGTGATAACTTAATTGCGTATAATGGCAAATTAATAAATGATTGAGGCAAGATCGATACAAGTCGCATATTCCTTTCTTAAATTCGAAAATGATTACTGAATATATGAAAAAGGTACGACACATCAAACGTACACATAAAATCGAAACTGTAAATCACGTAGAGTAAATCACGTAGAGTTATTTCCGGGAATAGATTACATTATTTCTGCGCGCAAAGTGATTTGCTTCATTAGAGACGAAATTTAGCGGTTACTAAAGTGTAATTACATTTGCATTGGCAAAACGGTGGAATGATCGCCGAAGGGAAAGTTCAATTCGCGAGATCATACGTCGCGCTCTACTCTCGCAATCCTGCACGCGCAGTCGTATCGACGACTCTAAGAAGCATTGGCATCATAATGAAGGACCCCGCGCCGTGCACCTGCGTGGCAATTATCTGCATGGCTCTCGCGATCACCAGCGATTCGAAAGCCAGCTGAAGACCGTCGAAGGCCGACGAAGGAGACGAAGAGCACCTGGCTTCTGGCTCTACGAACGATTTAAGGGATTAGCCCGCCCCTCGCAGACAGCGATTTCCACCCTCCGCGTGATTTGCTCGATGCAAAAAAGGGATATTTTCGCGGAAATTGTTAACCAGTTGCCGTTCGTATAAACATGCACGTGACTTTAGTATAAATGACATCCCATTACTGCGATATTTTCGTATAACCGAACCTGTGCAATTATACGCCATATCAATTTAATAGAATATCTCATATCGTAATTCGCGTTTTGTTATTATATTTACTATAATTACTTTATACATAGTATACAAATAATGCACAAAAGCTTAAAGAGAAGAAATTGTAATTCATTGTATTCGTATATAAAAATAAAAAAGTATATTTTTAAACCCGGAAAATGACCCCTGTTGTTCAAAGTATCGATATAATATCAAATAATATACCGTGGAAGAACCTTAAGCACGACATCGAATTTCACAAGCAGCGATCGAGCACGTAATGCATTCGAGGAACCGCCAGCGATCACTCGCTGAACTCTCGCGCACAAGTCGTCCGAATGCGACAGCGGCAGCTGAGCGGCACCGAAAAACACGCGCGCATAATGGAACTCGGGCTCGAGTGCACGCAGATGCAAGGCGAAAGGAGTAGTCGAATTGTAACAAAGGCAGGAACGCCGTCAGTCGGAGTCAGTCGTGCAAATAACACGACGGGCGTAACGTGCACATTTTGCACGCTCGCGAAACCACTAAATGCGCACGAGTTTAGCTCCCTTTGGCTGTCCCTTTAACGAAAATGAATTTTGAACGATTTCGCGTGTCACGTTTTGACAAGAATGGACACGGCCACTGATGTGTCTCGTGACTTTTGGTCCGCCAGGCATCGCGGTTTGCACAAGCGGTCGAACACATCTGTTTAATTCGGGTATTTGAATTCTATGCTATGATCTGACTATTTTTTTTTCGTTATAAAGCATTTAAAAAAAGAGAACTTTATCTCGTAAGCTTCGACATCATAAAAATTTATGAAGCTAATGTACTTGTAAATAATATATATAAATGTACATTTAAATATTGAGAAAACAATTTATTTGAGTTTAAATAAAGTGATCAAAAGAACATGCACGTGATTTGATATTATTTTGTAATTGCATGCTTTGTGTATATTTATAGTAAACCGTATAATAAAGTGATTTGAATTTTGCTGTCTTTAATTAATTTAATATAAAGCAGCTTGTAATTTTATATGGTTATATTTAAAAAACAAATGTCACTTTTGGACATAATGATCTATATAAAGGATTAACAAAAAATATTTGTAGAAAGTGACCATAATTAATTTTTAGATGTTTCTTCCTGTACCAGAAATTGTTCAATACAACAAAAATTTATGGAACTATTCAATAGGTGATCAATACGTTTCATTCCGCTATTGCGCTGTATATAGTGTGCCTGATTAATAGGCACGTTTGCAAGTTCGCTGTTTCTGGCCGTTCACGTGAATTGGACAACGCATGACCCGCGAACGCACAGTAAGCAACGCACTGAAATAGAAAGGCCGGTGGAGACCGCGGAACCGCGTGACCCAGAAAATTCAAGCGAGACGCGTATTATAGGAAACGAGACGTTCGGTCAGCGATCGTATGACTTCGCAGCTATTGTCGCCGCGAGTGTGATTCGGGGATTAGGATTGTCGCAATATTGCAGCAAGGTTGCATTTTAAAACTTGGCTTATTCGATCTATAGATATGAAATAGTATATGTTACAACGATTTAGTTTGAGAGAAATAAAAAGAAAGAAGAGGCAGGCAGATAATTCTATATTTGTATAAGGTGGAGTCAGATTGACAGATTTAAACTTTGAAATTCTACAGTTGCATGAATATATCGCAATGTTTAATGTTATGACTTTCGGACGCAATGTCTTGTTTTTCTAAACGCTTTCGAAATGTTTCGATAAAAGCGGCTCTTAGGGCCAGTTCCACAAAAAAAGTTAACCGACATTTGTGAAACCTTAATACGACAAGTTTATCCAACTCGATTAGTTAAGAAAGGCATCGATCGACGAAACGAGTTGCGGATGAAACGCGAATGTTGATATTGAAACCGTTACCATCGCGTGAAATATATTATTCAGGCCAACGCCGTGTCGACCTCGCCGACGGTGACGATGGAAAAGTGGTTTTCCAAGTTCTGCAAACAACGCCCATCGTGCTTAGCTAGCGGCACTTACAAACGCGACCGCGCGCGAGTTGGAGAGAATCATTTTGCAATTCCTTTGTGAAACGAGGACGCGCCTAGACAACTATGGGCATACTTTGCGAGCTGGAAACAAGCAGTTTCCAAGAAAATGTGGGAAATATGATAATGCTAAAATGATGTTTGCATCAGCTTGAGTTACTTCTACGTTTGTTGCCTGTCGCGAATTTAAACGAACGATAATCAGCAAAAAGATTTTATTACGATATATAAACTACTTAAGGCCCCATATGATCCTCATATGACCCTCGTTGCTTATTTAGGACTCTTTTTTAAAAAAAAAAGGTATATCACAGGTGATTGCCTTGTGTTAATATTTCTTTTTGTTGGCCACATGTTAAAGACAAATCTGTACGACTTTAATGTTCTCACTAAAAGAATGTAAAAAAGTATCTAAAGTCTACGTGAATCACATTTTAACTAGGCATTGTCTCTAAAAATTAACGACGTAGAGATGAGCTTTTTCAAGATAGCTTTTTTACTCTTCAAACGAATTCTTTTTTATAAATCCGATACCGATTCAGATAAGAGGAGAATGCGCGCATCTCCGTTCTTTCTTCTGCCGCGTCCTCTCGCAGGATGGGTTAGGCACTCGTGTGCCCCGAGTGATTCT
Source organism: Temnothorax nylanderi (assembly GCF_030848795.1). NCBI lineage: Eukaryota > Metazoa > Arthropoda > Insecta > Hymenoptera > Formicidae > Temnothorax > Temnothorax nylanderi. The sequence goes on from NW_027249135.1 coordinate 172,095, forward strand.
CCGGACTAACGGCATCTTGGGATCCCCTCCCGCCCCCGCCCTTGCCGCTCCCGTAATCCCCCCGTCCTCTCCGCGCACGATGATCCAGCGAGACTTCGTCGTCGAATACTCCTTTGACGACGCAGCGATACATACGCAAAGACGCAAATGACGCAGAAGCCGCGCCGGCCGATTATCATCGGTGATCGCGCTTTTATCGCGAACCGTTAATTCGACCGCGTAGTAATCGATACTAATGTGATTTTATAATTATTGCGTAATTATGAGATCATTACGTGATTATTAGATTCGTCATTGGTAGATATTTTAATATATCGGTATCTAATTGAGTCTAATTAAAGCAGACGCGGAAGTACGATTAGCAGCGTGATAGTGAACTGGTATTTTACGCTATTTTTAAAAAATAGATACTGCAATTGATCGGTTAGCACGCGCAAAAGATGAAATTTTTTAACATGCAGAGTTACACCTGCAGTTTTTTAAACGCACGCCAATAAAGATACCGCTATCGATACGCAGAGATACGCACGTATTATCGGTATCGGATAGGGCGTATGTGCAGCGCACCACGTATCTGCAATAGGACTCCTCCCTGTCCACGGCTGCGAGCGTCCTGCGCGCATCCAGGACTTGCCCGACGCGTGACGTTATCGGTAATAGGAATCAAAGTGGCCGCCGATGTTTCATGTCAGGTTCCGAGCTACCTGCGAACGTGACGTAAAAAGAGGAAAATAGCGCTGAATAGATGAATGCGCGCTGCCGCTAGTCGGACGGGAAGAGGCGACGAAGCGTTAAAATGATGAGAAAGCAGTAACCGACCGACAATGATTCTCGTACGACGTATATGAATGATCCAATTACCCAGCTAACCCCAGCCATCTCTCGGCTATCAGCTGCTATCTGTAGTTCGCGTTCTCAGATAAGCCTCGCCTTGAGTTTCAAGGTACAAGCCAACTAATTGAGTAAACAATTAATAGGTGAGAAAATTTCTGCGTAAAAAAATGATATTGTATATATTAGTCGCTTCTGACTCACTTATCATGCGTCAGACTACTTATCATGCGTGTTATTCGAATACGGCGAGCGTCCGACAATTTTCCGAATCCAAGCCGACAATTCAGGCAGATTAGTGGCCCGGTTCACGTCCCAAGTAACGTTAGTTGCGAACGCAAAGGAGAATAAAGTTGCGTGAACGCGGGAATAATCCGCGGAGAGAGAGAGAGGATCGTCGGACGCACGCAGGCAGGCGGCCACGTGCGTGGCCCGGCTCGACGCGAATCCGCGAGGGATCGGGCGAACGAGCGGCGCAGCGAGGGGTCTCGTGTGCCAGGTGACGTTGTCGTTGATGATTTGACTCACTACGGTGGTGGATGCTTTACAGTTAGCCGCACGCTGCGTCGTAACAGTATATCCGACGATTCCTCCTCGCGAATACGAGTCACCGCCGTCGAGTAGCGGCCGAATTGACGTAACGATCTGTAGACAATTTTACGTTTAGCTCAAATCAAATATCGCGATAAGCGAAAGATATATATATGGAAACGAACGTTTTAGCGTCCTTTAAAACTGGTTTAGGAAGGTACTAAAAAATCAGTGGGATACTTGCCTGGGACGTACATATCGCGGTTCTCGATAAATATTTGAGAATTCTAATGGCAAAGATAAGTTGCACTTCTAACAAAAAATAATTCTATACTAGGGTGACGAGATAACTCACAATCTTTAGTTTTTAAAGTCAGACGTGATGAGAGGACGATTTTACAAGACTGTTAGGATTAATCTTGCGTGCTACCTGTTGTTATCTGATGCATATATATAGACTAATGCATATTGTGGTTATACTTTATCTTCGAGAATGGAGAGGAGGTTGTCGTCTTTGTTTTTAGATCTATCGTTTGACTGACTCGCAACTGGAGCGTAAATGGGAACATAACTATAATACGAATCGAGTTTTAAACGATAAAACACTCTACAGTTAACCACACGCTGCGTTGTAACAGTATATTCGTCGCTTCTTCCTTATGGAGAGGATATGTCGTAAATACAGCCGATCGGTCATCGTGCGAAGGAACATAATAATTCAATCTTACATGATGGAAAAAAGACGTGGAAATAAGTTCCATTTCTTCATGAGATGTTTTTATCTACGTTCTCCGATGAGACTTCGAACAATGTGTAATAATTCGTTATAATAAAATTATTTTATATAACGTTTATATGATTTGACGCAAATAAAATTAGTATCGTATCTTATGTATTTTAATTAAAGTTACGCTTCTCAAATGTGTTGTGCGTTTCTGAAAAGATTCCGTTGAACTGACCTAGGGTCTTCAAATAGTCAATACTATATAATCAATGCTATCTAATATATAAATCAATGACGTCGTAAATTTATTTTTATCCCAGCTATTGGGACGTATACATATAGCGGACCCTCTCAAATTATTCATGCTGCCTTGAATGATCGCCATTCTTAGACTGGATTCCAATATCCTTTATTAATAAAAGCTCGCGCGATTTTTCGGGGTATTACGCAGCTAGTAGTCAATGTAATATCCGACGAGAAATAAAATTGCAAACCGACCGACGAATAAAATAGAGAGCATTGGAATGAAGTGCGGAAGATTTCTAAAGTCATGATCTTATTAATTATTAGTAAAACACGAAATTCGTTTAATATTAGTCCTTATAATTAATCGCATTACTTGCGACGTTACTTGCGTTTTCCTGCCGTATCGCACGTCATTCCGACCAGCATTATTACGCGAGACGCGGACACGAAGCCTACGGGGTTCAACGCCTTTCCGTCTTTCTCCCCCTATCTGACATTCCGTCGCACGAATTAAAATATGCACCCCGCAGCGTTTTCCACGCAGATGTCCGTGCCGGACGGCGCAATACCCGGTGTTGTTACGTTTCTGCGAAGGGGGTGGACGGGCGTGTATCGCATCTTTTGTTGCCCACGCCACGACTGTTCGTTCACGCCGTAAACAATGCAGCCGCTATGTGAAAGAATGCAGGATAGCTCATCCAGCGAAGCGGGCGTCCCCGAAGAAAAGGGAGACATCCGCCCTTCATGGAACGATCCCTCAGAAATCTCCGTCGCGTGCATTCCTGGGGGATTCCAACGACCTTTTATTGGATTTCTCAAAGAAAGCCGGCATCGATACGATCACGATAGAGGGAAGTTCTCCAGTCGTGATTTCGTATCATGAATGTTATAAAACAGCATCCAGATCTTATACGCAAAGAGCGTTTGTAGGTAACGAAAAATTTATTAGACTAAATTAATTTTCAGTTATTTAGGCGATAAAATATTTAAATCGAAACTCCGATGCATTTTCGAGATGAGTGTGAATCTTCATTATTTTCATACGCAGAATATTTATATAATTGTTATATGAAAAATCTCACTTATGGTTGAGCGTGATAAAGCTGGAGAGTCGCAATCTAAATTCGACATTTGTGTTGTTACTCGCGCCACATAAAAATATTAATATCAAGTCGCTCTATCGCGAACGTGCCGCGCTCGTTAAGTCGCGACGAGAGAAGTGGAGAGCTCGAATGATGAGAGAGAGCCTGCGAACAACGGTGAATTACTGGGAGGCCAATCGGCGCTTCCGGCCCTAATTAATTGCGATTGGTCGGTTTTAAAGAACTTGTATCCCATCCCGCCGGCCCGGAACGCTCCTAATAATTCAGACAGCGACGAGAGGGGAAGTTTTATCGACGCAGGAAACGGTCCAGTCGCTCTCGTTGCTGCCAGCGGTGGTGGTCGTGAAGATAGACGCAATAGGGAATTTCCTCTCCCCGCGAGATTAGGGGTTCTCGGAAGAGAAAAAAAAGGCTGCGTCGAGTATCAAATAAAACGTTACATCGCCGTCGGTGATTCGTCGCCGAAGCGAACGGTGTTACTGTGCCAAACGAGTTAAATGCGTTAACGGCGTAATCGTAAAAGCGATACGTCGAGCAAAAGGTGTACCACGGCAATTAGAGCGTTGTGAAATTGTAGCAACGCGATGCAGCGCGAACGACACGAAGGAAAGTCGATTAAACCGTTAACTGCTCCGATTTAAAAGCCCATAATAATTGGAACGGCATGCATCGGCGAACTCTCGGCCGCAAGAGATGACACATTTCAAACACGATTTTCTCTAATTCTGAAGACATCGATAACCTTTCCGTAATAAACTAGTCTTCAAATCGTGCACTTTCTCAGCTTCGTCGTCAATAGAATTCCGGCGATTAATTCTGGTAAAACGTCGCGCGGGAACAAAATCTCGTTGAATTAACCACCCTATTGAATCATGATAGATCACCGTAATTCACCGTGAATACCCGGGCCTAAATTCTTATACGCGCACAAAGGTCGATCCTATCGACGGAAGTCGCACAATAGACCTCCGAAATTCTTCATCTTCCCGCGATTTTCCCGACCTCATTGAAGTCCTTCGAGAGCCATTAAAAACCCTCGGAACGAGAGAGAAAAAGAGAGAGAGAGAGAGAACCTTTCTCGAGCCTTTCAATTCCCTTCAAATACTTCTTCAGAAAGCTCTTTTGCCTTTCGTCCATGTCGTCTATGACTTGAGTCGGTGACAAGCGGATTTTTTTTTAATGTGCCAGCCACACGTAGTGCCTTCGTTGCGGGAGGAAAGGGGGTCGAGAGGGCTCGCATATAGGAATTCGTCTCAAGACAACGATCCGTCCGTAGCCCTTTTCCCGTGCCCGAGCCTCGTGCGTGCGGGGGCCGGGGCTCTCATCTACGAACTCGTGGAGAGGAAACGACGTCCCGGCACCGTGGCGCGACTCGGCTCGACTTGACTCGACTCCACCTCGCTCGCCAACGTTTATCAAGTCGAGAAGTCAATGCACTCCCCCACGTAGCGCGGTTGTGCGCGGCCGAAAGCCCGTATCATACTTACACGGGACGTGTGCCCCACTTTCGCCGCCGTTGGACAATGATAGATTCCTTGGTCGATTCGTCATTAGAGTGTACGAAAATAGGAAAAAATATACGGTAATAAGTGCATAATCTTTATTAAAGTAACTTTTACTTGACGGAGAAAGAAAATACGAGTTCTTATATGAAAAGAGAAGACAGGTTTTAGGAATAAATTAGAATAGCAAGAACTTTATTCTTTGAATAATTTCATTGACTTTAACTGAATCTTGATTTGCATAAGAAAGACGCCGTTTAATTTTAAAAGTTTAAACTGCAAAAGAAATTAAGGGAGACGTCTCTTATTAAATATTAGTAGAAAAAAATCATTTTAATTCTTAACAACAAATTCCCTTGTTAACCGGTAAATGTACTTATTACCAGATATACTCTTTGTATATTGCATGAATTTTTAAATATAAAAAACGTGGTCGAAAAAAATTCTTCCGTCTCTATGTAGAGAAATCTCTATAAAAGAAAGAAATATCGTATATATACGTCTTATTTCTTTAAAGTCGATCTATTTCTGAAGATAAAACATTCGCGTGAAACCGGCTTAAGTCGCCGCAGAACATTGGATGACTCGGCCAGGTATATGTTCCCGATGCGCGTTGCCACGGGATGCACCGTAAGATACGCATTAATTGGAGAATCGGTCGGAATTTACGCGTGGCCGCGCGCGTTGTGCGTGCCTCATGCGTGTCGCTGCGAGGCGATCTCGTGACTCGCCCAGTTGTACGGAGGGACGATCGTAACCCGAAACGAATTCTCCCATCTATTTGATACTATGCCGATACGTTTGCGAGATTTGCGACGGTCACGGAACGATAGGTGCCGACAGAATTGGTCAAACTGCCTTCGACCACAAAAGCATGAATGTCACTCCAGAGTTAGCTATAAATTACTCTTTTATTGCTATCATTTATTTCATCTAATTGATTGTTATACGAGGTAAGATGTATATATTATTTTAATCGCAAAATGACCCGGAAATCTCTGACAAATTTAATTAATTTTCTCCAATAAAAATGTCAAAAGACAAATAGCATTTTATGTTATATTTCAGCCTTAATAAAAGTTTAGAAATGCACGTAAATAACGGAGCCATCCTATTTTTTTAATCCTATTTTAAATAAACCGTACTTTAACAATGTTCTTATTTTAGAGATAAATTAAATGTTGAATTGCGGATTAAATGTTGAAAATTCAGGGAACTTATAAAAAATTACTATCATCTAAATTGACCCCTGTCACATAGTTTATTATTTGATGCTTGATCCGACCAGAAATGGGATATGTATAAATCACTGTGTACCGAGTGCATCAGAGCTCAGAGCCATAATAAATGATTCACGCTTCTATAAACACGAAAATATATATTCTATCGCTTAGGTCTGTGTACAGACAGGGCGACGAAATCGATTAGGCACGCAGCTGCGCCGAAAAATTCCACACGAAACACGCGTTTCGGCATTCTAGGAAAGAATAATCGCGCCTTCGAAACTCGATCGTGCCTGCACGCTGTTGCCGAGCGAAGAAAACGACCGGACTTCGAATCAAGAGGTGACGATGCATCGTGCGCTGCATAAAAAGCGCATCTACACCAAACAGGAAATGCAGTTACAAGCTAAGCCTTTTAATAGGTTTGACATAACGCACTGCACGTAACGTATGTACACATTTACATGGTCGGAGCTTCCTAATTTGTTGCACAAGTTTAAAATTTGCAATACAGTAAAGATACAAGAAATTGCATGGAGCTTACGAAAAAATGTTAGAATTCAGAAAATTATATCACGAATAATAATAATTTCGCGTGGCCTCTATGATTTTAGAATACTTTGTATTTACTTTTATATTGGCTGTATCGTTCTGATTCTCCAGATAAAATTCTCGCAGACTTTTTTTCTTGATAACTGATAACGAAATCATAACTGTACTACACGAATAATTGCCGATACCCTGTTACATTTCAACGTCTTCGGATTGTGCAGGATGCCACGTTTCTGCTATGCGAGAGTCATCCATGCGACGACCGGAAGTAGGCGTAATAACGAACTCCCATCGGCCATACGCGTCGGGAATACAATAACTTGTGTACGTGGGACACAAAGGCCGTTCTCTCTGCGAGTACGACAACACGCACGAATTCCGGAGAGCGCTTCTTCCGAACGGGAGCGGCCTGCTCCTTTTTTTGGGGGAGATTTCAAGCGGCGACCGGCGACCGGCGACCCGGCGCATACCAGGTCATTTGAGAGCGACTGCTCGTTAAAAGTTGGCGAACTGCGCGCATTTCCATCGGGATAACAATTATGTGTCTGTTTCGCAATTGCAGTAAGTCCGACTTTAAACATATAAATATATATTTATTATTTTGTAGAAAATTATTGTATAAAAAGAATAAAAATGTCGGATAAAAATATGGACGGGATATATATGCATTATGAGTTTTTTCCTTCTCTATCTTCTCTATTTTTTGGTTTTCTTTATATTTTTACGTTTTTATGTCGTATTATCATGCATACTTTGTTAAAATTCACAATTTTTTTTACCGCGAACTCTTAATTTCTGTAAAACAAACAAGTACTATCATTCACACGATCTTGGCTACTCTTTAAGCATAAAAAACCAAGTCACGACAACTTACGAGATCTTCCCGTAGAATTTTGAAACGTTTCGAAGGGAAGCAAGTGTGGGCATTTTCCACGTTTCGCGTATAGTACGCCACGTGGGCATCGTGGGAGCCAATGGATACTATCTTAAAAGTACCGTAAAAGTACCATGTGTTCCGCACATGTTCGTAGAGTGTAATTGCAAAAAGCGTCATTCTACCGGTAAACGCGCGTGAAAAGCGTAATTATTTCCTTAAGAAGCGTTAGTTTTCAGCTAACTGTACATCTTTTACCTTCGACACATATAGTCTTCATGTAGCTTTGAAGTAACAATTTACGGTTTCTCAAAAAGACGCGAGACTAAAAGTGCGATTTCTCTTTCGGCCTCATCCAACTGGCGGAAAAACCGGAGAGATCGGCGTTCGGAAGGTCGTGGAAGAGACACGTTCGTTGACACGCCGAGATCGCGTCACGACGCCCTCATTAAAAAGCGCGACCTCACGAATAAATTCATGAAGATCGTCGCTCGAGGGGAGGGCTACGATCGGGCCCCTCGATGCGTACATCGCCGACCCACGCTGCCCATATAAGGACTGCCCACGCGATATCTATCGATGAGCAATTACGGATCGAGAGGCTGACCTTGATCCGGCGGGAAAACCGTGTGAGAACTGGCTGCTCGATGATCGTCGGTCAATCGAGCCGTGTCTCTTTGACAGATTGATTTTTCACGCGCGTGCGGGATTTAATCTAATATTAAATTTTGTTAATTTCAAAAGCGATTATTATATAATAAAGGTATGTCAACACTACATTTTACTGCATTTAATAAACGATTACCGGCGAAAATAAAAATTCTGTTAGGAGCAACCGTGACGATCGTCTACGAAATACTTCAACTTGGAAACTCATCGTAACGAGATCACCTAGAAATTTCTTTCCCACGAGCAACGTGACAATACGAAATTCAGGTCATTCGCTACGCTGCGTAGGAATTGCGGCGAATAAGATCAGTGAGGTTAATCAGATCGGAAAGAAAACGATAAGGTCGCCCATTCCGGCGTAAACCCGCAACATTCTCATAAACGCACGATTGCAGCTGATTGTTGAATGCTATTACCATACATCTATATGTATCTTTTTGATCTGGAAAATAAATTAACCACTGTAAAGTCACGAAAAGTCAAAACGTCCCGAAGAATTATTTCAAGATTTTCAAGTAGGTATGTCAACGAAGTTTCTTTGTAATTAAATGTATATTAATCAACAGGTGAGACAACTGAGAAAAATATATTCTTTTTTAAACACTCAAGCACACATAGTTGATAAATTCCCAAATGTTGCTTCTCGTTCTACATCTAGATAACTATCTAAGCTCATTTTGTCGTAAAGACTTCAATGACTCCTCTATTAAGTAAACCTTGCCTTATTTTCTTTCATTAACCGTTTTACTAAAATTATACGTATTGGATTGATGTGTAAATGTATCTTAATACTCGAATAATAAATTCTAATAAACGAACGAATTAAATAATAAACTTTACTCAAATATAACAATATTAAAACCTCATTTTTTAACACATTTATAGGACAAGCTAAAAAGTTCCTTCAATATATCATCCAATTCTTTGTTCTCAAAAATATTTCCAGCGTAGTAGAAATTACAGTTCCATAATTCTTTATTCTATCTATAATTTCTATAATTCTTTCAGCGTTCGCTATTTCTACTCAACCTCGAATTACTCCAACGGAAATTGTTTTCATTTTTTTATCTTTATAGCGTAAAATTGTCCGGAACGAAGTCGAGATGCGGTCCATGAAACGGCGTGACGAAAACGTTCCCGGACGGAGAGAGTGTCACTGCCGAGCGACGGCGAGAGCCATTGTAAGTTCAGGTATGAAGGGATCTTAATGTGAATCTCGAAGAGACGAGACGCGACGGGGGATCGTTTACGAGTCGTCGGTGATCTCTCGCCGTTGCTGTTGCCGTTGCGTGATTGAGCAATGGCGGAGTTTTCGACCACGCAGCAGCGTCCCACGTGCATCAACGCCGTCGGTCGTCAGGCACTTAATTCCCCGACGATGATCCGCTAACGATGACGTGGGCGACATTAAAGACGATATCGATGCATTGGAATGAGAACGATACGGCGTTACATCCCGGACATAAGTAAAAAGACCGAAACGATATTATAGAATGTATAGATGCTTCCGGCACCTTAAGTCTCAATTAAGAATGTAATTACGAATTAGCTGTTCCGGTTGGAAGATGTTTAACATACGAGATCGTAACGATAAGATTGTGATTCATTTGTGGAACGTTCGGATGAACGAGATACGTGAGATCCTATCGCGGTCACTGAGTACGCAATTCTGCATCCTAATGTCGTATAATTGTACGTCTCGCATAATATATAGTCCCTATTTCTCGTGTGAATTCTTTCTAATTGGCTTTTGAATAAAATACGTTTAAAAAAATCTGATTACCCAGGCGCGCAACTCTTCCCTTTCCCCCCACGGTACGTATCGATTAACGTAATATACCAGACGCACTTAGAATTTTATCGAAAGTACATTCGTAATTCGCCAACGATATAATAAACATTAGACGTTCATTTCATCGACTACAATTGGCAAATAATCATCATGACGATTCGACCATTGGTTTTGGTCCGATTGATCGTCAAGACGTTAATAATCTTTGATACTTATATATATAAGCATCTTCTTTTTTTTAAAATAATTTAAATTAAATTAAATTATTAAATTCAATCGGACCAAAACCAATGGGTCGAATCGTCACGATGATTATTTGCCAATTGTAGTCGATGAAAGGAACGTCTAATGTTTAGAATTTTATCTTCACGTGCGATGGGCTTTCCGCGCGCGGCCGGAAAACTCCTCTCGACTCGGAATCACCGAAACTGGGCGGCGCAACGCGCGCGGTTTAGAATATTTAGAAAATTAACGCGCGCGACGCGCATCGGCGTGTTACGATCGTTACGTAGCGGAGTTGCGTGAAAAGCAGCACGCGATGATCCTATATGGCCGAGCACGTAATTCCACGGTATAATCGCACGTGAGGAAACTCTCCACCTTCCCGATATCTATCGTAAAGATTAATTATACGGGAGAGAAAGAGGGGAGAGAGAGGAAAAACACCTCGTGTATGCCCAGGCATTCGCGTGCGACTTACCTATTATCGATACGCGCCGACCTTGCCGATTACATTTCGCGCCGCGAATTATTACGTCGCGCGGGAACCGAACGCTCGTTTTAATTATGCGCGACCCAATTAGCTTAATCGCGACTTCACTTCTTCGACCTGCATCTCGACCTGGGGCACGTATCACGGAACTTTTCAGCATGGATTCCGATCGGAGTTATTTAGTTGTCTCCTAAATTTCTATTGCGTTTTCTAGGGAAAACGGAATAATTTCGATCGAAATCCATTCCGAAAAATTCCATACCAATAAGTACGTGTCCTGGTCTCGCATTTTCCGCGGTTTTCTCCTTCCCTGACCGACGCTCTTCTCCCCCATCGTTTGCAGGTTGGAATTCACTGTAAATTCCATTGTTTACATCGTTCTCGGCGATTAAGCGTCACGTGCCTCGATTTTTCATCAAGGGACGAAATTAAGAAAATATTTTACCTCTGGTAGGGACTCGTTTTTCCTGTACAAATTATTTTTTAATCAATTTACTAATTTCGATAGACGTGCCTTACTCGTCACGGTATTTCGCGTTTATAAAATCCATTTGGCTTTTATGAGGAAACCATCATTTAGCCTTCGCTAAATGTAAGTACACGGTATTCGGCGTCAGAAATGCTTGGAGCACTTTGTTCCATGGGCTTATTCTCACATACGTGATCGCAAGTATAACAATAAGGATTAAATTTAAAATCTCGATAACAACGCTTCCGTCTTCGTCGGCGCGATTCAGCACGGCTAACCGACTATATTGTTATCAGTCTTAACGATTATTGTTATCAGCGCTATCTCTTATCGGTGGTCTCATCCGATACGCGCCGATCGCGCTAGCGAAATCGGATTCGGAGTAGCACTATCATCTTTCTAAAGTTCGTCGAAAATAATAAGGAAAACTCACGTTTTCGGGCTGGGACGAACGCCTCTGCCGCGGCACACAGAAGAGCGGCACGCCGCTTTCCCGCTTCCTCTCCAATATAGCGGCTTCCGGTTCCCCTTTGGAGCACCAAGACGCAACCTCGACGCGCCCGCCGGCCGCGCGAATCCTCTTCCTCTCCTTCCTCTCGCCCTTATCCACCACGTCCTTTTTCTCCTTCTCACAAATCACCAACGAGGAGCGCGCACTCCCGGCGATCACTCACGGGCCACTCTTTTCTCCAATTTTTTTCCACGCTCGATTCAGCCGCGCTTCAGTCTCACGAGTCACCTCTCTCTTTCGTTCGTTCAATTCTCTCAATCGATCGTTTCGATTCACGGCCGCTCGGTCGCGAACATAAACAAACGCTACGGACAAACGTACGCGAGCCAGCGACGCGTCACGCACACACGCGGGGCTTCCTTCGAGGAGAGACGAGAGACACGCGGGCAGGACGAGCCGTTTCTTACCTCCTCCGACTTCGGGATTCACGATTCGATCTCATCCGATCCGGCGCGCGGCGGACTCCTTTGTTTTATCGCCGTCGCCGCCGCCGCTGGCTGGACTCCAGCGACTTCGCGCTGAAGTCAGCCGCGCTCAAGTCAAATCGAACGCTCGAGTCCAACCGACGCTCACGTTCGTTTCCTTTTGCTCTCTCTCGCGAGAGAAAGAGAGAGAGAGGGAGAGAGAGAGAGAGAGATCTCTTTCCGTTTCGCACGCGGCGAGTTTTCCGCAATCTTCTTGTGTCGTCGCGCGTCGAAGACAACGGAGATTGACGCGCGAGAAACGATCGCGAGAGAACGATCGCGCGAGCGACGACGCTCCACAATGGCGACGGATTGCGCTTCGCGAGTTGACTGCGCGCTCGTTCTTAGCGGACCGGTCGTCGCCGCGCGCTCCCCCTACCATTCCTACCGCTCCCCCCACCGCTTCGCTCTCCCGCGTTGGGTCCTTCCACGCCGCGAGAGCGAGCTTCGGGCGACGCGACGCGACGCGACGCGTGTCCAACTGTCCATGGCGCTCCGTTGCCGGAGCGCTCCGACTTCTCAGAACACGAGGATGCGAGCGGTGGACGCAATGAGTCTGTTGTTTCCAGCAGCGACTTCTTTCTTCTTGCTTTCAACATGTATGAGTAAAGAAAGAAGGGGAAAAAGTGAAAGAAAAGAAAGGGATTTGTCCGCGTGAGGAATTCTGAAAAAATTCGCCGCGCTACGATCGTACGGGATTCACTTGACGAATCTGTCGCGCCGTGCATTGACGCGATATTATCGTATATCTACGTAGACCGTCGTGTTTGCGTCGCTTTCGATACACGATGTTGAAGATTTCTAGATATCTCAATTACCGATTCTGTTGAATTAGTCTGAGATTTAAATTCGTTCTCTATGCGAATTATAATAGATACGACCACAATTAAATTAATCGACGTGCTGTTTCTATTAAATGCAATTTTGATGTAATATGTAACGAATAATAATTATTGCGGCTAATTGTGAATATATTGGGTCATAATATTTATCAGGTAATTGGTGTGTCGCATTTGATATCAGGACACTGTAATTTTGTGTTTTGCATTAGACAAATAAATACCGAGCGGTTGACCAGCATGAAATATCGAGTGATTTATTAATACGAAATACCAAATAATTATACAATAATACCAATATGATACGCATATTTGGCGTGGCGCGAACGAGAATAAGCGAGATCGTCGACCTTGCATGCGCTAAGCGCAAAAACGCATCGTAATTGTTTCAAACCATAATCGCGCCCGTGTAGCTCGTTAGCTCGTTATTTCTGACTAATCGCGATTTTCACGCAATCGAAATGAGATTCCAAGATTCTTGATCCGGTTCCTGGCAAGCATGACTCAACGAAACGGTCCCCCGTCAAGATCAGGCGTACGCGCGCGCGCGCGCGCGCGCGCGCGCTTGCACGAGTCCTGCGGGTTATTAAAATCGAATTAGGGTGCATTCCGGCAAAAAATAGACGATCGAAATCAATTTTCCTGCCCCGATACACGAGCGCTTGAAACTCTCGCGTGCAACGTTAATGGATACCGAATTACCGAGAGCAACGGATATTGAACGAAGAATTTCTATGGTGATTTGCGTTCGTCGAGGAGAAAACTTAGTCACCGGTGCGAGAGTGGCGATTACGCGAACGGCAGTACGACTTATTAGACAGTAGATTTATGGCCGGTATACTTAAGTCGTGTTTTCGCTATATACACTCGTAATTGCGATTCTGTGAAGTCAGCACTTTGTATTTAGAACGGTACATAATTAATGGACTTCTGTCTTCCCCATAAGTGTCTCAAAATTGATTAAGAAATAAATTAATAACATCTCAAGTTTAATATTTGGATGCAATTAATTGAAACTGAAAATTCGAATGTCTTTTTCACGTAAATTATTTCTTGATTAATCGCTTCCCGCTTATTTATTAATTATAAATTTAGACGGACTTTTATAAATTATCTTGTCGAGTGGCTGTGTGTTTTCTTCGCAGGTCGCATTTCTATCGAGCGTTTCCAAGAATCGCGTCTTTTTTCCGGTCACTTATACGGCCGCGTATTGCGTGTGTGCATGTGTGAAATCAGTGTTGGGTATCTCCGCGTAAACAATAATAACAATACACGTCGACGTGAAGACTTTGTAAGCCATCTTTCGACGCGCATCTGCGCGAGCATAACGTTTGTTTCTGATTACAGCCTCTCATCAAAACAATTAAATGTTATATATAATTATTTCCTCGTCGTTACGTATCGTACTGTACACCGTATACGCCCCGTTAACGCATTCCTCTTTTGCTGAAAAAAGCAGGGAGAAATTTAATCATGTAAAACTTAATAATAGATTATTTCTTCCTCCCCCTTTTTATAACTAATTTATAAAAAACCTTCATCGATCATGTTTTTCATGTAAGAATATTCGTAACATAAGGAAATAATGTTTAACGTTAGATATCCCAAATCTAACAGTATCGCAAATACTCAATAATATTTAACAATAATTAGACCAAACGAAAGAATCTGTGTTGCTATTTCAATTTGAAAAGTTGGAAGTTAAATTGATTCAGTATGAATTTCCCTGGAATCGTGGAAATCATAGCTTTCACATGTATAGAAAATTAAATGCAAAAAAATAAATAATAGCTTATGTAATACTATTATATTAAATCGATAAAAATATAGTTTTAAATATTTAATTTAGCTTACGTAATATTCCTGATGCCATGTATACATAATATATTCGGAATCGAATAAAAACTCAGATACACGATTTCAATTGAATGCACATGTATGCATATATTTCGTCCAAACTGTATTGCACATGTTTTTGTTCTTCCGTAGGAATATCCATATTAAAAAAAGGAAATTTACCCAGATGATCGCGTAAAGCTTTCAATACGGTGTATGCGTAGGAAGATACGATTAAAAAATGATGAAACCATACACACATACCGAAGCACGGGGGTCGGATTATACGGCGGAAACCGCGTGTGACCAGGCCTAGCTAAGAGATTAGAGAGCAGATCCCCCGGATAGATGCTGTATCGTGCGCTCCGTATTGCTGCCGTTCCACACGCGGCCACCCACGCTAATTAGTCCATTATCATTGCGGTCGTCACTACCGTCAACTCATCGCTCGCGTTTACCGTTTCCCGGTTGGCGGCAACGGTAGACGTAACTTTAATGACGGTGTACCAAAGGCGTGACCGTGTCGTACCCTTTCGGAGCGCGCTGCCTGCTAACGACGCTCGTTAAATCGTGTATACACAGCAGAGGCTGCGCGTCCGGGAACAAGCGGCTAAATTGATTTAACGCGAATTTTCCCCGAGTGGAAATATCGGGAATCGTCTCAATTGATTTTTATATAGCGGACGATGTTACCGAATAAGGAGAGAGCTGGAAAGGATAGCGCGATAAACACGATAATGAGACCAAAACGAAATTATCCAACAGTATTCCACGTAAAAGACACTCTCATTCGCTGAATTCAATTCTAAATTTATCTGCGATGGGGACAAGTGAACGGATGGGCTTATTCTCGCGAATAATGGTGGTGCGCGCGTTCGACATGGATGATAATTCTCCCTGGGGGTCGATTGTGTATCTTGAAACGAGGTGAAAATTACAAAAGTGAACAGATTTACTAGATCTCGACAAATAAAGTCGTAAATACGCCAATAAATTTCCTCACTTTTGTAATTTTCACCTTGTTTCAAGATACACAATCGACCCCCTGGCCTTTGTTTCGCTTCGGAGCGTCGTCCCCTGGTCTCGTGGGACAGCGAGGGTCCTTCCGTGCGTCGAGCGGTGACACGATCCGGCGCACCCATCATCACCACGTGGCGCGGGCACGAACCGTCGGCGCGTGCCGGGCGCGTTTAATCTCGCTAAAACCCGGCGCGAATAATAAACTGTCGGGCAGCGCGACGGCGGCGGTCTTGGACGCAAGGTCTACCAGCGGTTGTTTAGGGGAGAGCATTACTATTTGCCGTGTGGGCGTTCGCCGTGTGGGAGTGCCGCCGGACACGACGGGAGGGACACATCGGGCGAGCGGATGGACGAGCGTGCCACATACGTGTGTGTGGGTCGTGGTTTCCTCCCTGGAACTAAAACTTGGAATTCAGAAATTGGCGCGATAAAAGGAACCGCCGGAGCGACGAGCGACGGGAGGGAGGAAAGTATTCGGGCGTAGGACGCGCGGCTCGATTAACTTTCCTCATCTGGCAAATGCGCTATGTCGACGATAAGCGGGTCGTAGAAACGGAAATTTACTCTCGAGTGCTTTCCTTGGAAAGCAAACGGATCGAAATAAATTACGGAAAAATCGAGGAAAAGACGTATAAAAGTTCCGGCGGATAATGTTGGCGCAAACTTAATTAATCCCATAAATTTGGATGGAGGAGATGTGCGAGGTAAGGTCTCTTGAAGAGATCAAACAGGGCAACAACATTTCGCTAATTAGTTAATCCCATCGGACGGCACTCTGAAGGTTTCCTCGTAAAGCACTAGCGCAGCTGTCCTCGAGCAACTTAATTACGTAAGCTGTGAGAAAAAAAACAGCGTTATCGGCACAATCTATAGAATGGCGTCGAGAGTATTCGCATAACTCTCTCACATAGCAACTGCGAGGAAATTATTGGGCAATAAAACAATCTTTATTTACACAATCGTGTAATACGATTCAGTATGGTATGCTAAATTCTTCCTGTACTTCTGTTTCATTTTCCGATCCAAATGGCTCATAGAAGTCGTCCTTTTCCTGCGTCTCCTTGAGATCGAATATCGGTATCGGTTTCATCTTCCGTACTGCCCTCTCTATTTTTTGCACTACAGCAATTTCATTCGAAGTGCTTATAAAACTGTCTACTCTGCAGTCCTTGACGCTACCGACTCTTCCGGTTCTACCACATCTGAAAGTACACATACGAACTGTCATATATATGTATATATGTATATCATAGCTTTAGGTTGCTATTTTAGCAACCTAATTTAGCTACAAACACATGCACCAGATTTGTAAGAGACACGATAAATGTAGTAGATATTAATTGTATACCTGTGGATATAATCGGCGGTTGTAGTTGGAAATTCATAATTCAACACATGACGTACCGTCACCGTATCCAAACCCCTAGATCCGGCGTTTGTAGTGCACAACACTCGGAATTTACCGCTTTTGAAGCTGGCGTACTTGTTTTGCCTATCATACAGCTGCATGTCGCCGTTCAAGCGTACCGTCGGTATGTTACTGTTGTTCAGAAACATACTGACCCAATTGCAAGTGCTATTGTTGTTGTTAAAGATAATCACTTGTTCCTTGTTGGCCACTTTCGGTTTGATATATTTCAGGAGTTCGGTCGGTTTGTCGCCTGGTCCCACCCTTATAAATTTTTGAGGCACGAGAATATGATGCAGTTTATCCGAGGTTACGTATTGCAACGATTGCACCTGCAAACAGATAAACAATTAATGCACGGTCTAATCTTAATGCCATCTAGTTCCGAGAATATCTCAACGCTGTCCTACATTTATGATATCTTCTAGGACCTCTGCCATTCTTGAAGGCATTGTTGCAGAGGCCAATGTGAATTGGGCGCTTATTGGTAGTTGGTTGTCCTCCACATTTTGCACGAAACCGAGCTAGAAGTAATATTACTGCGCTTAAATATATATATATATCGTATTAAAATAATTTTATTATAAACGTAAAAAAAATATGCAAACGTACTGGCAACCTTCTCAAGAATATTCGCAGCTGGTCTTCAAACGTCTCATGGAACAAAGCATCCGCTTCGTCCAATACAAGGTGCCTGACCATGTTTAATTTATAAATCCTGGTTGTAGTTAATTTGCTGATAACTCCGAAACTGGCTATAATGATATCAACTTCTTCCATAGGCGGATCTAACATAATTTTCTTTGTTTTTCCACCAGTGATAGATTTTGTACGAATACCGAGATACTGGCATATCTTCTTTGCTTCCAGCTGTGAAGACAAATATGTGATTTAAAATAAATTAGGAATAATAAAGGCATAAAATTAAATTTTTGTGATACAAACCCCAATTTGAAATGCCAATTCTCGAGATGGTGTTATGATCAGTCCCAATGGAGCATTGTTCCGATGTCCTGTTAACTCTTTCCATCTTAAAACTTCATCTATCAAGGGTAGAAGATAAGTGAATGTTTTTCCACAACCGGTCTCTGCCGCTATGACAGTATTGGCCCCACTTATTATCTTGGGTATCCCAATTTTCTGTATCTTCAAGGGTTTCGTTATACTGTATCTTTTTAAGATATCTATCAATTGTGGATTAAAACCAAAATGCTCGAAAGAATCGTATGCTTCTTCATCCTCGTCTTTAACCGATTCATCGCCAAACGACTCATCTTTCACCTGAAAATTTCAAAGCATCTGTCAAACTCATAAAATGAAAACGGCACAGGGGAATATGTAATAATAGAAGCTTAATGAATCATAACGTACATTCGTGAGAGGATATACAAAGAAATAATCCCCTTTAGATTTATAGTGATGCCATCCTTTGCTGATCAATGGTATCAGTTCGTATTTACGATACGTTTGCCCTTCGTAAAAGTTTAACTCTTTCCGTCTGCCGACGATTATCGGCGTCTGTCTTTCTATACCTTTTGGTCTCTCTGTATCTTCTGGTGTCTCGACGCACCTGGCGTTACCTTTCCTTCTGGAACCTTTTCTCTGTGCAGGACATTAGTTCAATGTATACATTTGTTCGTACAATGAGATAAACAGGAGAACAGCGATGTCGCACTTACGTAGTATCTTTGCAGTTGCGCAAGCTGAACGTACGAAGTTCTGTGACACAAATTACAAAATCTGGAGAACATTTCTCGACAATTAAGTTGTGCTGCACGTGCGTACGTGACAAAACGTCGTGGAAGCACGCGGTGTACTAGACCAGTAGATCGTTGCCATCTTGAATGCCGGTGATGAAAACTCCTTTAAAATTATGAATGACGTGAGCATTAACGAACAATTGATTCACAAAGAAAATGTAAGGAAATACTTTCTAAAAAATTGCACGTAAAATGTTTAGCTTTTCTTTAAAATAACCGTTTTATTTATTATGAGGTTATCGATAATGCAGAACGTTATCTCGGGGATCTGTATAACAGGAATCTACAGTGATCGGCTTATTTGATAAGTCATCTTCAATATTTCCAATGTTGATAATGTAGCTGGCAAGTTAGTAAAGGTTGAATAACAGGGTACAGAGATGGCACAGCCTGTTCTTTTCTGGGCGTTTGAGCTCATTTCCTTTTCTAGTCTAATAAAAAAAAAAGTTTTGAGCTCATGAAGAAGCACAAAAAAAATTAGAATTAAATTTAGATTACGTCACTATGGAACACATGAATGACGATGTATTTACGTAGCCGTATAAAAGAAAAAAATCACAGGAGCTTATTTATTTATTTCAATTAAAAAAAGCTTTTAACTCGATGCGTCACTCTGGATGATGTGTCTTTTATCTTTTATCAGTAGATACCTATTACGAGTTTTGCAATCAAAGTGTTATGGTAAGTAAAGGATGCAATTCAATAAATTTATATTATTAACACGAAAGAAAATAATTATAGCCTAGAAGATAATTTTTAATATTTTAATATTTTTAATTGAATAAATGTCTATGTCATTAACGTGAAAGCAGATACAATTGTCTTTAAGAAAAAAGAAAAATAATTACGGCATTTTAAAACAAGTCCATATCACCGTAAAAGAGAGTAATTATAGCCTTTAAGAAGAAAGAAGTGATTATGGTATCTTAATTCAGTAAATTTATATGATTAACGTGAAATAATTAAATATATTAACATGAATAAATAAATTAGCATGAATAAAAGATACCGCATAAATATAGATTTATTGAAAATATATGTATAAATAATGATATAAAAAAATATCAAAATTGTTTGAAAAAATTCGCATTTCTTTATGTATTATTAAACGTGTCAATCCGTCACGTACGTTTCGAAAAAAGCGCCATATTTTCTGACTGAAATATGCGATAAAGAAGCAAAATGAGATTATTTGCGACCTTAAAGAGACCGCAAAACAGACATTTACTTTGTATCATTATCATTTATTCAACTTATCATCGCCAATTATTTGCTGAGTATATCTGCACAGACGTGTGTCTCACGCGTCGTGTAAACATTGTTAATCATAAGCGAATTGGAATCACTATTATCAGCAACATCTGTTTTAAAATTATAAACGGATAAGATGATAAACGTCGTGCTATTTTCTCAACTTTTCGTATGAAAGATCGAGAGCACGTGGGGTAAAGTTCCGAAACAGGGTACGCCGGGTGCGATATCCTTCGCGATGAAGAAATCTCGGAAAAGAGACCAGGACACGTATTACGGAACTTTTCCGGAAATGGATTCCGGAATTGTTTAGTTCTTCCTAGAGTTCTATTATGTTCCGATTGGAAACCATTCCGAAAAGTTCCATAACATAAAGTGCCCCGGCCCGCGATCTGCGCGAAGAGTCCACCCACGTTCTCCGCAAGACAAGGAGTCGCGCTCTTTACCGAGGGGGCGAAACCGCGGCTCTCGGCGAAGCGCGCGCAAAGAGCATGGCACGCGGCCGTTTTCTTCGGATCGATGGGGCGATTTCGATCGGCCGGCCGCCATCGCGACGCAAGTTGGTGCTTTTAACGACACACCGCTTGGCTTGGCGCGGAGGCGCCTCGTTGTCGGTGTCGCCGTTGCACCGTGCACGCCGGCCGGGCTGTTCGCGACCGTATGCGGGGGATGCCGCTCTCGTGGTGAGGCGCCGCGCCGCGTTTCTCTCCGTTTCTCCCCGCTCGCGAAATCTAACGACGTTCCGTTCGCCGGGGACGCGTTCCAGGAGGACGGAAGCGGAGGATGGCGTCCGATGGAGACGCCGAGACGCAGGAGGCGCGGGAAGCGCGAGAGGCGCAGGAGGAGGACCTGAGGATCTTCGAGACGCTCTGCATCTCCTCGCCCCGGAAGGTCAATCGACGGTGCAACGCACCTCACCGGCCCTTCTCTCTCACCCCGTGACCCACGTCACGCTTGCACGCAGCACGCATACTCGCGAGAGCACACGCACGCACGCACGCACGCACGCTGCTCTCCGCGGTCCGCGCGCGTGCGACAGTAGTATAGAGATTGCGCCTGGAGAACAACATGGCAATGTCCGTTGGGAATTGCGAAATTACGGGGATTTTCATCTTGTCTAACAGACCAGGACGTACCGACGCGAGTACACGTATTCGCGACAATAATGCGCGCGAATACTGTCGCTTCGGGATTCAATTAAACCTCCGAAACACCAAGCAGGAGAAGGGGTGATCACGTTGTTTGCGCCGCCATAACAATCTCTGTAATCGCGTGTAACGCCGCGCCAACGATAGACGTACATAATGAGAGCAATCTGAGCAATAATGTATAATTAAGGCTTATACTTAAGGCTTACTCGTATAATTAAGGCTTCGAGTTATGAGATCGATGCCGCGATATCCCTTTATGTGTATAATAACTCGCGCACGTATTCCGATATGTGTATAACAAGCTGCTATCTCTTATTACGAGATACAGTAGAGTAGGTACACACAGAGCCTCGCTCGAGCTCGTAGATGAGTTTGTAGATGCGAATGATGCGATATACCGTGAACTGCATCAATGGCTTATCTCTCGTCCCCCCAGCTGCTGTATCGCGTATATACACATGCACATGCATACACGCATTCACATGCTAATCGCACGTGCGGTCACGTGCATACCCGTATCGCCCGCCCGGCCCGCCACAAAGCCTATCATTGTATACATGCCAGTATACGTATATACACGGCGCGTCCATCGAAGGGCAACAGATCGATAGTGGAAATGTGCGATATTGATCGCCATGCGAACTGATTATAGTTATATGATCGCCGATCGATTCGCCACTTTGCTCGATCCACCCGGCCAGCTTTCGGCGAAGCTAGAGTTCTTCAAATAAGGCAATTGGACAATTTTTGATTGATCCGTCATAAGTTTGAGGCTAACCACGAAGAAATTTTTATATTTTACTGTTATTTATTTTACAAATTTACTTATTACAGTAACAGTAGTATTCATATACATATGAAATACCGAATCAAATTAATTTGTTATTAATAAACCACATAGGTATTATTAATCTAAAATCTCTTGAAGTTATTTAATCTAAAAACAGCATCTAAACTTTTATTTAAAGAACTCTAGGCAAAGCCATTTAAAGAGAATTTACGTAGTAGATTTGAGGAGATAGAATTGAGAAATACAAACGCGTGGTGTCTCGCGACGAAGAGCTTTCTCACTTATCTTAGGGGTTTTTACATCGCGACGTTTCTGCATTCTTGAAAAATGTAAGAAATGAAAGTTTTTCCGTCTAACGCGGAATAAAAAGTGCGGGATTTAGATTATGCAAATCTTGCTGGCCAAATGCGTTTCCTTCTTCCTTTTTAACACACTCCGCTTTTAGAATTACTCAAGTGTAGAAATTGCAAAAAGTAAGGCGAAGCGTCTCACAAAGGACTGTACGATTACTGATAGTTCATTAAACTATATTATAAAATTAAAAATAAAGGAACGCAGTGACGTCCAATATCTTTTTAATCATTTATTTAACGTGGCACGAACTCATTGTCGTAACAAGACACGAAATTAACGCATCTCTAATATCTCTAATCGGGAGAGAATCGAGACCCCTCGTTCGATCGGGAACGTATCTCGCCCTGAGTCTCGCGCCGCCCGTTTAATTAGACAGCTTGCGCGTCGAATTGCACGCGGGGATTCCGTCACGTTCGTCATTATCGCTCCCTTTCGACTCGCGCGAATCGCGAGCGAGTATATATATTGACTCGCGCGTGAACAAGGGTCGCGTTGCCATAGCGTTGCACGGGAATCGATTTCACCTGTCGCTGCTACCCCAGACGACCGCTCGCGCTGTCGCGTGCTTTCTCGTAGCCGATCTCAAGTCATCGGGCTGAAAGAAGGGCCCGACTTGTCTTATTCCGATGCTCGATTGGAGGGAGGGTCGCGCAGGACTCGCCAAATCCAGTTTTATCGATGACCCGACATTTAATTCGGCTCGAGTTTCTCTCTAGGCCGATCAAACGCTCCTCCCTTTCGAGGATATCTTCGAATGGTTTCGTAGATTTTGGAAATTTATGCTAGCTTGTTCTAGTATTTTTATAATGGCGCCAATGAAAAATTAAATGCGCATCTCATTCCGTTTATCTCCGCTCTCTCTTAATTAAAAAAAAATGCAAACTCTCTCCGTATATTACACATTTTTAATAACGTTATTTCATTTCGTTATAATTCATTTACACAGAAATGTGAGACTTGGGCGTGCGCGTATATGATAATTCGGCGAGTTGTTAATAATAAAATAATTTGCTAAATATTTTTAATAATTATATATATATATATATATGCGGATTACTGTCGGTCTTTTTTGAAGGAATTATTAATATCCTGATCTTTTCCCTCTCCCAATCGTGTACACAACAAATGCAATATGTATCTCTTTTTAAATCGCCTGTAAATGTAGTGATATATAAAAATTACATTTATTCTGTACGGTCGGAGGTAGATACGTATTTATTGATCGTTTATTAGTAACTGGTTATTTTGATGCATTTCTCTTGTACAGTTATGATGAAAGAATGAATCACTGTAACATTCTACATTCTACATATATTGGCCATAATATTCGCTACTATATTAACGTACTGATATTGTAGCTTCAATTAGAATGAAATTCTGGCTACATGTAGATTCGGGCTTACGAGCATCAGTTTCCGTAATAAATCTAGATCCTCTCCTCTTGTTGCCTCTCTCAAATGTCTGACGCAGTGTATGTGCCATAATGTTTAAAACACGGAGTAGCAGACGAGAAAAATGTGAAAATGCACCTAAATAATTAAATAATATAATTAAATTTTTTTGCGTAATGCAATTTTAAAATTCATAGTTCCACGTTTTCGTTGTAATCCTATTATTATCCGGGAGGTTTTACCTGTTTATGTAACGCGGAGTTTCCATATGAAACTCCAGCGAAAGGGGGGCGTTCACTTATTCTCGTAAAAAAGAAAACCCGACGCGGATGAACGTTCATCGTCGAAATGCAAAAAACAGGTAAGTGTAATCACGCGCTGCGTTTATGGTGCAAATTCTGCTTGTGTGATGTACACGGCGTGGAGCAAAATTCGATAGCCGCCCTACGTATACATTAATGTATCGTCGATATCGGGATATCGCAGTGATCGAATACGTCGATGTGTGCGCCAAAAACAGATGCGACTAGACTAAAATTTTCCAAAAATGCAACATCGTATTTTGACCGTTAAAAAAATCCTTATTTAAATTCGCAAACATTACGTTGCTATCTCGTTCGTGCACTTGAAATAAATTATTATCACCTTCACTAATATGATACCATTTTATTCAGCACTTTCATAAATTAAGCGATAAGTTTAAATAAATTTAAACATAAAAAATATATCGCATATACTAGGATTTTTATTTTCACCGATTCTTTCGCTTTTGGACTAGCAAAGCTACAGTATAATATGTAAACAGATACATGCGAGATGTCAATTTTCAATAGATGAGATTTAAACACTATTTTAACGTTGCTGTATTTTTCAACGCGCTCACGTACTCCCTCATTGCGATTTTATTGCGGTGTTATTACGGTCGCGTGGGCGAAGTCACGAGTTCGCGCGTTACGCACAAAACGACGTCGCGGAAAAACTATTTTCTCTGGTGGCAAATTCACAATTTTTTTTTTACACGAGAACGTGCACGGTGTATCACGCGCGTGCGGTGGATTTGCTGTAATCCCGCACGCGCTACGAGGTAAATACCGACGGTAAATAGGTCGCGCTTGCCGCGCGCGGTTGTTTCCCGAGACCGACGGGATATTTATGGATGGCGGGATAATGGGTATTCAATATCGCTGGACTTAACCATATCGTGGAAATTCACGGTATTCCGCGGGACGAGGGAATATGCCGCCTCCGCCAAAACCGTCCCGGTCTCTCCTAGTCCGCGCGTCGAAACTATTTTCGGGCCATGCGAAGATAATGATAACGATCCCATTCGCGCAATCGCGCAATCGGTCCCGGTCGTCGACCTGTGTCGCGTAATTGAATCGCGAGATAATTGATGCGGCGCAATGTAGGATCGCGGATCCTGATTTCAATCTAATTCCCAGGAAGATATAAGCGCATTGAATTAAATATCCCTCTCTCCCTCTCTCTCTCATACGTCCGAACGCGCGACAGACGTTAATTCATCCCCCGAGCGAATGCATGCGTTTGGACGAGAGAGATATTCCTTTTGGCATACCGCGCTGATACGCAAGTATGCGCACTGCTGAAAGCTTTTTTTAATCAACGAGTACTCGTCTAAAAATAAAATAGGAGGACTTTGCCCGTTCCACTTATTCGTATTACATATACGTATCTTCGTATCTTTTCATACTTGTACTTCGCGTTAGTCGAAGTAGGCATCCGGGTTCTACAATGTGGAGCCAACGGCGTGATATCATCGAGAAGTATCATTGTGGAAACAGTGACCTGTAAATTCGGGCATGCAGCGTATTCCATTGTGCCGGTATTCGGTTGCACTGTAACATTCTCGCAGTTGACGCGGACTTCGCGGGGGCATAGATTTTCGCGTGCAGATACAAATACCTGAACGGCGAGGCCGCGGCCGCGGCCGCCAGGGGCAACGAGGGTCGCGAGGTCGGTCGTCCCCGGGGTGGTGGTGGTGCTGGCGGCGACCACGGCACGGATTCGGGTCACGTAATCCGCTGTCGTAGGCAGACGAAACTTCAGGCATCGTAACTGTCTGCGCCGCGCGCATCCGATTGCCCTGGAAATTGGCGACGGTGGCAGCTACCTTCGACGCGCGCCCTCGTTCTCTCTCTCTCTCTCTTCTCCTCGTAACGACCGGAAACGCCATCCGCGATTCGCCGGGGCTACAGGACTTCGAGTGCGAACTCTGCTGAGTGCTATCTGGATTAAGAGCGGGACGCTTCGGGGAATACGAAGCGCTCTCTCGCGCGATCGTGTAACGGAAATTCTTGCGGAAACCTGCGATATGGATACGGCGAGCAAGAGGTAGAGTTGATCATGTTTTCGAGCAAGCCTTGTTACGTCGACGAGATCGATTTTAGCGATGAGAACAGTCGACGAGACTGCGCTTTATATAGAAATATTACATCTTTGATTGGGTGAAGCCATTTTCCCATCAAATTTCGAAGTTATTTGGGACGTGCTTTTAATAACAATGCTTATTATAATATAATAATATTATTGTTAAATTAAATATATTATTTATTATATATTATATATTATATTAAATAATTCATTTTCTAATTTCATTTAATGCACTGCATATAGAATGTAAGATTCGGATTGCGTAAGCTGCTTCGTACACGCAATTCAATCAGCTTTGAGCACTAGATGCACCGGTAATAGAGTGAATGCGTAATTAGTAGATTCTGTATACATGAAAATGCTTCCATTTACAAAACTTCGCGCCGTGTTTATTCCATGATGATCCTGTTTCCGACTTTCGTTTGCGTTCGGGAATGAGATGGTTATCACGAAGTTATATTACAGCGCGTTCCCGTTTTCAAACTCGCAGATAAGATCGAGAGAAACAGGTGGAAAAAGAGCGAGCAAAGAGCCTTTTTTCGCACGTTAAGCCCTAAATCCGCTTATGATCGTAATTAATGGCGAAACGAATTCTCCTCGTTTGGTCGCGTACTTGGATTTAATTTCACATCGCGAGAGCGATTCAATGGGGATATATTTAATTCCGCGTGGATCCCGCGACGAGTCGGATTTGTTGAAAAGTAATTAAATGCGTCGAGCGTAAATCAGCATCAAAACGAGATAAAAGCGAATGATCGGTTACTGTCGCGAAATATTTAATTAGAGCGGCGATAATTGGCACCGAAATCGCCGACAAAAACATTTTATCGCATCGTTGGGCTCTTAATAATAGTAATTTGATTCATCCGTCTCATTTTGAATGACATGCGATGTCGTATCTCTTCAACTTGGCTTAATGACGATTTAATCACCGTTCTGCGCCGAATCGGATTTTATTACACCAGTTGGCAAATTTATGTTAATCAACTGTATAAAATGATACGAAATCATCTAAATTTATTTCCTTGGAGAATTGCGCGAGAAAGTACAATATTTTTACACCATCACTTGACGCCACGTAATACGATCAATTTCAATTTTCAATATCAATCGGATTGCCGCACAGGCAATCTTGCAACTTATTGCAATCTTCCTGCAATATTACCATCTTGGAAAATTTCGTTATTGCGCTTGAAAAAAAAAATGAATAAATAAGATTAGTCCTAAGCTGTACGTTAGAATGATTGCTTAGAAGTTTCATAGGAGATTGAAGTATATAACCTTTTAGGGCACCGTGGATAGATCGGTTTTTTTATACAAAAAAATCAAATTAGAATTGCTTTCAATCAAAGCTATCACTCGAGATTGTATCAATCGAGAAATTTATTCTTCCATCATTATCATACACACATTTCGAAGTAATCAGCATGAAAGTTTTTCTAATTCGATCGCGAGTATTTTAAAATAGATGATTCGAAATATCGTTCTAAAAATAGCCACCAACATGCTAACTTATCCGCATTGTGGCCGACATTCTACGATCCGGCAATTCTGTAGGCTGGCAGACGTACGTAATGGCCGAGGGGCATATCGAGCCCTGTCTTGTAAAGTTTCCGTCGTACACGCGTGGAAGTTCAAATGGGTGCCATTACGAGCCGCCCGCGCCGGTAGAGACGTCAGTACCTGCGGTACTCGCGAGTCCTGCATTCTGCCGAGAGAAAGGTCAGAACTTCAGAAGCCGCAACGCGGCGGAGGCCGCCGCTAATCTATTCCCGGCTTAAACGAGCGCTTCGGCATTAAAGCCCTCCGCCTCGCGTAGGAAGCTTCGAGCGAATAAAATGACTTTCTTTACGACGGGATCGCCTCGCCTGTAGCGAAATTCAACGAGGGTACACGCCGTACACGTCGCACGGCATACGAAGAGAACGATAATTTACAACAATTGTCATTCTAATTTGTACAAAGTGCAACTATACCGAGAGATTCATAAAAGCAATGATATGACAATAAATACCATAAATAAGCAAACACGTGACTTGCATTTTTGTGAGATTATTTAATTAATGTAGATTTAAATGCAAAGATGAATATATATATAATTTACTATAAAAAAATAATACAGTGATGCCTCTGATTTTTGAATAATTAAAAGTAACGTTTGATTTCTTTCTATAAAAATTACCCATTGATTCGTAATGCTGAGAAGTATGATAATATAAAATATAAAATATAAAACATCCATTTTATCGGTATCTTTGAACAACCGGCGAACGTCTGATTTCAGGTGGACCCAGACGACGCTATGACTCACGATCTAACAACCACCTTGAGAAGCGAGCTGGCGGCTCTCGAGTACAAACGGGACCGGCTTATGTCTGAGGTAAACCGATTATCGTTTCTCTGCCTCGATAATCGGTCGCGTTAGTAATCAAATTGGTCTCCGTTCAGCTGCAGGAAATGAAAAGCGCCGTGAGATCGCGGGACCAGAGGGTCGTGGAGCTACAGGTAGAGGCGGATCAGCTTCGCGAGCAAGCGGCCAGGCAGAATTCCGTCGTCTCCAGTCTCAAGAAGCGCATTCAGGTTAATTTGCTTCCCTAACAAGCGGACGATTAAAGGGCGCCCTCCGTTAATGAGCGCCGAGATAATTCGCTTCTCCCAATCTCGCTTAAAGGCTGTCTCTCCGTTGAAAAGATCAACGCGAGACTCGCGGAATTCGTAGTCGACGTCGACGGACGGCGGACAATATACATCTTGTAGAATCCAATAACGATTTCACAGGAGCTGGAAGAGAGGGAGAGAAATCTCTACGCGTCCCAGGGCAGGAATGAGATCACGATACAGGGCCTGCAGCGTGACGTAAAGTACCACGAGGAAAAGGTCAGAGAATACGACAAGAAAATTCGACAATTGGAGCACAATATATCCGAGGAGATTCAACTGAAGGAACGGGCACGTCTGAATCTGCAGGTGCTGTATGTTTCAACATACGCCCGATCGCGCTTCTCGACACGCTGTCGACACTTCCATTTATTTCTCGTGCAGAGAAATCATATCAAATTTTTCCATTCCCTCTGTATTCAAACCGCTTTTTCAATATCTTATATTTTTCGATAGGATTTTGTGCGAAGGTTGGCACATGCATTGAACGTCGAGTATTGCGAGACGGCGCATCACAGTCCGGAGATGGTGATTCACAAAGCCGAAGAACTCGTGCAAGAAGTGAACCGTTTGCGAACGAAGAGCACAAACGTCGAGACGCAATTGACGGGCGTCGAGGTGGATTTCAGAACCTGCAGGGATGCTCTTGATCGTCTCACTACGGAAAAAGAGCAGTTACAGAGACAAGTGTCCGTTCAGCTAGTCGACATCGATCGTTTGCGTCAGGTACGACGATTGAAATTTTGTTTACGAATAAATTTGAAGGGACGTTTTGTTCGTAAATTTAATTACATGAACTGCCACTGCCAGAAATCGTGGATGCAGCTATTATCTTAATTATTTTAATTATTTCGAGCAGTCAAAAGCCATGAAATTATCAAATACTGTATTAATCATTAATTGCTTACCATTATCTCAGGAGAAGGAATGTCTGGAGATGCAATATAGGGTCGCCGAGAAGGACATGAACGACTTGAGAGACAAGCTCGTCCACGCGAATAGGAGCTTAACCAGCGCGACAGGGAACATATCGAATCAGGAGGCGCTGATCTGTCAATTACGAGGTAAATCACCGTGACCTGATCGATTCGATCTCATGCCTTCTGGTAACCGGTATCGCTCTTGCAGAGGATCTAAAAGCCCGCGAGGAGAAGACGCAACGCGTACAAAATGAATTCCGTCACCTCCTAGAGTCGGTTGCGATCCTCATCAGTACACCAAGCCGATTCGTCGAGTCCCACGAGAACGCGATCAAGGATCGCATTCGAGAAATTCTGGCAGACAACAAGGATCAATCGCTGGTAAAAACCACAGGCGTGCCAATTTTGTATTTTTGCTCGCAAAAACTCGAATTCTTTAAAATAAATAAGTTATTTAAATAACTTTCTTTACTTCACGGAAGATATAAATTTTCTATTCGTATATCGAGAATTTCATCGAAAAGAACTTTACATTGGAATTTTCAGTTTTGATGTACTTTAATCTATACACGATATCGTGAAATTTATAATGGCTACGAACGCGTTCTTGTCTCTTTCCAGAAAATACAAAGTCTTCGGGAAAAGGTGAACACAGCGACAGAGTCAACGAATCGGCAGAGCGAATTGGTCGAATCCACGATGATGAAGGTACGCAGTCTAGAGGAGGAACGCGCCGCTCTGGAAGCTAAAATACACAAGCTCGAATCCGAACTCACGAGCAGCGATCTCTCCAGAGAGTCTTTACGCAGAGACAAGCAGACGGTAATTTCAAACGCTTCTATCTCTTGGAAATGTTAAAGCAACCTTGACACGTAGCATCGAGAACGAGGAGTTAAAGACGTTATACAATTAACTGTCTCACATCTCTTCAAATTAAATGAAATATTGAATTTCTATTTTAAGGAAACAATTCTTGAAAAATTGAAACAGTATTTCAAATCTCTAATTTAAGTTTCTAAGACCCTAGCGTTACAAATTTCTAATTTCTAAAAAAAAATTTATTTCAGCTTACTCTAATCTAATGACGACGTGTATCGTTTGTTGCCCATGTTTAGCACCGATTTTAAAGCTGACGTTATTTTAAATCTTTATCAGTTCATGACCTTCCTGGACCGACTGGGCAAGGCGATGCAAATGGACGAAATCTCTCAAGAGATCGGGCTCGATCTTCAAACCGAGTCGCTGTTGGTGCGGGCTGAGCAGCTGGCCAGATTGGAGACCGACAAGCTAGTCGACAAGGTGAAGGGCACAATCGATGTTATGTACTTTCGATTCCGCTGTCACGTTGCTAACGTCTTCTCCTTTGTTCTGTGTTTCTTTGTCGTGCAAATCGTGTGTGCTTACCGCACGTCGCAGTATTTGTGCTCCAGCTACACGACCCTACCGAGGATTCGGCGCGAGCGATCGTTCCACGAGCTTCTCTGTCTCAAAGAAGTAAGCCCCCGCCGGCGCGAGCAAAGCGCCTTAGAGAGAAACTTCACAGAATTCTCAAGCATCCTCTTCGTAGACATTCATTTCGTTCCTCCGTCGTGGAGTATCCTTAACGTAGAGAAAGAGGCGCTTTTCATTCCTCCATTCCGCCCCGTAGGTTTTCCGATGTACTTTGCGGCTGAGAGAGGACGTTGGCCGAGCTTGCGACGTAATTGTTGCGCTTTAAATTGACAGTTTATCGGAAATACCGCGTAATGAAGTTCCATTTAATATAGCATCTACGATGCTGTTCGTGGCGCGTCGATATTGCGGTCGCTCTTTCCAACATAAAACTCGTCCGCGGCGTACTAACTTTTAATTAAATAATCTCCGATAACATGTCAGCAAAAACAGACTTTCCCTTTGATAGGACGTTCCCTCATTTTTTGTAAAAAATAAATTTCGTTTTTTTTTCTTATACATTACGTATTTAATGACACGTAATGACAATAGAAAAGTGTCGCAAATACGCACAAAGAAGTCACCATTATTTTATATTTCACTCGTCATCCTTCAAGACTCATGCCACCAACAAAACTCCAATCAATAATTGCACGAGAAATTAGTAAAGTTTGATATTTTTGCGTTCGGCAATAATGCGTATTTGCACATTTATGTCACACTTGGGAACCATCTTTGCCAAGAAGCACTCGACAAATGTGGTTTTCTTTTGTTTCGCAGACTTCCGTGGTTTATCAGTTGCAACGTCGCGTCCGAACCCTGCGGGAGCAATTGCAGCGCAGAGACCTGCATCTGGACCTTCTACGTAGGAAGCTATCTCTACAGGAGGACAGTGTGCGGATGAAGTCGCTGTTGCAGAGCGAGCGCGACGAGGCGAACATACGGTTTGTTTTAGAGTAGCCTGGGGCCAATTGCAACAAAATTATGAATAAACTTTCAACTTGCTCTTTGGTAATACATCGAATAATTTATAAAAACTATTATTTACACAAAATGTAATTGCGCTTTATCTTTCTCTCTTTGTCTCATATATCGCGCGGAAATGGACAATTATTACGAGGAATTTAGTACCTCATAAATAATGTTTACAAAGACTATCTATCTTGAACAACAATTAAGAGGCTATCATCTCTGTTGTGATAATTAATTTGTGTTACAATCGACTCTAACCTTTACTATCTATTGAGCACGTAACGTTAACGGGGAAACAATGCTTATCGAGTAGCTGTTCGATGAGAAATATATAGAGTCGCGGCGCGGGCGGTTTATTGGAAAATTTAGTCGACCGAGAGTGCGGGGCTTTATGCATGCGAGATGCGGTATGATTTTTTCACGCGGTGATCGCCGGCGGTTACCTGTAATTTCTGACAGTGGTCCGCGGTTTATTTCAAATGCGTCGAATGTATCTCTCTATATTCGTTGCTGTACGCTAGGCAGCTGTTAGGCATCGCTTCCGTTAATGCCCGATGAGGACAGAATTGGAAACAATTGGAAAAGATATGACCTTTATTCCTTCCTTTCTTTCAGCGCGAAGAAGCTGGCGAAACAGGTCGAGCGATTTCAAGTCCAATTGTCGGACGAAAAGTCGCGGAATCGGGAACTGAGCGCACAATTGACGGAAGCCGCGGATTACAAAGTATGTAATTTCAAGAATCCGTATTTACTTTCTCACAATCGGGTAAATCCGAATGCTTCGAGGAATATGCATGAAACGTGGCAGTTTGTGCAGTACGTGCGATGATTTCGTTGCAGCTATAGTTAACGACAATTGCGATGTTGGCTGCATTAAATCTTAATGCATTCGTAAACTTTGTTATTCCATGAGATGCTTCCAGTAAACAAGCGAGTATATAATTTTTTAAATAATTTAACTATTCCGGGCTTAAAGGTCGTTAAATGTTCTACATTAGTCGCAAGCAATCCATATTGTCGCAAGTCGCAAGAGGCTTGCAATTTGAGCTTTTACACTGCAGTCGTAAGTCACAGCCAATCAAAGAAGAGATTTGTTGTAAAAATGTCATTATCAATATGTCCTAAAAGCAAGCAGAACTGCTAGTAGTACCTACAAGTAAGTAGTATTGCTTTCTTCGCAAGCGTCGGGCGAAACGCAGCCGTAGAACGACCCTTTTATAGAAAACTTCGTTAAATTGATTTTACGCTCGTGAACGTTACGACGCGGCGTTACACCGGGAAAACAAAGTTCCCGAACAAATTCTCTTCATAAACCGCGCGAGAAAGCCTTTATAATCTACGACTATCAAACGTTTATAACCCACTTTTACGACATTTTCCGCGAGCAGATAGCCGCGCTGGAACGCAGCCGGAAGATAGAGGAGCTTCAGAAGCGTCTCGTCGAGAGCGAGATGTTGAGGACGCGTTACAACAGAAAGTTAACGATGGTGAAGGAGCAGATAAGGACGGCCGTGGAGACGGCCGATCAGGAGAGATCGATAAACGACCATTCCTTGCAGCTCCTCCGCGACGAGCTGGCTCAGGTCAAGCAAAATCTCTCCGAGGTCACGAGGAGGGAATCCCAAGTAAGATATGCATTATTACTTTTTGTACGTGTCAGATATCGCACGCGCTATTTCATCTCTCGTGTTTACGACTACCTATCTATTCGCGTTCATGTTGCATTAATGGAATAAAATATATATAAAATATTAAATAAACATATAAATAAATATATAAAATAAAATTAACTTGTTAGTCGAAACGGATGCTGAATAAATAAATTGTACCATTAATATCAAGGAATCGCGTCGCGCGACGTTTCCTTTGTCCGCCGAAAAAAAAAAACGCAAGAGGCAAGACCCGTGTCTCAATGCCGGATTGTGTATTCGGCACGCGTATTGGTACTCACGTAATTCTGATTTATGATCGTTCGTGTGCACGAACGCGGATTTGCGAGCGATTAAATTACGCAAAAGAAGTCGCTGTCGAAACGGCCACGGAGCCTCGTTACGTCGCAGACAAACTGCTTCAATGCATTACATATGTATTTCTCGAATCCCCATTTTCTAAAATCTACGTAAATCTTCTCTAAATGATACATATTTCCCGAGAGAGAGAGAAAAGGGTAGAATTGTTTCAATCTCCGTAAAAAAAAGAGAGAAAAACGCTAAAGAAAGCTAATTATATGATATAAATCCACGTTATACCCTCCGAAAGTCTCGCCGTAATCCACAGATTCTCTGTCGCGAATTCAAAACCCTTTGATCTCTTATTAAAGTGGCAAGCGTCCTTACAGAGCTTATTCCTAATACTCCGCGGAGGTAGAGGCCGAAAGGGACTCGTTAATTCATTGTGGCAATCCCAGTGCCTCGCGACGGTGGCGGCCATTCGCGTAATTGTGATCTCTCTCCCTCTCTCTTGTCGGGCGCATAACGCTCGTTCAGAACGATTTGGAGTTGACTCCGCGTCATAGTAATTCGAGACACGTTCGCGTTCGTCGCCAGGCTGTAAAGCGGATAGTTCCTTCGACTTAAACCCGCGTTGCAGTATACTCCGTGAAAGGACTGTAAATCTTGCACGCGATTCCGCGAGGCTTTATCCCGACGCTAACGTAACTTTGCTTTCCGAAGCGTCGCGGAACTTTGATTTAGTTCAAACAAGCGAACATTAATTATAATAAATTATACTAATTATACGTAACGGCGCTTGAGTCTTAATACTCTCGCTGCACATCTGTCAATCTGTTATAAAATAGCATTTAGAACTTCAGGAAAATATAAACAGAGATAGAGAAATAGAAAAAGAAAAACTGTTATGTAAATGAAAAAAGTTTTATCAGCACTCGAATACGAAATTGCAACTTTAATGCAACTTACTTTAATATTATTAAATCTGCAAAAATAATTGGATTTTATACATAACATAAAATAATATTTCGCACTAACAAGTATTATTTTTATATAGCGAAAAGTGTTTACAAAAAAAATGGCATTCTATAAAAATAAAGGTGCTTATGTCTTGCCTACTTATTGTTAGAAACAATTGTTTAAATTTACGATAGAAAAGTTAATGCTCGAGCGAGTCGCGCGACTGTTCCGAGTGAGCTACGAGCATGATTCAATTCGCAAATCGCTCATTTCCTGTTTCAGCTTTCAAGCTTCCGTATCTCAGTGGCGAAGTTATTGTCGGAATCTATGTGCACGCCCGATTACGAAATCATCGCGCGGCTACAAAAAATGGTCGCGGCTCATCGAGATTTTACGATGCTCTCCCGTAGATACGACGAGCCTTTGGAGACGAGTCCCTCGAGATGCACCAGGTAATAGTCACGAGGAGCAAGTGGGCCATCGTATTATCCATAATTTAAATTTTCTCTAAAATCTACTGATGCGTCAGTAATTGAATATTATCACATTACTCCGTCTCACATTTCCAAGAAGCATTTGTAGAATTATTGCATGATTGATTGTTGGAAATCTATGATAGTTGGAAATCTCTTAAAACAAAATTCTGCAGATATTATCGTTACAAATAAAATTATTGACGGAAATTTACGCCTGTACGATGATCATATATATTATGTTTTTATGTTTATGTTATTTTTGTGTATTCTTCTATACAATCACATGGACTTAACTATTTGCATTATTCTTGTACCTTCCCGTTACAGCATTCATCCGGTCCATCCGCCGAGATCGCCCGGTTCACGTTGTACCCGTTACGAGGACAGCGGTTTCGCGGACCCGCCCGATCTCCATGACATCGACGACGATTACAACAAGAGGCCAGTGAGGAGCAGCCTTCTTCCGTGACACCGGCCAAAGTTCAAGTTTTAAGCATCCCCGGGGAACGTTGTACGGTGTCTCCGCGTTCAATCCACCTCGAGGTCCCTAAATGGAGGCCCCGAATCTCCGATCTCACGTAGCTGATGTCGCGAGTGGGAAAACACTGCTCCTCGCACATGTGTCGTAAAGCGTTACGTTTATTTCGCGTAAACGAGCGACTTTTACGAGATGAAGAGGACCATTGGCTTATATCGACCATCGTCGCTTTGGACTACGAATTGGACAGCAGGCACGCCATGAGATCGCTCGCATGTTCGATCGAGCGTTCTCGATGGCTCGCCCCGGCACCGATTCCGATGGGATAAGCATTAAGAAATATCGAGCCATCGATCCGTGCTATTACGAGGGAATGGAAGAGGAAATCGACCCGACGCGTTCGCATGAAATCGCAATTTCGCGCTAATTATTAACCGGCAAGCGTGAGAAATTCCTAACGGGTCGTGTGGAAGTGCGATATTGAACGTATAGAGCATTGGCTGTCATGGAGGGAAATCGTCGAAAGTGTTCAGTGAAAAGTACGCGAACCTGATTGTTCGCGTAGCTATAGTTTAAGGTGATTTATTTACGCGCCGGCCGCATGGCGCAGACTTTGATTTATACACGCGAATAAAATAGCTATTATATACATATAGTTATACATATATACTTATCACTCCCGAAAAAATCGCCTGGATGTGCCACTTGAAGCAAGCAAGAGAGTCATTAATATGTATTAAGAATGGAACCGTATCGAATAAGACAAGTCAAGCATGCAAAGCGTGTATAAATGAAATAATGAAGAATCAAATGTAAATGAAGTCATGTGAAATAATGAAGAATTTCAGTTTATAAAGAAGCCAGTTTGCGAAGAATTGTGGAAATAATGTTTGGAATACGAATTAAAGACTGATTAATAGAATCTTTTTTTTGTGAAAAGATTACAGTGCTCATTTTTCTTTCTTTATCTTACAGAATAGAACCGCATTTTGAATAATATTATATCATCACATGCATATATATAAAAAATCTGTGCGGGTCAATTAAAAAAAAATATATACACAAGTGTTCATAAAGTTTTTTATAGAAGTTAAAAGTGTCGTGTAATTTTTACTTATATTACTTACATTTCGATCTTTCCAATAAAGAAAGAAGAAAAGAATTTTTAGAAATCTAAATTAATTTAATTTATGCAATATGATCTTTTTGTTAACTCATATATAATTTGTTAAATAAATGTTATTTAAAATAACTTTCTCTAACCGACTTATATCATTTTATATCTTAAAATTATAAAAATTCCTGATATTATAAAAATTATTAAACTAATCTCAAGTTAAATTTAAATTCTCATATGAGATAATAGAGTTGAAATAGCTGCGCCTATTCATTCTAATAGTTCTTTGACCTCGATACCGCCGATCGTTTAGCGCTCTTTTCTAATCAATTCGAAACAATGCGAGGGATGTACAAACGGCGCTCGCACGAATCGTGCGAAACATTTCACGGATCGACAAGCGGAGTTCCCCAGGCGTTCCCCATTTAAATACCACAAAAAACAACGTTAGGGCCACTTCACAGTTACGATTGCATAGCGCGGCCTCCGATATCAATGATCTCCCGTTGATCAACGAGCGCAATCCCGGTCCGACTTGTCGATACGGTTAAGTATTCGTATTCCATATCGCGCTATTAATTGGCCTCATAATAATTACAGCGCCAAATTGATGAACGAGGGATTTCCTGTTTGCGGCTTCCGCAGAGGGTTCTAGCGCGTTACTCGTTATACACTCGCCATTATTGAAAGCCCCACTTCCGGCGACACGGTTCCAATTTCTCTGCCCACCACGCTCATCAATGAACACCCGAAAGTGACAGGTAACGGCAGGTAACGGTATATCTTCGGTAACATCGATCGGCGGTCCCCTATATTGATTGTTGCGCGAGTCTACGATATCGCAATTATCCGACCGTCGACCGGCGAACCCTACAACTCTGTAATTAGCTTGGAACAAGGTTGCAATGAAATCGCACTGCGACCCAAATAACTCGCCTGAGACCTTCCGAAGAGATTCCCAGTCTCTTAATTCACAGAAAGACTTCGGAGAATTTTAGGATTTCACTATTTTGCGATATCTTTCTGTGAAAAGGTTCGTTTACTCTTACGTCACGATGCGTCATGATAATAATGATATTTATGTGAGTTCTTCTCTGCTTGGCTACAATCTGTCTTTCTTATTCTTCATTGATTCTCTTCGGAATATCTCTTTAGGTCATCTTTTGCGCGAAAGAAAGTAACATGTAATTTTCAGACAGTTTTTATGAGTGAATGTACGTTGACAGCGGTCACCTCTTACATCACGACCGCGGAACACGTGTACATGCGACGATATCTTCGCAAAGTGCAATAATCTTGCTGCAACACGTCGTTAGGAGCAATCGAAGTGCGTGGTAATGAACAGCAGGAGAAAAGGGATATTGGGTCATTCGCGAATCCTTTCAGGGCTCTCTAACGAGAATCCTCTTTAGAAAATGTTTTTACTTCGCGAAATTCCTCCCAAGAGATCGATTTACCTTTCAAGATATATGATCAACATTTTACAATCAACAAATTATTTACAGAATATTAATAATAGATACAATAATTTTTGACTTTATTGATATTCTTTCTCTTTTATTTCTTTTTTCTACGGGTTTCTCTTGCGTTTTTGAATTATCCCGTGATTCGTGGGGGCTTCTTCAAAGAAAAATTTCTCGCTTATGAGAAAACTCTCGCGTAATAAACCGTTGACCCACGCGACACACACGAACACGGTTAACACGTCTTCGCCCGTGAATGATCTCGGGCACGGGGTACGCGATGGTAGAGGCAGTCAGCTCACGCAGTCTGGGTCAATGCGGGGTTTAGAGTCACGTGTCGGTAGTAGCGTCGAAAGAACCGCAAGTAATGATTCTTCCTTTCACGCAAAGTGGGTCTCGCAGGAAGTCGCTTTAAATAATACTCATCGTTACTGGCACATGAACAATCGGGCAATATCACCGTGCAAAAAAAGCACGTTGTTGATGCGGCGATTGCAACTGCAGTCGCGCTCTAATGTATCAAGGTTACAATGGAAACCGTCGCGCGAAAAGAGAAACCGTTCTGTACGATATTCGCGAAGCGGCAAAAAAATTCACGTGGCTTTTCCGAACAATACCGTCGATTTCTTCAATTTGTTGCCAAATCCGTGGCGCAGTTTAGCCTTCGCGTTCTTCCGAGATCGCGCAAACTGGTGCATTCATGTTTTGACGATCGACACGTTGCATTGCTCAGCAATGTGTCAAGGCGCAACACGATAATTTACGCATGTGAAATCCGCGATTTTTGCCGATCGAACGATGAACAAAGAGTGCGTAATCGCGGAACGACATAATTCTTGCAATTCGGCAAAGAGACAAAAGTACGCCGGACACATCCCGTACTTTCCCGTATTATCGTTGACCTCGCGCTCTAACCGGCTTAATTGTTCTTGCGCAATCGACATTCCGTAATGACGATATAATTCCACGATTACGCACGACGAGGACTCGTTACGGAATTTACGAGCGGGTTGATTTATTACGTGAGCCGACTTGGAGCGCGAATTCGAGTTGTTCCGCCACTCGTCTCTCGCCGTGATTTTTACCGACGAATTTCGCTCCGTATTCCGGCGCCGGGATTAATCGCTCGTCGTTTGCCACGGCGCGGGCGCGGCGGCCGATCGTACTTTTTAATTGGTCAATCGGGCCAGATAGAATCACAGGTCTGTCATCACTTCCTTTTGTGATAAGCGACTATTCGAACTTCCACTCAAACAAGCGTTTCTCTCCGAGTCGGACGGATATTGAGAGACAAGTCACAACGAATCTCGTATTAAAGTCCTTGCTGCTAGATGATGATACACTCGAATAGGGTAATTTAAAAGTAATAAAAGATATTTGATGATGCGCATGTACATATGTAGAATGAGATTAACAAACACACATCTCGTGTGTTTGTTACAATCCTTTGAATGCAGAACCGCAAACTTGTATATGCTCGAGCTACGAGGCTCGAAG
Source organism: Temnothorax nylanderi (assembly GCF_030848795.1). Lineage (NCBI taxonomy): Eukaryota > Metazoa > Arthropoda > Insecta > Hymenoptera > Formicidae > Temnothorax > Temnothorax nylanderi. The sequence goes on from NW_027249135.1 coordinate 212,410, forward strand.
TTATGACTCACCAGTAATATCACCGATAATATGCGCTCGGTCTGCATGATAGTACATGCTATTATGTGCTATCAAAACACGATTGTACTCGTCACAAGTCGTATTTACACGCTTATAGACGTTAGAAGGATTTTTTGGAGAGCCTTTGAATACGTTAGACAGTTTAATATCATAGCAATCGCGTTAGGAGCGTATCAGACGCCGATGACTCTTAAATTCAAAGTATATAATTTAAGAAGTTCAAGAAGTCGTGGCGAATTGCGATTACAGGTACTTTTCTAATGGCGAATAGCTATCACAATGACGTCGTCGATTTTAACGCGCCTCTGCCTACACGCATTTGCGTGCCGTGCACTTTCTCGCTAGCTCTCGCATGCTGCATGCGTCCGTGAACCTTCCCGCAGTAACATCTCGTAAACCCAATTGCGTCTCGCGCGGCTTTATTGACCCATTAGCTATTTACGACTCGTTTTCTAAACATTCCTAGGAGCGGACGTTTAACGCAATCAGCTGACGCATCTCTCAAATCGAAAACCGTTTTCTCCACGCGCGTGTACAGCCGAGAGAGAGAGAGAGAGAGAGAGAACGAGAGAACCGCGGATCGCGTCTGCTTGAAGCGACCGCCGCGCGGTGATTGGTCTCGCGAGACAGATTGACGGCACCGTTTCCGAGATTTTTCTACAGGCTGCAGCTATGCCTATTGTGCTGAAGATAGCTCGCGAGACTCTGGGAAGCGTACGCATCTGCCGGAAAATACATATGTACGTGCGAGAGACGCGGTAAAAGCGGGTTACTATTATCAGCGGAAATATATCCTACGACGTCCTACATTTTCCGGTATACCCGGTGTTTCAGAATCAGTTTGTTAACACAGCTGAAAAGTAAATTTGTGTTAGAGCTAATTTGCTAAGCCTTTCCATTTTCAATGATAGATGATCGCGTGATTCTCGAGGCCCCAATAGTAACGATTGTTAGCCTGATGTATTTCCGTATTTGTAATTAAAAGATAATTAAAAGATTACGCAGTTCTTGGCTCTGAGTGTGCACCTTCGTTGCGTCTGACCGGATGCACAAATGTTAATTGGAACAAAAGTAGTTTATTTAAATCGTGGCTGAAAACCTGATTCTGTCTGCTCGATCAAAGGAAGAGGCAAAAATTAACGTCCCCGGCAGCCTGATGGAGAAATAGGGTCCAGTCTTGCTTTCAAGCCGCAGAGGAACATCGGGCATCCTCGTGACCAAGTTCAGGGCTAACAAGATCCCGTCTCGCCTCTCTCGCTCGTCCGAGAGGCCCATCTTTCCTTTGCGTAAGAGACGCCTCTTGCAGCCTCTTCGCTGTCGGCTCTCCCACCATTTTCTCGCAGGCTCGACCGGTCACCCTTTACTTCACTGCGTTTTATTTTCAGCGATCCAGTCCGGCCGCTATTCATTTATCCTTGTTTTAATCCTTCGCAATTCTGAACTCACTCTTTAGTGTTCGCTTCTTTTTCCTTCTTGCATTATCTACCATTTCTGTTTTTGAATAATGCAGACATTTTTGGATCGTAAATACACGAACATAAACTGTGAAATCGTGTTTAATTTCCTTGAACAATTTTATGTTCAACAAACACCATAAATAAAGTTCATAAAGTTTTGATAAAATTTTATTTCGTAGATTAGATAATGTTTATGGTATCCTAACCACGATTTTTGTGGTATAAATTTGAGGTATCATGACAATACTCACATTAAAAATTTCAAATTAAGTTGCAACGATGAAGTTAGTATACGTATTCTTATTAGTTGCTGTTGTTGCAGTTACTATGAGCCCTGGCATCATGGCTGAATCATCTGCTGATGAATTTGGAAAAGCTAAGGTATAAAAACGTTGCTTATAAAAAGACTGCTAAAAACTATTCAAGTATCTTTTAATATTTAATATTTAATATTGTATTTATTTCATATCTATATTTTATATTTTACTATATCTATTTATTTATATTTGTACGCATGCTTGTTTTCAACAATTAATAATTAATAGTTGTTTAATAAGAATTTCGGATAATTTTTTAAATCACAAAAAGCATATAAATATATTATTTGCAATGCTATACCTACTTGTTAAAATTGTGTATATAATGAGCACGTGTATCACTTTAAGAGTATAATTTGCAATAAATGAGTAACGTGTTAAAAAAGAGCAAATTTTTTATTAACATCTATACAAAAATATAAATTCTTATAAGAAAATGTTATTGCAAATCACACTATATAATAAATATCTTTTTTTACGTCGCAAAATGTAAAATCATACAAGCTGGAAATTAAATTTTGGTTATTTTCTTATATTTCAGAAAATCGGCATCTTTGATCAAATAGATAAGGGATGGGCTTGGTTGATGAAGCAGATGGGCTAAATACACTATAATCGAATAATATCTACGGCATAAAAAATGCAGCAGGTATTATTTAATATTTCAATTAATAAACATTCTGTAATAATGCTTTGTTGTATAAATTGCTAAGAAGAGTAGCATTTAAACTTCAGGTCAATACTTCTTATGTGTTGCAACGATGAATGCATAGTCTTGTTACAGTTGTTAGCTTTTTGCAGTTACATGAGTGTCAGTACCACGCTTGAATCCAAAAGCACCACATTGTGGGCGGATCAAGAGTGGGGACGGCTAATGTATAAAAGCTTTGTTTATAATAAGATTGCTTACCCAAGTATCTTTAATATTACAAATTTGACATTGTATTTATTTCATATTTATAGTTGAGGGGAGACCAGGGACAAAAGTAACACGGGATGAATGTAACAAACACGATTATTAAACACTTATCATTCTTGTACGTATTTGTCTGACAAATTCGTATTGACGTATTTTTGACAAATTCGTAAGGAATGATAAGGGTTTAATAATCGCGTTTGTTACATTCATCCCGTGTTACTTTTGTCCCTGGTCTCCCCTACTTATATTTCAAATCACACTATGTAATTAATATCTTTCTTCACGTCAAGATGTGAAATTATACAAAACTAGAAATTAAAGTTTGCTTATTTTCTTATATTTCAGAAAATCGGCATTTTTTCCATGAAATATCCAAGGCATTCAATTGGGCGCTAAATAAACTTTTTTAAGTTAAGTGTATTGTAATTAAATAATAGCACAATAAATTTCACGAGTTTTTCAACTAGTAAATATTCTGTAATATTATTTTCTGTTATAAAAAATTATATGAAACAATTTTCAAAAATATTAAAAAATTATATAAAATATAATTATATTTTATTGTTAACCTTAATAAAAAGTTGACCTTAATGAAGCTAGTGGAAGAGTAGCAAATTACGATTCTTTCATTGGTATATTATCAAAGTTCTACACATTCAAAGACTTGTACTGGCTCAGGATTCCTCGGAGAACATATGTTCCTAATCGAAAGTTGTTCTATTTTGGCCCCTCTATACTCTCCTTAAGTTTGGCAGTAATCTTTTAAATCACCCTGTATATAAAAATATGTCATGTATGAATAAATATATTACAAGTAAATGCTATGGAAGTACATTCTGTAATTAATACGAATTCCTTATTATTTCCTTATAAAACACTATCTTGACATTTTGACAATATTCTTAATTAAGTATTTAAACATAAATAAAGTTATACATACATATTATATATATATATATATATATATATAATATGTATGTATAACTTTATTTATGTTTAAATACTTATATATATAAAAGTTATATTTTTATTTCTAATATAATTTGAATTTTTATTGAATGTTATACGATGTGTTTTACTTTTCACTAAAATACGTGCGCGATTTTATCTGATGTAATAAAATCAGAATCTTTTATATTAGATTATAAAAATATTCTTAGTGCAAGCAAAATATTTTTAGAGTGCATTAAAAGTACAATAAACGTCGTAGACATACAACGATAGGCATTTATCTTCTTCGCGATTTCTTTAATATTTTTAGACGGAAAATATAATAGATAGAAAATTACACTTATAGACGGAAAGTTTGACAAAGTGGACGATTATTGTTGAAACTTGTAATCGAGTAATTTATTATTTATTATGTTTTATATTTTTTAACATTAAATTAAAATATGTAAGAACGCTGATAATAAGAAATAATACAATCGTGTTATTTCGTATACAATCGTATTATTTTATTGTATTTCGGATTAAACTATAATAAAAATCGGCTTTTCAAATAATAAATTTCTTCACCATTGTAAGGAATAAGATTAATTTTCATAACTGTAATAAAATGTATCGTGTTTTATATGGTAATTGAAAGACAGATATCAATAAAGTTTTGAAACAGTATAAGAACAAAAAATGAACATTCGGAATAAATGTTTTTTTTATTTGCTTTTTATTTATTTTAGTCACTGCATTTTTGATATTTAAATTAATGTGCTAGCAGAAATAATTACAGTTAATTCGTTCTTAATATTTATTTGTATGAATTAATGCTATTGCAGTATAGAGAGATGGCAAAGATTGCATAAATCTATAGATTAAAACTCAGATTTCGAGCTAGAAATTTAATGTCAAATTGAGAACAGCGCGATTTAGTAGATCTTATACCCATATGTGCATCTTATTCATTATATCATTTAATTTCACCAAGATTGTATTCCGACCTAAACCTATGTTATGTTTAAATTTATGTAATTTTCTATTAATATCTGTGGTGACTACTATTTAAATTTTTTCAGCGAATTGGAGGACAATTTTTCTTCGCACAAATACTAAGTAAGAAGTTATTATTTACTACACATTTTAATATCGCATATATTCTTGCTACCTTGTATTAAGAAATGTTTTCATGGATATTATTAAATAACTGGACTTAAATAATTAAGATTAATTTAATTTGCTGCTGCGTTTATTTAATTCACAAACATTTAATTAATTTATTTTGTGTCTGTCGATAATGTATCAAATATTAACGAGATTAATACTCTCAAGATTTCCATATTATTTCCATATTATTTTATCCGTCTACAATTTTCCCTTTATTTTATCCAGTGCCTCCTGGGCCCATTGGTTTAGTTCATCCTGAAATACACAATATATTTTCCTTAGTAAACGTGACAATATGATAATAGTGCTTAAACTTTAAGATGACAGAAATCATTTGTGACGCTATTATTGTTTGAAAATGTTATATTACACTAAATATAAAAATTTAGATTTCTTCCCTTCATGTTTTGCTAACTTGCCATGCATAACTTCAAAAATATAACACAAGATTTAAAAATTTAAAAGAATAAAAATATCATGAAATATATCGAGCATCGTGAAATGCATGATAGTTTAAAGGATATGTGGCAATAAAAATAATTATCACATCTTTTATTCTGTGTCACATATTTTTGATAAATATCACTTGAAAGTAAAACTAACAAAACATTTTAAATATTATATTTATGTGTAAAAATATAAATAATGCATGCTTTTACAAATTGTTTTAATTTTGTTGTAAATTTGTACTGTCACTAATAATAAAAAACAAGTCATAAACTAATACATAAAGAATTTCGTTCCGTGTAAAAAGATTTGCTTGCATACCTTTGTAGAAAATATATGACTGACAGGTAAAAATGTAACAGGTTAAAATGACCAAAATAAATTCATATGCGATATTCTACATATGCGAAATTATATCATCTTATTTTAATTATTATTTAGAGTAATATTAAAAGAATTTATCGTACCATAGACATCGCAGGTTCAGCTCTAGCCCAAGGTTCTGCATTAATAGCCGGGATATTAACTGCGACCAAGATCGCAATTAAAGCGAATAATAAAATTACAGCTTTCATGTTCGCTTTCTCGTTGTAATAAAAAATAAAATGTATTACGTCTCGCTACGTATATTTTGCGACTGACATACTTGATTTCGTGGTCTAACTAATTTATAGAGAAACTTGTATCTATACATTGGCGATAAAAGTATATCAAGAACATAAAATAGAAAACATACACTTTTTATTTTTTCAGTTTACGACGAAATTTATCAAGCATCGTGAGATGCGTGATAGTTTGAAAAATATGCGACCACATAAAGATGATCATCACAATTTTTATTACTACAGAGTACCTACACCAGTAAAGAGATTTGCAATTACTGCGTATCGAACATGTGTCAAACTACAAAATAAACATATTTTTAATTTATAATAAACCTGAATGTCGATATTTAAAAATTGCTTATAAATTTCATGTATGCATTTTATAATATCGTTCTGTTTCTATTCAAAATTATCTTTTAATCTGGATTTCAGAAATAGAAATCCATAATCATTGTGTTACAGAAATAATGTCTTTTTGCCACATTTCGTTTGCATTTATATTATACAATTGTTTGTTACAGATTTAAATATTCTTTTCAAATATATATATTTTTTATTTATATTTGCATATAAATATATATATATATATATATATATATATATATATATATATATATGAAAGATATATATATATATTTTTTTAATTCTTCTATTTTTTTCTAAAGATTTGCTATATTATTTCTCTAATTTATATATTATTTTAATAATTTATTAATCTACAGAATGATATTTATTGTAATATCTGTATGTATAATAGGATTGCTTTACCTTTCCAAAGCAACATTTTTTGCATTAAAAGATAATTTTTCTTTAACAAAATCATTTAAGTTTCAACGCGAAATATTTATTTTACTTTGTTGCATGTAAAATTGTCTATGGAGTAGATGAGATGGTTGATCAACAAGAAATTAATTTAATTTGCTGCTGTATTTATTTGGAATTAACAGGTTTATTTTTACAAACATAACGCCAATAATGTATTACAATGACATTAGTGAAATCTCATTGTTTTTTTAGATTTTTTATTAAACAAATGTTTTTCTACTTTGTGCTTAACATAATCTACTGGTGATAAGATCCAGTTTTTCATATTCACCTTGAGTTTTTCCTACAATATAAACATAGATTTCTTAATAAATTTATTAATTGACTTATTGATATGTAAATTGTAGATTAATATAAAAATAATATCAAAAGAGTTTTAAAGAATTATGTCATGTTACAAATCTGACTTTCTTTTTATAATTTTTAAAATATATTACAAAAGAAGGAATTTACAAGATTAAACATGACTCGATGATAAAGCTGTGTTAAAAACACATTAAGTATCATATTTTTGTGTAAAGATATAAACAAATCTTGGCAATTGTATGTTCAATTTATAAATTATTTTAATTATTTATTTTTCCCAACAATGGGCAATAAACGATGCATATTGATTAAGTCATAAATTTACAAAGTATAAAAAAACTTGTTTGCTTACCTTTACACTGTGAAATATAGACAACTATATAAATGAGTAATAAACAATATTTTTAAGATATGTAGTCAAATCAGTTCAAGTTAAAGAGGTTAGAATACTGTACCTTAAATTTTATTTAGCAAAAACTTCCCAGGTAGGAGAATAACGCCTAAAGACGTCATTTGACGTATTCTCCTACAAGGGATCCTTAGCTACGGGCGCAGGTTCTTCAAAATCTTCGTCAGAAGGCTCAGCAAAAGCCTCGGCAAAAGCCTCGGCCAAAGGCTCGGCAAAACCATGAGCAAAAGCTTCGGCAAAAGGTTCAGCCTTAGACTCGGCATTAGCATTAGCAAAAGCATTAGATTCTGGAGAAGCTTCCGCAGCAGGATTGGCCATAGTCGGGATGATAATTGCGACAAGGAGCGCAAGTCCGAATAAGAAAATTACAATCTTCATTTCATCGATTGAAATTACTGCGTTATATTACGTAACGTTTAGTGTCTTCCCATAGCTGACTGACAATTTATACAAAAAATTGTGCTCTGCTATCGAAATACTAAAATATATCGAAAATATAAAATGATAATGTACTTTAATGACTCATTGTCAGTATTTTTCTTAAAATCGCGCTTCGTAATATCCTCATGATGTCAATATCTTCAAACGATTATTTTTATAGATGAATGTGTTTAGAAACATGTTAAAAATATTAATGTATTTTAGAAAGAGAATTACATAAAAATTTAATATAATTTATTAATGAATATTACAAAAAAATCATTTGAATAATTAAAAAATATGTTTTTAACTATGTCGTAGAGAGAATCTATCAAAGTTTTATTTCTACAGCTAAATATCGATATAAAAGTATCGATTATATGGATTATTACGCTTTATATGCGTATTGATAATGGAAGTATGCAAGATTATTTTATAGCGATTCTAACTTTGCTGCGTCAGAAGAAAAATGTTTTAAAAATTTTATATGCACGTCGTGCAGCACGTTTCATGATTTAATATTATCATTTTGTTGACAAAATGTAGCGATATAGAAATCGTGACCTAATAAAATGAAACAGCACGAACAGGTCCGAACGGTTCGAATCTCCAGATAAATCTGACAAGCGATAATAAATCAATAAATCCATATGTCCCGTTGTCAAGGGACGCGCTTCGGCTTGAAGCTACTCGTGAGCGAAGTTCAGCACGCAACGGGTGTCCCAGCACGGGCGCAACAATATATATATATGAAAGATATATATATATATATTTTTTTTTTTAATTCTTCTATTTTTTTCTAAAGATTTGCTATATTATTTCTCTAATTTATATATTATTTTAATAATTTATTAATTTACAGAATGACATTTATTGTAATATCTGTATGTATAATAGGATTGCTTTACCTTTCCAAAGCAACATTTTTTGCATTGAAAGATAATTTTTCTTTAACAAAATCATTTAAGTTTCAACGCGAAATATTTATTTTACTTTGTTGCATGTAAAATTGTCTATGGAGTAGGTGAGATGGTTGATCAACAAGAAATTAATTTAATTTGCTGCTGTATTTATTTGGAATTAACACGTTTATTTTTACAAACATAACGCCAATAATGTATTACAATGACATTAGTAAAATCTCATTGTTTTTTTTTTAGATTTTTTATTAAACAAATGTTTTTCCACTTTGTGCTTAACATAATCTACTGGTGATAAGACCCAGTTTTTCGTATTCACCTTGAGTTTTTCCTACAATATAAACATAGATTTCTTAATAAATTTATTAATTGACTTATTGATAAGTAAATTGTAGATTAATATAAAAATAATATCAAAAGAGTTTTAAAGAATTATGTCATGTTACAAATCTGACTTTCTTTTGTTATAATTTTTCAAATATATTACAAAATAAGGAATTTACAAGATTAAACATGACTCAATGATAAAGCTGCGTTAAAAACACATTAATTGTTATATTTTTGTGTAAAGATATAAACAAATCTTGGCAATTGTATATTCAATTTGTAAATTATTTTAATTATTTATTTTTCCCAACAATGGGCAATAAACGATGAATATTGATTAAGTCATAAATTTATAAAGTATAAAAAATTTATTTGCTTATCTTTACACTGTGAAATATAGACAACTATATAAATGAGTAATAAACAATATTTTTAAGATATGTAATTAAATCAGTTCAAGTTAAAGGGGTTAGAATACTGTACCTTAAATCTTATTTAGGGCACTACGAAAAGCTTCAGTAGCTGCTGCCGCAGCTTCGGCAAAAGCTTCGGCAAAAGGCTCAGCAAGACCATGAGCTAAAGCATTAGATTCTGGAGAAGCTTTCGCAGCTGGATCGGCCATAGGTTCTCCATTAGTCGGGATGATAATTGCGACAAGGAGCGCAAGTCCGTATAAGAAAATTACAGTCTTCATTTCTTTGCTTGAAATTACTGCGTTATATTACGTAACGTTTAGTGTCTTCCCATAGCTGACTGACAATTTATACAAAAAATTGTGCTCTGCTATCGACATAATAAAATATATCGAAAATATAAAATGGTAATGTGCTTTGACTCATTGTAAGTATTTTTATTAAAATCGCGCTTCGTAATATCCTCATGACATCAATATCTTCAAACGATTATTTTTATAGATGAATGTGTTTAGAAACATGTTAAAAATATTAATGTATTTTAGAAAGAAAATTACCTAAAAATTTAATATAATTTATTAATGAATATTACAAAAAAATCATTTGAATAATTAAAAAATATGTTTGTAACTATGTCGTAGAGAGAATAATCTATCAAAATTTTATTTCTACTGCTAAATATCGATATAAAAGTATCGATTATATGGATTTTTACGCTTTATATGCGCATTGATATGGAAGTATGCAAGATTATTTTATAGCGATTTTAACTTTGTTGCGTCAGAAGAAAAATGTTTAAAAAATTTTATATGCACGTCGTGCAGCACGTTTCATGATTTAATATTATCATTTTGTTGACAAGCGATATAGAAATCGTGACCTAATAAAATGAAACAGCACGAAAAATATTACTCGCATCGACAGAATTATTAGAAATACTGTCGGTATCTTCTACTAAAGTTTTTATTGTCTATCTTTTTACAATTGTTGTTGCCCAAATGATAAACATAACTGATATCAAAGAAACTACGTCTAACATTATTAAATTCAGAGTACTGAAGTTATTCCGATGTTATCTACCAACACATTATTAATTACTTTGTTAACAATTTTTATCAATTTTATAAAAATAAAAGAATTTGACACGCTTACACTTTCAATTTAAATGTTTGTTTTTAATTTTTTTTTAATAATTTCAGTTACGTCGAAAATTCTAAAATTGTAATTTTTTTATGCTTTTCTTAAAATTATTTCAGAATTAAAATTTTTCTTATTTTCTTTTAGCTCTAAGAGCAAAAAGAAAAGGAAGACAAGCTCTAAGCAAAATTAGGCGCACGTATTTCAATGAAAAGTAAAACACATCGTATAACATTTTATTATTCAGATAGTAGATAAATCAAATAAAATAAACAAGAATAAAAGCGAAGACTTATAAAATCAAATTATAAAATCAAAAGCGCACTGTAATATAACAAATACAAATACAATTCTTCCATTTAACAAATAAAATACAATTCTTCCAATATAACAAATAAAATACAATAATTCTTCCGGTGTACTACTTAGCTGCAGTAACGTATTGTTATAAAAAAGGAATTTTGTTTGCATGCCATTATCGTTGAGTTGCAAATGTCGAGACTTTTGCGAATTTTCTGAACAGAAAACCGTAGAGATGAAAGATAAGTGAGTAAATTAAATATTTACGAATGCAAAATTTGCATATTTTGCATTAGTCATTTATAACCCTCTTCACCTATCCGCATTTTTTCATGTTATTTTATTTATCATTAAAATATCATATCAAAGATAAGTTTTATTATGTACATACATATTTATTTATTATTTGTTCGTTCTTTGACGTTTTATTAATTTTACGCTTGCTCATGCAATTTTATATTTCAAGCGGTATATCGGTAATAATAAAATGAGTCACGAGAGTTATCACGTCGTATGAATAATATTTGTACAAAAAACGTTGTATGCTGTACATAAAAATTCGTGCAGCACGTATATCAGTTTTTCCAACTGAGAACGACGGAACAATTGGCGTAAGAATCTTATTATGAAACTCAGCAACTTATTTAAATTTGTCATAACTATTTGGCTGTTAGTATATGACGATCACAAAATCCACACCGGATAAATTTGATCCAGATTTTACCGTGTAAGTTGTTAATTTAAGTAATTTTATCATAATTTTATTATAATTATATAATAATGATATATTAATAATCAATTTTATAAAAATCAAAACTTAATTTTTCTTTTGTCATTTCGTTCGCTTGAGATATTTCACGCCTAGATTTGTATACGATCATCGTAATATAAAACTATCTGTCGCAAAACAATCAATGAAAGAATATTGACGTATAATACCGTATTATCTGTTATTTGCTTTTGCCAACACAATACTTGCAATAAAGTATTGTTCTTTTAAAATTATTTATTGTTGCGCTAATTTTTAAAAAATTCTCTAAAGTGTGACAACTATATTATATCAATTCACTTTAAAATATTCTATACATTATCTATACGGCATCTGTAATACGTTATTAAATGACAATTTTATCAAATAATAATAATTTATGAGAATCATGAGTATCTTATAAATCAATATTGTTTCTAATAATACGAAAACTACCAAGCGATACTACCAACGATAAATACTATATCTGTCTGTAGACGCCATAAACTCCATTACTATACAATTATGCCATGCTAAGTGAAGCTTTAATATGTATAGGATCGCGCAGAGCGCATTTAGTTACACGCAATTAGTATGACTCTTTGGCGCAAGCGTTCTTTTACAGATTTTAGTAAAAGAAAAACGATATTTTAATCTCTATTTATTTACGTATCGCGTTCTCTACCGTATTTGCCCACTGTACGTATTGCAAACTTATATTCTGCAAACATGTGTATTATCACGATGCACGATCCCGTTTTACTCATTGTCGGAGAATTAACGCCGCAGGTATACCGCTCGTTTAGATGCACCATGTATTCAGCTGTATCGCTGAAACTTTTAAATGTTAATGGCATCTTCCCCTTCGGCTACGGCAAATAATGCACCGATGGAAATAATGCTCAAATTTGCCCTTTTCATTGACTTATACAATAAAGCAATGTACAGTTCTGCATTGGAAAGAAATTTTATTTTATGCGTCGTAAAATCGCGTCTGGTACCACGCTATCATCGTCAAACCATAAATTATGGCGTGTCCGTCGTGCATTAGTGATAAATGATAATTATATCTTTGTAGTGATCCTATAGTTCTATAGACCTTCGCCCGGCCCACGTATGCCAGAGTCATAAATGATTTCAGCGAGCTTTGCTCACCGATCTCATCTCGTTGTGATTATGCGTCTACAAATCACCTTATGTGACAACAATGCTAATATTAGAATTATTAGCGACTATTTAAGTGAATTGAAAAATAAAATTCCGTACGGCAAAGCATAATTTAAAGATATATAGTGCACAATATCGAACGTATTGCATTACAAATATTGCTGATATCAATTATGTTATTATATTGTGAGATAATTCTACAAATTCTACAAATCGGTCAAAGCATTAATTTTAAGGTTTTATTAATCTTATTAGCTTTATTGGTTCATTTATAATGGAAATAAAATATTCTTGTTCATACAGGAAATTTGTAGAAGAAAATCGCAGAAAACGTTAATCAAATACAATAAAGTCTTATCTTCAACTTCCTGGATGATAAGCTATTTTTTACTAATTTTTTTAATGAACAATGAACTTTATTAGATTGACAATCAACGTTTAATCAATAAATTTTGCTTTAGTAGAAAAATAAATAATAAAGAATTACGTAAGTATAATTTCTCCTTGTATCAATAACTATAAGTCATTGCAAATCTTATTTTATCTGATCTTGTATTAACACATCACAGGAAATTTCTTAAAACTCTTTAAGGTAGCAGATAATGATAAACTATCATAGAAGAGAATTAATTTGATCTTTATCTTGCAAATAAATAATAAATCACAGTTGTCCGTGAAATCTTTCGCACATACAAATATACAATTACACATGCATCTAACAATTTAAAAAACTTTTATTATATATATAGCGTGTATATTTTATATATAATTTGTATACATAAATTTATGTATAATTAATTGTAATATATTATAATTTATCGATTTCTTTTTTCTTTTAACTTTTGCTCATTGTACATTGCCCGTCAACGATTCCATTCCTGAAGTAAGGGGGGAAGAGCCTAGAGACGCTATTGGTTACTTCTATTAAAGTCACTAGAACTTCTGTGTTCCTTCCTTACCTCAGGAAAGAAATCGTTGACGCGAAATGTGGATTCCTGTATTATATGAAATATTATAAGAACGAAAATTGTATATATATGGACGCCCGAAAATACAGGCCATCAATGATAAAATTGATATGGAAATTGCTCGAATTAGCGTAGTAACAGGAGGAGGATTTGAAGTTTCCGCGGAACGTGATACGCTTGAAATGTTTACACGGAACGACGATGCTGCGGACGGTTAATATTAATTTAACGGATCACGTTGTGGGAAACATTCGCGAGAAGATCATGGGATTAGTTCACAACTAGTTTGGAACTGGTCGCTCTATCTCCTGCAGCGTTCGTCCGCTCCGTGGATTAACGAAACACAGAAAAATGAAGTTCTTTCCTTTCTATTCAACGAAAGCGCCTTTTTCTATTGCGATGCGACTATTTCGGAACGAAATCAGAAAATCTTATGAAGTTGATAAATTTCTGTTTAAAATTACAACTCTTACTTAAATTAACCCTTTCATTCCTACTGTAATAATATGATTACGTATTATAAATTGTGAAATAAAATATTATTTCACAATTGGTCTATATTTTTTCATTTCACACAGAGTGTATTGCCTTTTTTCAAATAATTTTTTCATATACAAGTTTGTGTTAGAAAACACGTAAGAGTTCTATTGAGAATTACATCGACACATTGTCAGTAATCGTATACACGTTTTGCGACAGATAAATTTGCCGTCAGACCCTCGTATGATCTTTAGATTTGCTATAAATTTATTTTCGCATGACTCGCACCCATGGAACATCGAGGTGTCGATGCTCGAGAGACACGATACGCCTAGATGTCGATTTGATCCAGGCGTCCTCGTTTCGCCGGAGTTCTATCCTGACAACTTGGTAAGTGGCGTACAACTGGCATATAGCTTTACGTCATCCCTCATGCCCCCCCCCCCCTATTCCCCAGAATGTATCTGCACACCCACGTATTCTCCGCGCCTTCTTTTCTTTACATTCTGCGCGCATCTTTGCGTATCGCAAAGGGCAGAAACTCGCGAGGAAGGTAAGTCGCGAATCTCACGAATGCGACTGTGAATTCAGAGTCGTTGCGACGATAAAGCTCTATCAAATGAATAAATTCAATAAAGTTGAAAATAATTGATTCCACTATAGACAAACTATAAAATTTAATTCAAGACCGATACGAGTCTAAAGCGTGTATGTACGCGCAATGGTACGCGCCTTCGATCTTTTCCCTACATGCGTTTCTAACGATTTGCCATTTGACAAGAACATCACTTCTCAGTTGATGTTTCGAAACCGACGAAGGTTTTATTTCTGGTGATTATCGCACGGACGGATATTGTGAGAGATTCACTTTCGAGGAATTGATAAGAAAGTTTGCCTTCAAGGGCTATCTTAACTTTCAATAAATCGTTCCGCGATATTGTAAACGGATGTTCGCGCTAACTATGATAAGGAAGTTGCGGTAGGATTAAGTACATTAATGCACCGCGGCAATATATAATGTAAAAAAATAACGTCCGGGTATACGTCAATTAGCTCTAGTGTATTGAAAATGCCCCACGCTTTCGCCGCATAAATCTAAACGGCTTTGATCTATCGGAAGAAAGTAATAATTAGCGAAACACGGAAACCAGCCGGGATCCCTCGTAAATGCCGGAACATTTTCTTGACGCGTTGCCGCGTCATTAGTGTCGTAAACTTGCTCGTCATATCAACTGCATTTCTCATCATTGCGGAACATATGGACGATACTCGATGGCTGTACAAATCCAGCTCTTATTGATATCAGCGAGATATTCTTATCTCGCTGATGAAATTTTATGCAGTAGGTACCCATGTTTTATGTGAGCACATATTGACGCTCGATTGACATTAATTCCGCGAGAATTTGCAGAACAACTAAAAGGAAAATAAAATAAAAAATGTATTGCTACCTAGGTTTATTAATAGAAAGATTGCAGTTATAAGTTTGGTATATGAAAAGTTATTGAGCATTGCTTATACACACATTGGATCTTTAATTTCATACTTTTTCTACGAAAGAGTCAATTCTGAATAAATCGAAATTTCCATATGTAACATTTTTTATGAAGCTACTCGTTTATGTTTCAAGGAAGTATCGATCACAATGCAGTGAAAGAAGAAAGAGCGGAGGCGAGAGGAGAGAAAGAAATTACCGCGTTCCGCGTTCTAGTGCCTGATCAAAAAGAGCCGATTTAGCACGGCGGGGCAAAATTTGAAGAAAACACGAAGCGGAACGCGTTGACGCCGAGCAACCGGAGGCAAGGATGCGCAAGCATCCGTGAGCATCATTGTTATTCCACGGCTTAAGCGTGGGAAGCGAATACCTTCACGCTCTAGTGAATACCCACAGAGTTCTCCCCTTTCACGGACATAATCGCTCCCTGGTTTTACCATGCCTCGTATAACGTTCGAAGTAACTTCGAAATAATTATCTCTGGGACACTCGAATCTGCACACCAAAAATATCTGAAATCCAAAATGTTGGTGTTGCCAAAATGTTGGATTATATTAATTACGAAAAAAAATGATATAAACCAATGATTATTATCTTATTGATAAGTGCATTCTGGAGAAAAGACTAGATATTCGGACAATCATATAACATGAATTAAACTTGTACGCTGCTCAAACTATGCGAAATATATGCATCGTGTTTCGGGAGAATAACGTTAATGAGCGCACAGTCCAAAAATGGTTCAGCGAATTTCGTACCGGAGTCGAGGCGATACTTCAGGCTATTCAACGGGACATCGTCTAGTTTCTCGAAAGTAAAAACCGGGACATTTAGAAACAAAGCATTTATGGTTAAAAAAACTTTGGAAACAGTATATTAATTCAAACGGAAAACGCTTTGAATACCTACATTATATTCATACATTAAAAATAAAGGACTATTTGGTTTTAAAATCTGACATTTTTGCATTAATTCAATTCTACATCGTACCACGTTAATGATGATGTAATTTTTCATGTTTAGAGCCGCAAGAATATCTTGTGTGAGGATATATATATCTAATGGAAAATTATTTCCTTGTAATAAATTTTTACGATTTTACAGAGTATTTTTACTTTGTGTAAAAAAAAGATTAATATCTCGAAAGATGATACTCTATCGGTTGTTGCAAGTTTGTGTAAATAACTATATTGACGATATCAATAATTGTGAGACGTCATCGTGTCTTAACGATAAACGATAATCTACAAATCAATTGGCTAATAGTCATTTGTCTATTAGTCACTCTAAATCCGAGATAAATCTCAATTACATTTTTATCTATAATTAAATAATTTAATTATAATTTAATTAATTAGTATCTTATTTCGTGTTTTTCTGACCAACGAAATAATTGATCAATCAAATCAACGATTGATTTATTCACCTTAAAGGAACTTTCTCGCGAATCGATTGGACGGTCACAAAAGTTGATCGTTTCATTAAGAAAAGTTGAACGCACGGATGCTTTGAATTGATCGGTCAATAGATGTATAAATGAAATTGAATAGTTCCGAATGAGAAAGATTCCGCGCAAGGAATTCGTCGTGAAGGACAGAGAGATAAATTAAGCGTTCGCCATAGCTTACGTCTTACGTAATACCTTACTTTCACATAATTTTTCTTTGAGCTTTATTTACGAGAAGCTCATAGAGCGGTAATTGATTTCGCAGTTTTCATGGAAACTTTAATCGGATAAAATAGAATATCGGGAATTTGTTAGTTAAGTTGTGCGCACGCCACAGATAAGATATAGAGGATTTAAAAAAAACTTTTCTTACATCTTCTAATTACTAATATATCGACGATATCTCGCTTGTTGTTCGATTGGTATATTCTGCGGCTTTTATTATAATTGCGGTACCAAGAGGCGATCAAGGTGACGTATAACACTATCTTGCGCTGACCTAACGGTCGCGCAGTTTTCTCGCTTGAATGCGCAAAAAATGTGGATGCTACGGTAACGTGTACTCTTTACAATGTTAACTATAATTCGTAACTGAACTTAAAATGTTTACCCGCGCGCCAGTCGAGCGACGTCACGCTTGGTCGCCCGTGAAAACGGCTGCTTAAAAGTGCTAAGAATGTATCTTTGAATTTCGTTTCAAAATTTATACATACAAATATAAATGCGCAACGACAAAATTTATTAAATACTAGAACTCTACAGGCGCGTGCTTATTTATATTATGTTTAATATATGGATTTTATTCATTATACGTGTAAAAATTGATTTGTCAACGATATATTTCTAAATCGTTTTTCTCCTATGCGATAGAAATCATGGTTGCAACAAGAGGATGGTAAATCTCTGATAATCTATTTTTTCGCATCTTAATCGCGTTGCTGAAATGATAGCATTGAGAGAAGTCGATGCTTGCGATAATGCAACATTTATCGCAGTTAGCTAAATGGTGAAAATCAGTGATAACGTTGAAAAGTGTATCCAGATTTCTTCAAGTATCGCAACAGTTGTTGGTTCGACGTATCTCACGACGCATCGAAGATGGCAAAACAAGGTCGCCTCTTTGTGATCATCACCCTTGTAGTTGTATTTTCTATTCTTTACTCAGGTATGCGTATAAAACTTCCATAGTTTATTCGAGCGCATTAATAATCTTGTAATTAACAAAGAATTTTAACCGTTCTGATGCCAAAATGCGCGTGTCTCCAATTTTATATTGAAAAATGTCAGCGAGCATAGTCGGATTTCTCCTATTTCATGCAAAAGCTTGAGGTGGACTAAACGAGCTTGAACGAGCTCAAAGTAACCAATTTGCTTCAATGAGTGAATTATGCCACCGTATTGATGGCTTATTTGTATTTGTTCGTTTGAGCTTAGTTATAATACAATTTAAGAAATTTGCCAATAAACATTATCACTTCTTTCATGTTTCTTTATTTAATATTGTTATTTAGTATATGAAGATGTGTTCTGACAGTTGTAGTACAAACTAAGCACATTTACAGTGAAACCATTATATAACGCTTGTCTTTCATATATTTTTGCAATTGGTTCCAGCATTTTATAAAAAAAAATAAAACAAACAGTTATTGCTAAACTGCAATACTGTCAATGGCAACAACATATAATCAACAGCTATATATATAATGAATTAAAATAATATTATTTAATTTCAACATAAGTCATATAAAAGTATTTTCGTTAATTCGTTATTCAATCTTTTCAAAGGAAATGCATTGAGATGTTATCAGTGCAACTCACTAGAAGACAAGGCCTGTGCAGAGGGACCACTGCCAGACTCAATGATTATTGAATGTAAGCCACCGCCTACTACGACTACGACCACCACGACGACGACCACTACGACGACGACTACTCCAGAGCCGATCACTACGCCATCAACCACCCCATCGTCCACGAGTACATCGGAGACAACCCCACCGTCCACGAGTACATCGACGGCAACCGCACCGTGGACCAGTACGTCAACGAGTACCCCCTCATCTACCAGTACAACGACCACACCATGCAACACAAGTACGTCGACGACTACCCTCCCTGGCGAAAATTAAGAAGCTTTATAAAGCGTTGACAACCGTTCAATAAGGGTTTTTTAAGAGTTTATACGCTTTCAAACTTTATAAGAACGCTTACACAACGCCGTTGGATTTTGAACGCTTCCAGAACGCTTATAAAACGCTGTATATAACGTTTCATGAAAGTTCTGAAATGCTGAGGCAACGCTTTTCAGAGAACGCTGCGTGAGTCGAAAGGCTCAAAACAATGTGACATACTACTAGGCGGCCGGTCCTCGCGGGCCGATCGTCGCACGAGCCCGGTTTGCCGTACGGCGCCTCCGCCCGTCGTCGGGATCTCACCGCTTACGACGGCACGGCGTCTAACGGTCGAACATGAGTTTCGCGAGTTCGATGTCGAGACTCGGAATCGTCTGTAGACGACTTAGATCCCCCAGAACGCTCAGTAAACGCTGCGTGCAGAGAGTTTGCTGTCAGATTTTTCAAACGTTTAGCAAACGCTTTTCCCAACGCCGTAAGACAAGCGTTTTCAATCCGTTCAGCAAACGCTCTTCCGATTGCGAATTGTAGAGGCGCAGTGAACGATTTATAAGGCGTTAACGCAAACGGCTTGGAGACGCCCAAGAAACGCCTTTCCCGACTCAGTAACACAAGCGTTTTCCCTCCGTTCAGCAAACGTTCTTCTAACAATGCCGCTAGGCGGCGCATCTTTCTCGCGTTTAAAACACATCCAGCCGCGTATATAAGTAGACCCCCTGCGAGGCGAAAAGCAGATTTTAACATTTAACGCTCTTTACGCCGTTTCTTCTAACGACAAGAGTAAACGCCCGTTAAGCTCAATAAAGGCTGCACGCAGTTTCCAATGATGAAAACAAACTCTTTCGACTTAGGCTGGATTCGAGGAGCGCGCTATTTGCTTATTCTATCCTTGTGTTACATCTGATGAGCGATAAAAACAAAATGATTCAATAGCGCTAATAGCGCGTTCCCCGAACGCAGCCTTATTAAACGCTTAACAGAGGATCTCTAAATGTTTTAAAGAACTCTCAGCAAACGTCATACGTCATGTAAACGCTGTGCAAACTCTCAAAAACGCTATATACAAACGCTTTTCAAACGCTGCAGCGTTGCAATTTCCGCTCTACGAACTCTCTACTGACCGTTTCTAAACTCTCAACGAACTTCCGCAAACGCTCACGTAAACATCAAACAAACGTTTATGAAACTTCTTATTTTCGCCAGGGCCGTCATCTACAAGTACATCGACCACGCCATCCTCCACAAGTACGTCGACGACTACCCTGTCGTCCACCAGTACGTCAACCACTACGCCTTCATCTACCAGTACTTCGACCACACCATCCTCTACAAGTACGTCGACGACTACCCCGTCGTTCACCAGTTCATCGACGACTACCCCGTCATCTACCAGTACATCGACCACACTATCCTCCACAAGTACGTCAATGACTACCCCCTATGGCGAAAATTAAGAAGCTTTATAAAGCGTTGACAACCGTTCAATGAGGGTTTTTTGAGAGTTTACACGCTTTCAAACTTTATAAGAACGCTTACACAACGCCGTTGGATTTTGAACGCTTCCAGAACGCTTATAAAACGCTGTATATAACGTTTCATGAAAGTTCTGAAATGCTGAGGAAACGCTTTTCAGAGAACGCTCAGTAAACGCTGCGTGCAGAGAGTTTGCTGTCAGATTTTTCAAACGTTTAGCAAACGCTTTTCCCAACGCCGTAAGACAAGCGTTTTCAATCCGTTCAGCAAACGCTCTTCCGATGGCGAATTGTAGAGGCGCAGTGAACGATTTGTAAGGCGTTAACGCAAACGGCTTGGAGACGCCCAAGAAACGCTTTTCCCGACTCCGTAACACAAGCGTTTTCCCTCCGTTCAGCAAACGTTCTTCTAACAATGCCGTAACAAGCAAGTAACTTATTTGAACTGACAATGTTTTTATCTTTACTCTGCATTTTTATATTAGTCAAATAAATGGTTTTGTGAAATGGATAATCCTTGTCATGTGAATACATAAAATATTTAGTCGCTTTAAAAAGACGTAACTATTTAATTAAAGTAAATATATTGGCATAGAGAAAACTGTTTTTATGATCTTAATAAGCGGTTTTGTTGAATGAGCATAATATTTAGTTAACAAGTTTGGTTAAATGAAATACTTTAATCATTAATTTAATCATGTCACATGCTCTACAGAAACATATGATTGATCAAATCTAAAGTATAGTGCAGTAGAACAAATCAATTAGAATACTTGATGTATTATATATTTTTTTCATTCAATTTGTTCTTCTTTAGATGAATAATAACGAGTAACTTATTTGAACTGACAATGTTTTTATCTTTACTCTGCAACGTTACTATTGAATGAAATTGATGAATTTGTATACTTGACAATATTTATATTTTAACATAATAAATTACCATTAAGGAAACTAAATATTTTTTTTCGTACAAATAATGCTATTGAATCTATTTAAATATAACATTTTTTGAATTAACAAATGTTAGCTTGACAGCCCGTGACCGCTGCATTTAGTTGAATCAAATAATATTTCTTTGAATCAACGATTTTTTTTCTCAGCGTCGACGACTACCCCGTCGTCTACCAGTACGTCAACGACTACTCCATCGTCTACTAGTACATCGACGACCAGCTCAACGCCCAGCAGTACGTCGACGACTACCCCTTCATCTACCAGTACATCGACCACACCATCCTCCACAAGTACGTCTACTGAGCAAAAATGTTGTTAATTTGACTAAACTCGTTTAGTTGGTAGTAATTTGTTTAATGTAAATATTAATATATTTAAATCAAAATATACGTGAGTAATATCAAGAAATTCTTGTCATTTGAAATAACAAGATCATTTTGTTAAATTATTTAATTCAATTAATCATAAACTTTATTGTACTAATGAAATTATAATCAATTGAAATAAGTGACAATGTTAGATGAAATAACTTCTACAGATGATAAGTTTGGTTGATTAAACATTATTTATGTTTATGTCAAATAAATGATTCTGTGAAATGGATAATTCTTGTCATGTAAATACATAAAATATTTAGTTGTTTTAAAAAGACTTAGCTATTTCATTGAAGTAAATATATTACCATAGAGAAACCTATTTTCATCGTTTTAATAAATGATTTTGTTGCAAGAGCATAATATTTAGTTACAAGTTTGATTAAACGAAATACTTTAACTATTAATTTAATCATGTCATATGCTCTGCAGAAACATTTAATTGATCAAATCTAGAGTATAGTGCAGTAGAACAAATCAATTAGAATACTTGATGTAATTATATATTTTTTTCATTCAATTTGTTCTTCTTTAGATGTATAATAACGAGTAACTTATTTGAACTGACAATGTTTTTATCTTTACTCTGCAACGTTACTATTGAATGAAATTGATGAATTTGTATACTTGACAATATTTATATTTTAACATAATAAATTACCATTAAGGAAACTAAATATTTTTTTTCGTACAAATAATGCTATTGAATCTATTTAAATATAACATTTTTTGAATTAACAAATGTTAGCTTGACAGCCCGTGACCGCTGCATTTAGTTGAATCAAATAATATTTCTTTGAATCAACGATTTTTTTTCTCAGCGTCGACGACTACCCCGTCGTCTACCAGTACGTCAACGACTACTCCATCGTCTACTAGTACATCGACGACCAGCTCAACGCCCAGCAGTACGTCGACGACTACCCCTTCATCTACCAGTACATCGACCACACCATCCTCCACAAGTACGTCTACTGAGCAAAAATGTTGTTAATTTGACTAAACTCGTTTAGTTGGTAGTAATTTGTTTAATGTAAATATTAATATATTTAAATCAAAATATACGTGAGTAATATCAAGAAATTCTTGTCATTTGAAATAACAAGATCATTTTGTTAAATTATTTAATTCAATTAATCATAAACTTTATTGTACTAATGAAATTATAATCAATTGAAATAAGTGACAATGTTAGATGAAATAACTTCTACAGATGATAAGTTTGGTTGATTAAACATTATTTATGTTTATGTCAAATAAATGATTCTGTGAAATGGATAATTCTTGTCATGTAAATACATAAAATATTTAGTTGTTTTAAAAAGACTTAGCTATTTCATTGAAGTAAATATATTACCATAGAGAAACCTATTTTCATCGTTTTAATAAATGATTTTGTTGCAAGAGCATAATATTTAGTTACAAGTTTGATTAAACGAAATACTTTAACTATTAATTTAATCATGTCATATGCTCTGCAGAAACATTTAATTGATCAAATCTAGAGTATAGTGCAGTAGAACAAATCAATTAGAATACTTGATGTAATTATATATTTTTTTCATTCAATTTGTTCTTCTTTAGATGTATAATAACGAGTAACTTATTTGAACTGACAATGTTTTTATCTTTACTCTGCAACGTTACTATTGAATGAAATTGATGAATTTGTATACTTGACAATATTTATATTTTAACATAATAAATTACCATTAAGGAAACTAAATATTTTTTTTCGTACAAATAATGCTATTGAATCTATTTAAATATAACATTTTTTGAATTAACAAATGTTAGCTTGACAGCCCGTGACCGCTGCATTTAGTTGAATCAAATAATATTTCTTTGAATCAACGATTTTTTTTCTCAGCGTCGACGACTACCCCGTCGTCTACCAGTACGTCAACGACTACTCCATCGTCTACTAGTACATCGACGACCAGCTCAACGCCCAGCAGTACGTCGACGACTACCCCTTCATCTACCAGTACATCGACCACACCATCCTCCACAAGTACGTCTACTGAGCAAAAATGTTGTTAATTTGACTAAACTCGTTTAGTTGGTAGTAATTTGTTTAATGTAAATATTAATATATTTAAATCAAATATACGTGAGTAATATCAAGAAATTCTTGTCATTTGAAATAACAAGATCATTTTGTTAAATTATTTAATTCAATTAATCATAAACTTTATTGTACTAATGAAATTATAATCAATTGAAATAAGTGACAATGTTAGATGAAATAACTTCTACAGATGATAAGTTTGGTTGATTAAACATTATTTATGTTTATGTCAAATAAATGATTCTGTGAAATGGATAATTCTTGTCATGTAAATACATAAAATATTTAGTTGTTTTAAAAAGACTTAGCTATTTCATTGAAGTAAATATATTACCATAGAGAAACCTATTTTCATCGTTTTAATAAATGATTTTGTTGCAAGAGCATAATATTTAGTTACAAGTTTGATTAAACGAAATACTTTAACTATTAATTTAATCATGTCATATGCTCTGCAGAAACATTTAATTGATCAAATCTAGAGTATAGTGCAGTAGAACAAATCAATTAGAATACTTGATGTAATTATATATTTTTTTCATTCAATTTGTTCTTCTTTAGATGTATAATAACGAGTAACTTATTTGAACTGACAATGTTTTTATCTTTACTCTGCAACGTTACTATTGAATGAAATTGATGAATTTGTATACTTGACAATATTTATATTTTAACATAATAAATTACCATTAAGGAAACTAAATATTTTTTTTCGTACAAATAATGCTATTGAATCTATTTAAATATAACATTTTTTGAATTAACAAATGTTAGCTTGACAGCCCGTGACCGCTGCATTTAGTTGAATCAAATAATATTTCTTTGAATCAACGATTTTTTTTCTCAGCGTCGACGACTACCCCGTCGTCTACCAGTACGTCAACGACTACTCCATCGTCTACTAGTACATCGACGACCAGCTCAACGCCCAGCAGTACGTCGACGACTACCCCTTCATCTACCAGTACATCGACCACACCATCCTCCACAAGTACGTCTACTGAGCAAAAATGTTGTTAATTTGACTAAACTCGTTTAGTTGGTAGTAATTTGTTTAATGTAAATATTAATATATTTAAATCAAATATACGTGAGTAATATCAAGAAATTCTTGTCATTTGAAATAACAAGATCATTTTGTTAAATTATTTAATTCAATTAATCATAAACTTTATTGTACTAATGAAATTATAATCAATTGAAATAAGTGACAATGTTAGATGAAATAACTTCTACAGATGATAAGTTTGGTTGATTAAACATTATTTATGTTTATGTCAAATAAATGATTCTGTGAAATGGATAATTCTTGTCATGTAAATACATAAAATATTTAGTTGTTTTAAAAAGACTTAGCTATTTCATTGAAGTAAATATATTACCATAGAGAAACCTATTTTCATCGTTTTAATAAATGATTTTGTTGCAAGAGCATAATATTTAGTTACAAGTTTGATTAAACGAAATACTTTAACTATTAATTTAATCATGTCATATGCTCTGCAGAAACATTTAATTGATCAAATCTAGAGTATAGTGCAGTAGAACAAATCAATTAGAATACTTGATGTAATTATATATTTTTTTCATTCAATTTGTTCTTCTTTAGATGTATAATAACGAGTAACTTATTTGAACTGACAATGTTTTTATCTTTACTCTGCAACGTTACTATTGAATGAAATTGATGAATTTGTATACTTGACAATATTTATATTTTAACATAATAAATTACCATTAAGGAAACTAAATATTTTTTTTCGTACAAATAATGCTATTGAATCTATTTAAATATAACATTTTTTGAATTAACAAATGTTAGCTTGACAGCCCGTGACCGCTGCATTTAGTTGAATCAAATAATATTTCTTTGAATCAACGATTTTTTTTCTCAGCGTCGACGACTACCCCGTCGTCTACCAGTACGTCAACGACTACTCCATCGTCTACTAGTACATCGACGACCAGCTCAACGCCCAGCAGTACGTCGACGACTACCCCTTCATCTACCAGTACATCGACCACACCATCCTCCACAAGTACGTCTACTGAGCAAAAATGTTGTTAATTTGACTAAACTCGTTTAGTTGGTAGTAATTTGTTTAATGTAAATATTAATATATTTAAATCAAATATACGTGAGTAATATCAAGAAATTCTTGTCATTTGAAATAACAAGATCATTTTGTTAAATTATTTAATTCAATTAATCATAAACCTTATTGTACTAATGAAATTATAATCAATTGAAATAAGTGACAATGTTAGATGAAATAACTTCTACAGATGATAAGTTTGGTTGATTAAACATTATTTATGTTTATGTCAAATAAATGATTCTGTGAAATGGATAATTCTTGTCATGTAAATACATAAAATATTTAGTTGTTTTAAAAAGACTTAGCTATTTCATTGAAGTAAATATATTACCATAGAGAAACCTATTTTCATCGTTTTAATAAATGATTTTGTTGCAAGAGCATAATATTTAGTTACAAGTTTGATTAAACGAAATACTTTAACTATTAATTTAATCATGTCATATGCTCTGCAGAAACATTTAATTGATCAAATCTAGAGTATAGTGCAGTAGAACAAATCAATTAGAATACTTGATGTAATTATATATTTTTTTCATTCAATTTGTTCTTCTTTAGATGTATAATAACGAGTAACTTATTTGAACTGACAATGTTTTTATCTTTACTCTGCAACGTTACTATTGAATGAAATTGATGAATTTGTATACTTGACAATATTTATATTTTAACATAATAAATTACCATTAAGGAAACTAAATATTTTTTTTCGTACAAATAATGCTATTGAATCTATTTAAATATAACATTTTTTGAATTAACAAATGTTAGCTTGACAGCCCGTGACCGCTGCATTTAGTTGAATCAAATAATATTTCTTTGAATCAACGATTTTTTTTCTCAGCGTCGACGACTACCCCGTCGTCTACCAGTACGTCAACGACTACTCCATCGTCTACTAGTACATCGACGACCAGCTCAACGCCCAGCAGTACGTCGACGACTACCCCTTCATCTACCAGTACATTGACCACACCATCCTCCACAAGTACGTCTACTGAGCAAAAATGTTGTTAATTTGACTAAACTCGTTTAGTTGGTAGTAATTTGTTTAATGTAAATATTAATATATTTAAATCAAATATACGTGAGTAATATCAAGAAATTCTTGTCATTTGAAATAACAAGATCATTTTGTTAAATTATTTAATTCAATTAATCATAAACCTTATTGTACTAATGAAATTATAATCAATTGAAATAAGTGACAATGTTAGATGAAATAACTTCTACAGATGATAAGTTTGGTTGATTAAACATTATTTATGTTTATGTCAAATAAATGATTCTGTGAAATGGATAATTCTTGTCATGTAAATACATAAAATATTTAGTTGTTTTAAAAAGACTTAGCTATTTCATTGAAGTAAATATATTACCATAGAGAAACCTATTTTCATCGTTTTAATAAATGATTTTGTTGCAAGAGCATAATATTTAGTTACAAGTTTGATTAAACGAAATACTTTAACTATTAATTTAATCATGTCATATGCTCTGCAGAAACATTTAATTGATCAAATCTAGAGTATAGTGCAGTAGAACAAATCAATTAGAATACTTGATGTAATTATATATTTTTTTCATTCAATTTGTTCTTCTTTAGATGTATAATAACGAGTAACTTATTTGAACTGACAATGTTTTTATCTTTACTCTGCAACGTTACTATTGAATGAAATTGATGAATTTGTATACTTGACAATATTTATATTTTAACATAATAAATTACCATTAAGGAAACTAAATATTTTTTTTCGTACAAATAATGCTATTGAATCTATTTAAATATAACATTTTTTGAATTAACAAATGTTAGCTTGACAGCCCGTGACCGCTGCATTTAGTTGAATCAAATAATATTTCTTTGAATCAACGATTTTTTTTCTCAGCGTCGACGACTACCCCGTCGTCTACCAGTACGTCAACGACTACTCCATCGTCTACTAGTACATCGACGACCAGCTCAACGCCCAGCAGTACGTCGACGACTACCCCTTCATCTACCAGTACATCGACCACACCATCCTCCACAAGTACGTCTACTGAGCAAAAATGTTGTTAATTTGACTAAACTCGTTTAGTTGGTAGTAATTTGTTTAATGTAAATATTAATATATTTAAATCAAATATACGTGAGTAATATCAAGAAATTCTTGTCATTTGAAATAACAAGATCATTTTGTTAAATTATTTAATTCAATTAATCATAAACCTTATTGTACTAATGAAATTATAATCAATTGAAATAAGTGACAATGTTAGATGAAATAACTTCTACAGATGATAAGTTTGGTTGATTAAACATTATTTATGTTTATGTCAAATAAATGATTCTGTGAAATGGATAATTCTTGTCATGTAAATACATAAAATATTTAGTTGTTTTAAAAAGACTTAGCTATTTCATTGAAGTAAATATATTACCATAGAGAAACCTATTTTCATCGTTTTAATAAATGATTTTGTTGCAAGAGCATAATATTTAGTTACAAGTTTGATTAAACGAAATACTTTAACTATTAATTTAATCATGTCATATGCTCTGCAGAAACATTTAATTGATCAAATCTAGAGTATAGTGCAGTAGAACAAATCAATTAGAATACTTGATGTAATTATATATTTTTTTCATTCAATTTGTTTTCTTTAGATGTATAATAACGAGTAACTTATTTGAACTGACAATGTTTTTATCTTTACTCTGCAACGTTACTATTGAATGAAATTGATGAATTTGTATACTTGACAATATTTATATTTTAACATAATAAATTACCATTAAGGAAACTAAATATTTTTTTTCGTACAAATAATGCTATTGAATCTATTTAAATATAACATTTTTTGAATTAACAAATGTTAGCTTGACAGCCCGTGACCGCTGCATTTAGTTGAATCAAATAATATTTCTTTGAATCAACGATTTTTTTTCTCAGCGTCGACGACTACCCCGTCGTCTACCAGTACGTCAACGACTACTCCATCGTCTACTAGTACATCGACGACCAGCTCAACGCCCAGCAGTACGTCGACGACTACCCCTTCATCTACCAGTACATCGACCACACCATCCTCCACAAGTACGTCTACTGAGCAAAAATGTTGTTAATTTGACTAAACTCGTTTAGTTGGTAGTAATTTGTTTAATGTAAATATTAATATATTTAAATCAAATATACGTGAGTAATATCAAGAAATTCTTGTCATTTGAAATAACAAGATCATTTTGTTAAATTATTTAATTCAATTAATCATAAACTTTATTGTACTAATGAAATTATAATCAATTGAAATAAGTGACAATGTTAGATGAAATAACTTCTACAGATGATAAGTTTGGTTGATTAAACATTATTTATGTTTATGTCAAATAAATGATTCTGTGAAATGGATAATTCTTGTCATGTAAATACATAAAATATTTAGTTGTTTTAAAAAGACTTAGCTATTTCATTGAAGTAAATATATTACCATAGAGAAACCTATTTTCATCGTTTTAATAAATGATTTTGTTGCAAGAGCATAATATTTAGTTACAAGTTTGATTAAACGAAATACTTTAACTATTAATTTAATCATGTCATATGCTCTGCAGAAACATTTAATTGATCAAATCTAGAGTATAGTGCAGTAGAACAAATCAATTAGAATACTTGATGTAATTATATATTTTTTTCATTCAATTTGTTCTTCTTTAGATGTATAATAACGAGTAACTTATTTGAACTGACAATGTTTTTATCTTTACTCTGCAACGTTACTATTGAATGAAATTGATGAATTTGTATACTTGACAATATTTATATTTTAACATAATAAATTACCATTAAGGAAACTAAATATTTTTTTTCGTACAAATAATGCTATTGAATCTATTTAAATATAACATTTTTTGAATTAACAAATGTTAGCTTGACAGCCCGTGACCGCTGCATTTAGTTGAATCAAATAATATTTCTTTGAATCAACGATTTTTTTTCTCAGCGTCGACGACTACCCCGTCGTCTACCAGTACGTCAACGACTACTCCATCGTCTACTAGTACATCGACGACCAGCTCAACGCCCAGCAGTACGTCGACGACTACCCCTTCATCTACCAGTACATTGACCACACCATCCTCCACAAGTACGTCTACTGAGCAAAAATGTTGTTAATTTGACTAAACTCGTTTAGTTGGTAGTAATTTGTTTAATGTAAATATTAATATATTTAAATCAAATATACGTGAGTAATATCAAGAAATTCTTGTCATTTGAAATAACAAGATCATTTTGTTAAATTATTTAATTCAATTAATCATAAACCTTATTGTACTAATGAAATTATAATCAATTGAAATAAGTGACAATGTTAGATGAAATAACTTCTACAGATGATAAGTTTGGTTGATTAAACATTATTTATGTTTATGTCAAATAAATGATTCTGTGAAATGGATAATTCTTGTCATGTAAATACATAAAATATTTAGTTGTTTTAAAAAGACTTAGCTATTTCATTGAAGTAAATATATTACCATAGAGAAACCTATTTTCATCGTTTTAATAAATGATTTTGTTGCAAGAGCATAATATTTAGTTACAAGTTTGATTAAACGAAATACTTTAACTATTAATTTAATCATGTCATATGCTCTGCAGAAACATTTAATTGATCAAATCTAGAGTATAGTGCAGTAGAACAAATCAATTAGAATACTTGATGTAATTATATATTTTTTTCATTCAATTTGTTCTTCTTTAGATGTATAATAACGAGTAACTTATTTGAACTGACAATGTTTTTATCTTTACTCTGCAACGTTACTATTGAATGAAATTGATGAATTTGTATACTTGACAATATTTATATTTTAACATAATAAATTACCATTAAGGAAACTAAATATTTTTTTTCGTACAAATAATGCTATTGAATCTATTTAAATATAACATTTTTTGAATTAACAAATGTTAGCTTGACAGCCCGTGACCGCTGCATTTAGTTGAATCAAATAATATTTCTTTGAATCAACGATTTTTTTTCTCAGCGTCGACGACTACCCCGTCGTCTACCAGTACGTCAACGACTACTCCATCGTCTACTAGTACATCGACGACCAGCTCAACGCCCAGCAGTACGTCGACGACTACCCCTTCATCTACCAGTACATTGACCACACCATCCTCCACAAGTACGTCTACTGAGCAAAAATGTTGTTAATTTGACTAAACTCGTTTAGTTGGTAGTAATTTGTTTAATGTAAATATTAATATATTTAAATCAAATATACGTGAGTAATATCAAGAAATTCTTGTCATTTGAAATAACAAGATCATTTTGTTAAATTATTTAATTCAATTAATCATAAACCTTATTGTACTAATGAAATTATAATCAATTGAAATAAGTGACAATGTTAGATGAAATAACTTCTACAGATGATAAGTTTGGTTGATTAAACATTATTTATGTTTATGTCAAATAAATGATTCTGTGAAATGGATAATTCTTGTCATGTAAATACATAAAATATTTAGTTGTTTTAAAAAGACTTAGCTATTTCATTGAAGTAAATATATTACCATAGAGAAACCTATTTTCATCGTTTTAATAAATGATTTTGTTGCAAGAGCATAATATTTAGTTACAAGTTTGATTAAACGAAATACTTTAACTATTAATTTAATCATGTCATATGCTCTGCAGAAACATTTAATTGATCAAATCTAGAGTATAGTGCAGTAGAACAAATCAATTAGAATACTTGATGTAATTATATATTTTTTTCATTCAATTTGTTCTTCTTTAGATGAATAATAACGAGTAACTTATTTGAACTGACAATGTTTTTATCTTTACTCTGCAACGTTACTATTGAATGAAATTGATGAATTTGTATACTTGACAATATTTATATTTTAACATAATAAATTACCATTAAGGAAACTAAATATTTTTTTTCATACAAATAATGCTATTGAATCTATTTAAATATAACATTTTTTGAATTAACAAATGTTAGTTTGACAGCCCGTGACCGCTGCATTTAGTTGAATCAAATAATATTTCTTTGAATCAACGATTTTTTTTCTCAGCGTCGACGACTACCCCGTCGTCCACCAGTACGTCAACGACTACTCCATCGTCTACTAGTACATCGACGACCAACTCAACGCTCAACCGTACGTCAACGACTACCCCACCGTCCACCAGTACATCGACGACAAACCCATCGTCTTTTAATTTTAATTTAAAAATTTTGTTAATTTTTATCATTTTTTAAAATTAAAATTTCTATTGTATAATAATTATTTGTTTTGTGCTTTGCTTCAAATTCCTTTATCATTAACACAAATTTTATGTAAAATATGCATTGTATACAATATTTATTAAATTTATGTTTTTTAGTTGCACTGAGTCGTAATAGACCACGAAGAAGCCTTTTTTCTCAACAAAATACATATACAGTAATAGAATGGAATTGTGCTATAATTAAACATTGTAAGTATTTAAATAAATAAATGTAATTTAAAATATGTTAAATCTTGAATTTTCACAAGAATATTTTTACAAATCATCAAAATATTAAAATGTTATGTAAAAGGTCTAACTTCTCTCTTCAGCCATTTATTATTATAAAATGAGAAAATTTATTAAGTCAATTATTTAATGTAAACTTAAAAAAATTTCTAGTCACTCTACATTATAAATATGTTAAAAAATGTATGAAATTACTTAGCCTTCTTGTATAACATATATATTATATTATCTTTTTAATAGTATTTTATATATGTTATGTATTTTACATGTTACGTATTCTTTTTGCCTAACAGTAAAAATGAAAAAGATTGTTAGTAATAAATAATTTTTTTTCTAGATTACGATAACAATACTGAGGGCATCGAACGTACGTGCGTTCTTTCCGACTACACATGTACTGAAAGTTCCAATCACAAATGTGAAATCAAGAAAAAATGCAATTCAAATTTATGTAATAATGCTAATGCGTTATCAATTAATATGGTAACTTCGACGTGGTTTATATTATCATGGATGACTGTGTTCATTCTTACGAGTTCTTATTAATTTTTAAGCTTAATTGAAGCGTTGTAATGCCATTTTATCGTGAAATATATTTTTTTTAAATCGAGACTCTTCCGGCAAGACTATCTGGCAAAATCTTCATGTTACGTTAAATAAATTTTTGTAAATAAAACAGGTAAATTTCTTGTTTAAATTGTGGCTGCAAAATCAACAATATTGAAACGGCTATTGTGTGGTATAAACTTTCACGGTTTGCGAAACTTAAGTGCCATTTACAAAAACTAAACAAGACATATTCTACCCATAAAAAACATGAATTAATAATTTATTATATTATATCAAAATTATATTATAGGTATATATATATATATATATATATATATATATATATGTTATACATAATGAGAATCTTGCGATATTTTTGTATTGTGTTATATATACTATCTATTACAGTACTATTCAAAAATTATCTACCATACACTCTTAAAAATCATCATCTGTCGCTATTTTCTTAATTTATCTGAAAAAGACGCGTTGAAGGAACTGGGTACCACTGCAAGCGTACTATAAACTTTTTATGGTACACTAGCGGACAACGATTCGTTTCCTGAGGAAAGAGGGAGCATAGAAGTTATACCCATGGTTCCTCTATGTTTTCCCCTGTTCTCAGGAAATGAATCGTTGCCCGTCCGTGTACAACAATCATGTAACAGTGTAACTAATACGGTTTTAAAAGAACAGTTATACTTAGCGCATAGTTACATGAACAGACTTCTGAAGTTGCAAATTTCATGCTCATAAACATTCATGTAAAAGCTAACATAAATGTTCTTATCTAATTAATTTTGTCGACTCAAACGTTATTCACCAATAAGCAAAGGCTGACATCAATATTCCTAAAAATGCATTGTGATAAAATTCTTCTTCAAGTTTTTTCACGTTTATTGTTTTTAATATTATATATTATATATGTATTTATAAGAAACTCGAATTATAAGTGTTATCCAGATAATTATGACAATATCTAAACTTTGATACCGCAATGTTTTCTGACGATATAATTGTAGATATTAAGAGGGTCGTTCAAAAAGCAGTATTTTAGAAAAATAACCAATAAGTCTGACGGCGAAGGTGTACGACGAGGGAATCCAAAAATTTGTCACATATGATACGATAACTGCCTAAATATCCAGAATAACTATGTAGAAAAATAGCTCTTAAGGTATGTGCAATATAAAATAAAAAGTTATGTTAAAAAATCTTTATTGATTATGTCTTAATTCTAAAACGGGTACTACTTTCCGAACGACTCATATTTCAATGATTTCACAACGATTATTAAGTTTACTTATGAAAAATTTTTCGGTTTTCATATAACACTTTATATTAAGATTATTTTAATTGATGTTAATTATATTGAAGAGTTTTATTTTTCTTAACGTACGAAGAACACGTTCACACATTTTTTAAAAATTCCCTCTTCTAATATAATCGTAAATTTTTTTCTATTTGAAGATTACAATGCTTAGCACGCTTCGAACACGCTCTCGTACCATTTAATCGCGAATCGACAAATCATACTGCTTTTACAGATTAGCATTGTCATATTCGTTCAATCTGGACACGTTCAATTAACTAAAGAACATTTAGGTGGTCTGTACTCTACTGCAAAATCCTCCCAACATCTCTCTATTTGCGCTTCAAGACGCCCATAGTATGTTTACAACGACGTTACCGGATGCAGTAAACGGAATTGTGTTACGCTCACGTGGATAATACCGTGGAGTTAGTAACGACGAATTTCGTGGCTAACTCGAGCTTCGCATTTCAGTGGACGTTATTTAAGAAATATTATAAAAAATAATATAAAATAAATATATTACATAAATAATAACTTATTAAGATTCAAGTTTAAAATTCAACTATTATAAAGTAAATGTCAAAAAGATATTTGCTTTCTAATCGTAGAGTTATTATAAAAGCTTGCAAAATTGAAATGAAGAAATTTTAAATAGTGAATGTTGTAGGTAGCCATAGCTGTGGTATTTTATTCCTTATATTGCTGGAAGAACTAAACACACACATGCATATAAAACTTTATATCTTAACTCTCTTGTTAAATAGTAATTAGTCTAAATAAAAAAAATTATGCTGATTGTACTTTTTAAGAATATCTACTTTTTAAACAATACTTATGTGTCTTTATATTAATTTTGTTATATAATAATAATAATGTATAAATATATGTATGTTGAATATTTCTAAATTAAGCTGTCTTTGAGAAAGACTCGCTCCGATTATTAATTTTACTTAAATAGTATATTGTGCAACAAGCGCTGGAAGATGAAAATTCACGGGTGCGGAGTTGACGCACGAGCCGAAGGCGAGTGCGGTCACCGCACACGGGAATTTTCAACTTCACGCACGTGTTGCACACCCTATTTTATGTTGCAAGTGCGTGGAAAGTGGTCCATCCCGCACGCGTCGCGTGCGGAATGTGTCACTTTCCATGCACGTGTGACATAAAATATTAATCCGCCACTGTTTGCATCATACAAAATGATATAGTATTTTCTAATTTTCAAGAATAATTAATATAAATAATTAAATTATAAGTTACGTTTAATATAAGAATATTACGCATTTACGATACAAATTTGCTCTATGTTATTAATAACTATAAGAAGAGTCTATCAAATATAAATAATATATAATGTATCACTAATCGCATTATGCTGTCTGCAGAATTATTAGTTTCATACTCTGAAGATAATTTTTTTAAAAGAATTTTTGAAATATTTTCTATAAAATGTTAAGAATGTAATAATTAAACTATGCATTTCTTATTTTCAACGTATATAAAAGCATTAGTAATAAAAATCGTATTTCCGATAACTTGATACAATCATCGATAATTTATCATAGTGGTAAAAAAAGATATCTATAATATCTATAATATCTATAAAGGCATTAATAATAGAAATATCGTATTTCCAATAACACAGAAAATCGTATATCCAATGACACATATATGTATACATATATGAGTCATTCTTTGTCAACCGGAACATCCCTCCTTCTCGGAACAGTTTTTGTTAAAAAATGGTTCTACCGGGGCTCAAAAAATATATATAATATATAAAAATAGGTATGCATATGAGATTTATAATACCAATTCTTGAAGATCATTACCTTAAGAGCTTAGTTCTGCTTTATATGATATACCCTACCTCCCATGCATTGGATTCTCCTAACTTCAAACTGGAATAACTCGGCAATAACAAATCGTCTGTGAGCGTTCGAAAATGGATTTGGAAGGGGAAAAATAGTACTTTAAAGCCGGATCCAGATTTGTATCGTATCACCGTATCATGATATTTTCTTATCAAAATACGGATATGTTGGTTATAATGATATGCCAAGGCTCTCTCTCTCTCGTTTTCAATCTGTAAGATACGGGATACAAATACGGATTGAAAATAAGGCCTTGGCGTATCATTATAACCAACATTTGCGTATTTTAATAAGAAAATATCATGATACGATACGGTGATACGGTACAAGTCTAAACGCAGCTTAAGATGACCCCGACAGAAATGTGCGGGAAAAATTTCTCACTCTGCAATACTTCCATAAAAAAGGCCAAAATGGCCTATCTTGACACATTTAAGTGCGATTATCTCAGAGACCTGACTTGATAGGCAAATTCTACGGCCGAATTCGGGTTCCGGGCGAAAAATTATATAAGAAACCACTTCTAATTCTTAAACACCAATCCTTTGTAGATCTGTGTAAATTCATACAGTCATCGATAACTTATCGCAGTGATAACAAAATTTATCTACAATCAATACGAGTCTATAGCAAATAGCGTGAAACCTTATATAATAACCTTACCAACGAGTATCGTGTGACAGTCTTCGATTGGACATAGGTAAATCAAAGTGCAACGAAAATGCAAAGGCAAGATCGGTTCTTTGTGTTCACTATATTTTTGGTGGTTGTACTTTCTATTTTTCATTCAGGTACGTAATGTAAATTTTCGGTAATTTATTTGTTAACAATTTTATAAATAACAATAGCAAAAAATTCTAAAAAAGTTAATTTATAAGAATTTTTGCTACTGTACCTTTTTGATATGTTAATACAATTTAAAATTTTAGGTCCTTAGTAATTTTTTTATATAATGAAATTAATCTAGAGAATATGGATAATAATTAATAGTTGCTATATATTACGCAATATTAATATTAAAAACTAAAAGCCTAAGTTTCTAATAATTACATAATAAAAAAATTTGTTTCACCGTATAGTTACAGTTAATGTAATTTGAATGTAAACAATCGCTTTTCTAATTTTATTTTAATGTAGTGATTTTTAAAGAAATTTTTATTAGTTTATTGTTTTATTTATGTCTTTTTTAAGGTGAGGCATTGAAGTGTTATAATTGCAATTCGTTGATCAGTGCAACTTGTGAAAAAGAGTCGACATCGCAGGAAGTAATACCATGTCCGGATGGCGTATGTTTAACATTTAGTATGAGTAAGTATCTAAAATAACAAAATAATGTATATCGGGTAATGTTTTTCTTAAATATTGCAGGCTGTAGAGGCTTTAGTTTGTTCTATTTTTTATATGCTATCATAATGATTAAAAAAACTTATTTGAATTTTTTCCACTATTCGAGTTTTTCTAATTTTCTTCCAATTACTTGCAAATACTCATATATATATATATATATATATATATATATATATATAATTTTTTACTACATATATACATACGTATAATGTTAAAGATTCTATTGTTTTATAAAATTGCTCAGGATTAAAATTATATATATATATTTTATAAAACAATAGAATCTTTAACATTATACGTATGTATATATGTAGTAAAAAATTTATTGTAATATAATAGTGAAACTTTTTTTTCCAGACACTATTGGGATAAAAAGCTTCACACGTACCTGCGGTTTTCGCGACTTCTGTAAACATGCAGAAGCAGATCCTCGCGTCGAGATCTTAGATTGTAAAGAATGCAACACAGATCTGTGTAATGCTTCTGCTACCAATGCAGTATCAACTATCATAATGATAACCTCAGGATTGATTACACTGTTATGGACTATTCAATGAATTTTATAGATTATTTAATCTTGTAGCTCGTTATATAATCTTTTTAAAAAAATTTTTTACATTGTTGTTAAAATATGTATTTTTGTTTTTATAGCCAGCAAGTTTTTTAGCTCTATATCATTTTAATCCAAATTAATTATTACATTGGATGTTATGCGAAAGATAAATATTGAAATAATTTTATTAAATGTGTTACTTAATACAACTCGGTCTTTGCTTTCTTACATAAATGAGCATTAAATTTTTATAAAACATGAAAAAACCCATATTTAGATTGATATTTATAAAATACATCTATCACACAGAAACATATACCTATTATAAATACATAGAAAAATTCAAATTCAAAATTCGAATTAGATAAAGCAATCATGTAACAATGTCAAAAGAGCATCAAACTTTCTAAAGAACTGAGTGATATTTTCGCGCTATCGCGATTCAACGTAAGACATCTAAGAACTTTTCTTCGAAAGGTATGTATTTCTGCGTTATGCAAAACTGGGCCGCGGCAGTGTGGGAAATTCCGTTCTGATACGCCAGGAAGAGCGCGTACGAGACCTTATTTCTTTCGCGAATCACAATGAGTGAGGAAATTCTCAAGGTTCCATGTCCCTCTCAGCATTCGCCGCACTTCTCTTATGCATCATGATAAAGTGCAGATCTAACTGTAAAGTCTTAGACCGCTGGCTACGCAATGAAATTGCATAAAGACAGTCTATTTTAATAATAAAATGCTCTTTCTGCGATGCTGTCGCGATCTTGTCTTGACTATACTTTTGTTACACCAGCGGACGAAGAAAAATATATGTTTTGTATAAAAACTGTAAAAAATTAAATAATATTATAAAGATATGTGAAATTAAAATTCTGTTGTTTTAAATGGATAACCATTTACGCAACCATATCTTTTATAGAATATATCACGATGTTGTATAATAGAAAATTATTCCGTTCCAAATAATATGTTAAAAGCTTGATTCAATGCTCAATTATCATCTGAATGTAAAGAATTTTAAAACTATATAAATAATATTAATATATAGAACATATGTATAATTATTAACTTTACATGTGTGTGGTATTATTTATATTCCTATTAAATTAAAAACTGCAAAGTTACAAAAAAGCAATTACTGTAAAATTGAAATTTTATTTTGAAAAATGACCATGATAAAAATATTAAAAATTATGTGTTTTGTTCATGCCTGTCTTCGCACACCTCTTGTCAAAATGTATAAGACGCGCGAAATAATTTATTATTAATTCATCGCGCGTAACGCCGTTTATCTCGCCGTACAATTACTGTGATGAGCATTTCTTGCGCGATTCCTGTGTATATTGTTTATAAATTCATATACATGACACATCGCTATAACTTTTATCCCTTGACTCCCACATAATGCATAATATGTTAGCAGCTGGTTCCTCGTACATGGCGCGCACGTAATTTTCCATTAATATCGCGTGTAAAAAGGGCAGAATAAGGTTCTTTTTCAACGATAATTTCCGACGAAACTTTCGGCGATCGCGGCGACCCTAATTGAATTAAATCTCCGGTATACCAATAATTTCGCCGCCGCTTTTTAATTTGTTCATTCTTGCAAGACTGCCTTTTTTATTCGTGGAAATATTTATGACGTATCACAATAAGTTTATTTTAACACGTATCTATTTGCAGGATTATTGTTTCACAGTAATTTCGATTGCAATCACATTGTACATTAATTTCGATTTCTCATATAATAAGATAAGATATACATTTCAATGGTTTTTATCTTATATATCGTAGACATATAATTATATCAAAGAATTTTATTTTTCTTAACGTACGAAGAACATGTTCACATTTTTTTAAATTTCCTCTAGTATAGTAGTGAATATTTTTCTA
Organism: Temnothorax nylanderi; assembly: GCF_030848795.1. NCBI lineage: Eukaryota > Metazoa > Arthropoda > Insecta > Hymenoptera > Formicidae > Temnothorax > Temnothorax nylanderi. The sequence continues at coordinate 252,801 of NW_027249135.1, forward strand.
TTTGAAGATTACAATGCTTCGCACGATTCGAACATGCTCTCGTACCATTTAATCGATAATCATTCTGCTTTTACGGATTAGCATTGTCATCGGATTAGTATTCGTTCAATCTGGACGCGTTTAATTAACTAAAGAACATTTAGATGGTCCTGTGCTCTACTGCTAAATCCTCTCAACATCTCTATATTTGCGCTTCAAGACGCCCATAATATGTTTATCAACGACGTTACCGGATGCAGTAAACGGAATTGTGTTACGCTCACGTGGATAATACCGTGGAGTTAGCATCGACGAATTTCGCGGCCAGCTCGAGCTTCGCGTTTCAGAAAACTTTATACGTTATTTAAAAAATATTATTTGGTATGAGATGACTATATTATGTAAATATTGTATATATATATATATATATATATATATATAATTGTAAAAGTGTATTAAGATTTATTGTTAAAATTCAACTATTATAAAGTATGTTAAAAAGATTTGCCTTCTAATCATAAAGTTATTATAAAAGCTTGCAAAGTTGAAATAAAGAGATTTTGGATAATAAATAGGCAGCCGTAGCTGTGATATTTTATCCCTTATATTGCTGAAAGAACTAAACACATACATGCATATAAAACTTTATATCTTTAAATAAACAAACAAAGGCATTAGAGCTAATTCGCAAACGGTGGTCGGGCGACAGTAATAAAACTCAAATTGCAATAATAAATAAATTAATATAATAAAGTAAACGTTTCGGTCCTTGGTTTGGACCCTCCTCAGTACATACAAAACGATGGTCAGATGCTTCGATGCAGTGGTCAAGATGTAGTAAAAAATGCAGTCAACATGTTCGCTCTCCAAGATATTTTGTGAGAGTATGGATCTCGTATCGTCAATGTGACTGTTGCCTTAATTCGATAAATAGAGATTAAAGTTGATTAAAAACTTTGTTTGTTTTGATTGTTTTAAAAACTTTGATTTATTGTTATTGAGAGCTTTATCCTTGATTTTATATCTTTAGATACAATCATCGATAATTTATCATAGTGATAAAAAAAGTTATTTATGTTTCTATAGCAAATATTGTGGAACGATTTATATAATAACCTTGCCAACGAGTATATACTGTGACAGTTCTCGATTGGACATAGGTAAATCAAGGTGCAACGAAAATGCCAGGGCAAGATCGGTTCTTTGTGTTCACTATATTTTTGGTAGTTGTGCTTTCTATTTTTCACTCAGGTACGTAATATAAATTTTCGGCAATTTATTTGTTAACAATTTTATAAATAACAATAGCAAAATATTTTCTAAAAAGTTAATTTATAAGAATTTTTGCTACTGTACATTTTTGATATTATATGTTAATACAATTTAAAATTTTAGGTCCTTAGTATTTTTCTTTATATAATGAAATTAGTCTAGAGAATGTGGATAATAATTAACAGTTGCTATAGATTACGCAATGTTAATATTAAAAACTGAAGGATTAAATAATTCTAATTTCTAATAATTACATAATCAAAAAATTTGTTTCACCGTATAGTTACAGTTAATGTAATTTGAATGTAAACAATTGCTTTTCTAATTTTATTTTAATGAAGTCATTTCTAAAGATCTTTTTATTAGTTTATTGTTTTATTTATGTCTTTTTTAAGGTGAGGCGGCCTGGTTGAAGTGTTATAATTGCAATTCGGCGATCAGTGCAACCTGTGAACATAATCCAACCTCGGGGGAAGTAGTGTCATGTAGTCTGGATAATAACGTATGTGTATCATATAATATCGGTAAGTATCTAAAATAAATAATCTTATGACTTTTAACATATTGGATCCTATATCCAGAATAACGTACATAGGTAATGTTGCAGGCTGTAGAGGCTTTAGTTTGTTCTATTTTTTATATATATGCTATCATAATAATAAAAAAACTTATTTGAATTTTTTCCAATATCCGAGTTTTTTCTAATTTTCTTCCAGTAACTTGCAAAAACTTGCATATATAATTTTAATTCTAAGCAATTTTATAAACAAATAGAATCTTTAACATTGTATGTATGTATGATGTACATATGTAGTAAGAAACTTATTGTAATATAATAGTGAATCTTCTTTTTCCAGAATATAATGGCAGAAAACTCACCATACGTACCTGCGGTTATCGCGACTTCTGTAAATATACAAATCCTGACGTAATAAAAAATTGTAGAGAATGCACCAATGACCTGTGTAAAGGTTGATACTAATGCGGTATCAACGAAAAGTTGTAAAACAGCTATTACTGTAGAATTGAAATTTTATTTTGAAAGCCACTGATTATAATAAAAATATGCAAAAACTATGTGTTTTGTTCATGCCTGTCTTCGTATTACACCTTTTGCCAAAATGTAAGACGCACGAAATAATTTGTTATTAATTCATCATGCGTAACGCTGTTTATCTCGCCGTGCAATTACTGTGATGAGAATTTCTTACGCAATGTGTTTAAGTAAATTTATATGTTGTATAGGTACTTCTGAAATAAGCTGTCTTTGAGAAAGACTTGCTGTGGTTGTTAATTTTACTTAAAAATATTCATCCATATTTTTTTTTTAAGAATTCTTAAAACATTTTCTATAAAATGTTAAAAGTGTAATAATTAAAGATAATGCATTTCTTATTTTTAACGTATATAAAAGCATTAGTAATAGAAATCGTATTTCCGATAACTTGATACAATCATCGATAATTTATCATAGTGGTAAAAAAAGATATCTATGTTTCTATAGCAAATATCGTGAAACTTTATATAATATCATTGCCAACGAGTATACTGTGATAGTTCTCGATTGGACGCAGGTAAATCAAGGTGCAACGAAAATGCCAGGGCAAGATCGGTTCTTTGTGTTCACTATATTTTTGGTAGTTGCGCTTTCTATTTTTCACTCAGGTACGTAATATAAATTTTCGGCAATTTATTTGTTAACAATTTTATAAATAACAATAGCAAAATATTTTCTAAAAAGTTAATTTATAAGAATTTTTGCTACTGTACATTTTTGATATTATATGTTAATACAATTTCAAATTTTAGGTCCTTAGTAATTTTTTTTATATGAAATTATTCTAGAGAATGTGGATAATAATTAACAGTTGCTATAGATTACGCAATGTTAATATTAAAAACTGAAGGATTAAATAATTCTAATTTCTAATAATTACATAATCAAAATATTTGTTTCACCGTATAGTTACAGTTATAATTTAATTTGAATGTAAACCATCGCTTTTCTAATTTTATTTTAATGAGATCATTTCTAAAGATCTTTTTATTAGTTTATTGTTTTATTTATGTCTTTTTTAAGGTGAGGCATTGAAGTGTTATAATTGCAATTCGTTGATCAGTGCAACTTGTGGAAAAACGCCAATATCGAGGGAAGTATTGTCATGTCTGCCTAATAACGTATGTGTATCATATTATATCGGTAAGTATCTAAAATAAATAATCTTATGACTTTTAACACATTGGATCCTATATCCAGAATAATGTACATGGGTAATGTTGCAGGTTGTAGAGGCTTTAGTTTGTTCTATTTTTTACATATGCTATCATAATAACAAAAAAACTTATTTGAATTTTTTCCAATATTCGAGTTTTTTTCTAATTTTCTTCCAATAACTTGCAAAAACTTGCATATATAATTTTAATTCTAAGCAATTTTATAAAAAAAATAGAATCTTTAACATTGTATGTATGTATGATGTATATATGTAGTAAGAAACTTATTGTAATATAATAGTGCATCTTCTTTTTCCAGACTATCTTGGCAAAAAAGTCAACGTACGTAGCTGCGGTCATCGCGACTTCTGTAAATATGCAAATCCTAACATAAAACAAAATTGTAAATATTGCAACACAGACCTGTGTAAAGCTTGATACTAATGCGGTATCAACGAAAAGTTACAGCTATTACTGTTAAAACAGCTATTACTGTAAAATTGAAATTTTATTTTGAAAGCTACTGATTATAATAAAAATATGTAAAAACTATGGGTTTTGTTCATGCCTGTCTTCGTATTACACCTTTTCCCAAAATGTAAGACGCACGAAATAATTTATTATTAATTCATCATGCGTAACGCTGTTTATCTCGCCGTGCAATTACTGTAATGAGAATTTCTTACGCAATTCCTGTGTTTAAATAAATATATATGTTGTATACTTCCGAATTAAGCTGTCTTTGAGAAAGACTTGCTGTGGTTGTTAATTTTACTTAAAAATATTTATCCATATTTTTTTTAAAGAATTCTTGTAACATTTTCTATAAAATGTTAAAAGTGTAATAATTAAACTTAATGCATTTCTTATTTTTAACGTATATAAAAGCATTAGTAATAGAAATCGTATTTCCGATAACTTGATACAATCATCGATAATTTATCATAGTGGTAAAAAAAGTTATCTATGTTTCTATAGCAAATATCGTGTGAAACTTTATATAATAATATCCTTGCCAACGAGTATACTGTGACAGTTCTCGATTGGACATAGGTAAATCAAGGTGCAACGAAAATGCCAGGGCAAAATCGGTTCTTTGTGTTCACTATATTTTTGGTAGTTGTCCTTTCTATTTTTCACTCAGGTACGTAATGTGAATGTAATTTTCGGCAATTTATTTGTTAACAATTTTATAAATAACAATAGCAAAATATTTTCTAAAAAGTTAATTTATAAGAATTTTTGCTACTGTACATTTTTGATATTACATGTTAATACAATTTAAAATTTTAGGTTCTTAGTAATTTTTTTATATAATAAAATTAGTCTAGAGAATGTGGATAATAATTAACAGTTGCTATAGATTATGCAATGTTAATATTAAAAACTGAAGGATTAAATAATTCTAATTTCTAATAATTACATAATTAAAAAATTTGTTTCACCGTATAGTTACAGTTAATGTAATTTGAATGTAAACCATCGCTTTTCTAATTTTATTTTAATGAGATCATTTCTAAAGATCTTTTTATTAGTTTATTGTTTTATTTATGTCTTTTTTAAGGTGAGGCACTGAAGTGTTATAGTTGTATGTCAGGGGTCAGTGCAACTTGTGAAAAAAAGCCAACATCGGAGGAAGTACTGCCATGTCCGGATAATAGCGTATGTGTATCATATAACATCGGTAAGTATCTAAAATAAATAATCTTATGACTTTTAACACATTGGATCTTATATTCAGAATAAGGAACATGGGTAATGTTGCAGGCTCTATAGACTTTAGTTGGTTCTATTTTTTATATGCTATCATAATGATTAATCATAATGATTAAAAAAACTTATTTGTATTTTTTCCAATATTCGAGTTTTTTCTAATTTCCTTTCAATAACTTGCAAAAACTCGCATATACATATAATTTTAATTCTAAGCAATTTTATAAAAAAATAGAATCTTTATCATTGTATGTATGTATAATGTATATATGTAGTAAGAAACTTATTGTAATATAATAGTGAATCTTCTTTTTCCAGAATATCTTGGCAAAAAAGCCATCATACGTAGCTGCGGTATTCGCGACTTCTGTAAAAATGCAGATCCTAACAACATCAAAAATTGTAAAGAATGCAACACAGACCTGTGTAAAGCTTGATACTAATACGGTATCAACGAAAAGTTGTAAAACGGCTATTACTGTAAAATTAAAATTTTATTTTGAAAGCAACTGATCATAATAAAAATATTTAAAAACTATGTTTCGTTCATGCCCCTGTTTTCGTACAGTTCGATGCCGAAATGTAAGACGCGCGAAATAATTATTAATTCATCGCGTGTAACTTAGTTTATCTCGCCGTGCAATTATTGTGATGAGCATTTTTTATGCGATTCCTGTGTATATTGTTTATAAATTCATATACATAACACATCGCTATAACTTTTATCCCTTGACTTCCGCACATAATGCACAATACGTTAGCATAAAGTTCCTCAAGCGTGGCGCGCATGTAATTTTCCATTAATATCGCGTGGAAAAAACGGCGGAGTAAGGTCCTTTTTTAACAATAATTTTCGACGAAACTTTCGGCGATCGCGGTGAGTCTAATTGAATTAAAGCTCTGGTGTGCCCAATAATTTCGTCGCCCGCGCTTTTTAATTTGTTCATTCTTGCGAGACTGGCTTTTTTATTCGTAGAAATATTTATGACGTATCATAATAAGTTTATTTTAACACGTATCTATTTGCAGAATATTGTTTCACAGTAATTTCGATTGCTATCACATTGCACGTTAATTTCGATTTTTCATAGAATAAGATAAGATTTACGTTTAAATGGCTTTCACCTGGTATATTGTAGATAAATATTTATTTTTATTTTACATTGTTTTTAATTTTATATATTTTTGTCTCATTTTATTTATTTTCTTTGTATAAGAGAGATATGCCAGATAAGAGAGATAAGAGAAAGAAAAGGGAAAAAGAAAGGAGATATTGTGAGGCAAAAGTTCGTAAGATTAAACACAGTGAAGAGATATAACTAATAGCGTAATTGCCTCAGTGAGCATTAAAAATTTAGTAAAATTCAAGATTGCCACTTATTTGAGCCCTGAAAATTATCAATATATTCAATTTTAGATAAATTAATGCAACTTTCCCGCAGCTATACCTATAACAATATGATATTGTTAGTATTATATTTCAGCCGGTCACTGCACTTCGTAACGGAAATTGATCGTAAACGAAAGTCTATTCGAAACGGTTAATTAGTTCCTTGATGCGCGTATAAACTAATTAGCCGGCACAAGGTGAGAGTAATGCAACCATCGTGCGTTCCACTCATTATTTTGTACTTCAAAACTTAACTACAGGTACAAACATTCGGTTAGGTTGCGACTTAGGTATCAGTTTCAATTTAACTGTGCGGTCATATCAGGCATGATATAATCATAATATACTCAGAATGATAAAATTCTTTAGAATTTTTGGGTTCTTTGCCTTTCGCTATTTCTTGCTACATCAGCAGTGAATTTAATCATGATATAATTAAAAACCGAAGAAATATTTTCTCTTGTTCTCCAATTTTAGTAATAGAGGTTGTGAATGTAACATGGCAGATAAATTATTTTTTAACTCTAATCGACGATATTTATCCGCTGAACGTTTGTCGCAAAACATCGTCTGTTTAAAACGCCGTCAAACTACAGTATATCACGCATCATTTTAGGTAAGGCTCGCATTTCCGTGACACGTCGTCGACGTCGCGTAGCGTCGACCCTCTAGCAGATTGCCAAAGGCCTTCTGTGGCCGTACAACGAGATTCGATTACGGCAAACCTCGTAAACTTCCAATATTACGGCTGAGAAAGCAGCGCTCGCAGTGCCCGTTGGGAGGCAGATTTCCTCGTTTACTTCCTCGATCACTCACCCACTCCTCTCCGAGTTTTCTTATTTCCTTTAGCCTCTCGTCATCGATGAAAGAAAACGTCACGAGAAAGTTTTTTATGTCGCTCACCCCTGGTATCTTTAATCTTCATAAAAGCGCCGTCACCACGGCGTTGAAATGAACGCGGGTCGACTTTTATTACGTCAATTTTTTTCTAATTAAGGGATGCAAAAAAGCGGCTTTACCTCTCGCTGTCTTACTTCATCAAGCACGCATATGGGTCTTGTTCTTATTTTTATTTTTATACTTCTCCGTTATTCTAATATTAGGTTGTATATTGCTTTTCCTCAAATGTTTATTACACTATCGCTCACAGAAGCATACGTATGTGGGTGTATATAACGTGTACGTGAGCAATATATTGCGCTCGGATCCGTGGGTTCGCTAAACCCAAATGACAGTGTGGATCAGTCATCCCAGCGGGATTATTACGGCGAAACAAAGTCATTTCTGATTAGCGATATCTCGTTTCTGGAGCTCTCAAAATAACGTTCCCTTCTAACATTTATTATCGTATTATCTCATTATTTTTGGCGTTATCCGAAAATTATGCCGATACATATAGAAAAATAATCCACGTAAAAGATGTCGATAAAAATCGAACAGCGAGAGATTTAGCGTGGCTTCTTGTAATTGAAACTCTCATTTTGCGTATCCTTAATCCATAGAATTATGCGATATTAATTATGACAAGGTTGCAGGTCAATTTAGATGCATGTCGCTTGATTGATTTCCTTCGTGTATCAGTCGAGAAACGCTGCCGCTAATGCTCACGCATGGCTTGACTCCAATCAGCAAAACCCCGGGGGATTTACCTACCGAATTGCTCAAACTGTACGCAAACCCTAAACGCAATTAACTAACGCGGCTGCAAACCATCACTTATCGGTAGGCAAACGTAACTTTGTCCGCGACGAATCCTTCGACTGGTTACATCGAAGTATATTGTACATGCAACGGCGGCGCAACCTTGTTGGCCAGTTTGAAAAAACCGATAAAAGACTCGAACAGATCTAAGCTCTTGATTGCAAGCGCACCACGATAGTTTCAAAAGCACGAGAGCGACGAAGAGACGCGGACGATGGACTTGATGGAAACATATTGAGTTGCTGCGCGATGCTCTCACGGCGTTTACGGCGTTATTACGGCCATCCCCGACGTGTACGGTAGAATGTATCTCATCTCTCAGTTATGCGTCCGCCGCGCGTATATTACGGCCACGCCAGATTAACCGCGAAGTATCAGAAATTACGACGCGTATGTACGTCAAAGGGAAGCGTCCGCGTCTCGCGAAGGAGCGAATTTTCCTCCGCACGCATCCGTGGTACAGAAACAACGAGCGATCATCTCTACTGCTCGCAAAGTGGCCGCAGGATCGGCTAAGAAATTATGTTATAGGTTTCTTACTTGTATCTCCCGAATACAGATATTTTATGATAAGAAGAGGTAACATTCTTTTCTTTGTAAAAATTCATGATTTTTTAAAAATATGCTTCGTGACAATCGATACTTCATTCTATATGTTTTACATATTGTTTCGTAAGCTTTTGACACACGGAAATTCTTTCTTCAAATTATCAATAATGCTACGTGTATTAGTCTAAATTGTATTTTTTTGTTTATATAAATATGTTAAGATAACATGTTACTCTGCTGCGTTGAATACAAAGCTTTGATGTCATGAAGATTCAGATATGCTGACATTGGAAATCTAACACCTCTGGGCAAAACGAGTTCTGAAGAGATATTACATTTTCTTCGTGTATCTTTGCTGCCGTGTTGCACGTTGGTCGCATTTATATCTTTCTTGCCAAGCTTTTATTACCTTTTCGCCACAATTTCTTCCTCGCGCCCTTTCTACCTCCAATTAGAAAATTTCATTCATTATACTTGCAAATTCTGTCATTTCGCATCCGTTGCGAAATGCCGTATGCGTACATTTTTCCATGCATAAGAGAACAGTTAACGTGGTAGTACATGAGAGGAGAATTTAAATAATAATTCAGAAAATTTCAACATACTCAAATCACTATGTTTTTTTGCAAATTAAAGTAAATTCAAAAGATGCGACTTTTGCTCCTAGAGATATATAGAATATCTTTCTTTCGTACATGAAAATAAATCTTGGATCCATCAGTATACAATTAGGCGGTTCCAATTAGGCCTTTTTCATTGTTCTTCGTCAACGCGCGACATTCGGCGCTGGACAGCGTGCAAACACGGGTCCGCGCGCGGAAACGATTTTAATTGCTTGCCATAATCAAAGGCGTTATTGTTGCCGAGCATCCGGCTCGCGCACCAGTCAGAAATACAAAAACTTACGGCCGCGACGAAAGAGTTGAGGGAACGGAAGCACGGATATTCGTGAATTATTCGCCATTCGCGACGTGCAAACAGCACTCGCGTTTTATGATCGCCGTGACGTTAACAAATGACCCTCGCGATTATACTTTCATATGTCATAATTGACAAGTGATATCGCGACCAATGAACGATTGGTTAATTAAAAAATATTGTTTAACAATTGTATTTGTGTATATGACCTAACTAAAAACATTATCTTTGTCGCATACTTGAATTTCTGATATTGTGCGCCGTACAAAATCGATAATGAAGACTATGAGTTAAAAATTACAATAAAATAAAATAAAAATTTGACGTTATAAAATCTCATCAGTATAACGTATGTATTTCAATTCACGGTAGTTTAATAAAATACAAGATGATAGCGTACGTAACGGTACATTTGTAATTACAATTTGTCTCGTTTTCCATCGTGAGGCTGAATCCCTGCAAATCCCTTCGCTTCGTATTTCACAAATCTTGAATCGCTTAATGCCTAAAATACGGGACCGCTTAACAGCGCATCGAATCCGCAACACACACGGATAACTGTGATTTATCGGCGAGGGGAGAATCAAACGGATGCAATTCGACGGATGTGCACGGTCTCGTAAATTTTCGGATGGATTTACGATCGAAAACGAAAGCTTTTAGAAGGGACAGAGGATTTGCCATCTACATTACGCGCAGTCCATTTGCATTTTACTCATCAAAGTGTGAATATCATATACAATGTAGTCGAATTTTATTTATTTCAATTTTTCTGTCGTCGTGTTTTTCTCCTACTCACAATTATAAGCATATAACGCACATGCCTCACACGCGAAATTGTATAAAAATTACGAACCGTCCAATCTACGTACAAACGCTTTCCAATAAATAGCAGTAACGACGAATTGTTAAATTTCATGATGGATAGTCCCGCTTTTGAAAAGATAACGACACGTATCACCGAAAGTGTCGTCTTGCAGTCGAGAATTTCGACACCAATAATCGACAAAAACCAGCAACAGTTTAAAGGAAAAAACCCATGTTGCGGAGACAGAAATTCGCAAATAGTAAGGCAACAGAAGAATTCTGCTTAATGTTTAATGATATTTTTGATCTATTAAATTCTCGAAATAAGTTTTGTACTACTCCGTCTAGACGACCTATTACTACGGAAAATTTAATAGAAATTAAACAAAGAATTAATTGTTTCATAGATTATATATCTTCTTTGAAATATCAAGAAACTTCAATTTTACATTCAAAACGCAAAACTGGGTTTTTTTGGATTAATTGTTACTTTAAATAGTGTCCTAGAAATATATAAGAATTGGATACAACCAAATAGTAGTATGTCGTATCTTTTAACATATAAATTGTCACAGGACCACTTAGAATTATTTTTTTCTGCAGTACGAAGTCATTGTGGTCACAATAATAATCCAACTTGTATGCAATTCATGACAGTATTTAGAAAATTGCTAACTCACGCACAAGTTGGCGGTTCGAAATATGCGAATAGCGTTGCTCAAGACGATACTATCTTTTTAAACGTTACTTCCACTAATATACATAGAGGTATCGATGATATTTGTACGACTGAGGAAAATTACACTGAAGATAACATTATTGATAATGACCACAGTTATTACACGCACGCTCTATTTGAAATAATAAATAAGGATTATATTGACGACGTACTTGGCTACATAGCAGGATTTATAGTACGTAAAATATCAAAAGACATATCGTGCAATGTATGTTTAACTCTCCTACACAGTGACACACCGTATACAGAATTACAACGTTTAAAATCAAGAGGTGGTTTAATTAATGCGTCTGCTGATGTAATATATCTGTGTAAATTGGGTGAAATTACTGTTAGGGAAAATAATATTTTTTCTCAACACAAAAATCTTTTACAGTATATCTTAATGAAAACTTTACGAAAAGTAACAAGTGTTATTTTTTATCATAAGGATCATTGCTTTGAACAAAATTATTTAAACGATCATCGATTTCAATTAATAAAATTAGTTCTTGTTAATTTTTTAAAAATCAGATTGCATCACGCAGCCAAAACAAAATCTGTAGTTGTAACAAGAATTAGAAGTAAATTAACAAAAACAATTTTATTTATGCACCAATAGATATAATACCAAATTGTTTGTAACTGTGTATAATTGTGGTCATTTTTAAATGTATTTTATTATAACGTTGTATAACATTGTAATTGTATAAGAATTAGAAATCTATTGCAATAAAAATACAAAAAAAATTTATTTTATGCACTAGATATAAAAACACAACACTGTACGTAACATTATGTATTATGTTATATATTATAATGAATGTATCTTTTAGATGTACAGTGTAATAAATAAGATATTATATACATCAAACATTTTTTAATTTCTTTATTTATTACCTACACCTCTAGTACAGTACTAATAATATAAATTATAATAAGATTTATATATATATTGCGTATATTACAATAAGCTATTAAAAGTACTTCATATATGAATATATATATATATATATATATATATATATAATTTCATAAATAATTAATTAAATATAAATAAGTAATAGAATACTAATTGTAAATATAAAATATAAATATATAAATATAAATATAATATAAATAATTAATATATATTTATATAACATAATATAATAATATAATATAAATTTATATATTGCTTTATGTAAATATATTAAACAAATATTTTAAAAATAAAACAGTGGAAAAATGTTAACTATTTTATACAAAAATTGTGCGCAGGGTCTGCAATTTTATTTCGACGGCCCTGCAAGAAGAGAGACAAACATAGGCCTCCCATATAGTACCTCTCTTTCTACAGCTGGCGCGCGTTTACCCATCGCAACGCTCAGTCCATTCTATATGTCGATGGAGATACAGAACGATACTGTGCCGTCGCGAAGTAACGATCGAGTTCCTCGTTATTTCGCGACGGCACAGTATCGTTATACATCCAGTGTGAGCCTTCCAGTGGATCTTCCTCCGAAGTTCTAGTATTATTTTGTACGGCAAATAAATAATAAGGTCTCTGTAAACTGTAACGTCACAGTTACAGAGACAGAGGTCACAGTTTACAGAGACCTTATTATTTATTTGCCCTCCAGGGTCTCTTTTCGATGTGTCCACGTGCGTTTCATTTTCCTCGCTCGAGTTAATCGACACCTGCGATTCTGATCTTGTGTTTACTCTGTCTGATAGGTCGGGAGCTATATCTCTACTATTTATATCATTACTCTTCTGAGGTTCAATCCTGGTGCCAATTACCTACGGGAAAATAGTAATGCAATAACAGTTTAAATATGTGTAATATCTAAAATATAAGACAAATAGGGCGGAAAACGCCGCGAAGAAGCAGATAGTTCTGAGCTTCCACTCCTTACAGACAATCTCTCGGCTCTAGCATTTCAACTGCTCAGCCATTCCTTCGGCTCTAGCATTTCAATTGCTCAGCCTGGAGAGTACTGCAATAATTTAGTAATATTACCCTGAAGTTTTATTGTAGTATCACTTACATTAATATCTCTCGTAATTGTTGGAGTTGAATGGTGACTTTTTCTTTTTAATCTTTGTTTATCTGCCACTGTACATGTATCCAAATGTTAGTTAAAGATTATATTAATTCATCGAGCAACGTATCATGCTTAAGTAATTAAATTACTATTCGTTATATATCATACCATTAAGTCCGGGCGAAGAAATTATAAGTCTTCTTTTTGGCAGTCTTTTGCACGTACGACCATTTTCCTCGTTATTTCGCGACGGCACAGTATCGTTATACAGCCAGTGTGGGCCTTCCAGTGGATCTTCCTCCGAAGTTCTAGTATTATTTTGTAAGTCTTGAGTTACAGTTTACAGAGACCGTTACAAAATAATATTAGAACTTCAAATAAATAATAAGCCCTCCAGGGTCTCTTTTCGATGTGTCCACGTGCGTTTCATCTTCCTCGCTCGAGTTAATCGACACCTGCGATTCTGATCTTGTGTTTACTCTGTCTGATAGATCGAAGAGGTACATCATTACTCTCCTGAGGTTCAATCCTGGTGCCTGGACACGAAAGTGCATGGTTGGAAGAATTAAGTGGCGGAAAAAACGTTGGAGGGATTAGTGTTAAAATGGAAAATTTTTTAAGTTTAATATATTCCTTACTTCCAGCTGAAGCAGATGACAGTCTCACAGTAGGATTGGATTGTGCAAGCTTTTGACGCATAGAGATAGTGTTTGGCAAATCATCTATCACTGTGACCAACGTTTCTTCAATTTCCTTTGCCTTATTCAGTACATTGGATATTACAGTCTGAAATAAATAATATATATTGTATAAATAAAAAAACTAGCATGTAGATTAAAAAAAATATATATAAAGAAATTTACATTCTCTGAGAGATTATCTTTCGTAATTCCAAATCATTAATATGAACTATATTGTCATATAAATATGACGCCGTATAGAGCTGGCCTTAGGACACCTGCGTTATTCTTTGACAGATGTACCGCCCCAGTCAAACTCCCCGCCTGGCAGTGTCCTCGAATCGGATCACGCGGGAGTATTAACGGCGATCGGCCGCGAGGCCTCACGCCACTCTGACACGCTTGGCTCTAGAACACCGTGACCGCCGGCGCCGGAGCACGAAGCCCTCGGGGCACGCGCTCCGCCTAACCGAGTAAGTAAGGAAACGATGAAAGGCGCCTCTCCGGCGCCATATAAATATGACAATATAGTTCATATTAATGATTTGGAATTACGAGAGATAATCTCTCAGAGAATGTAAATTTCTTTATATATATATTTTTTAAATCTACATGCTAGTTTTTTTATTTATACAATATATATTATTTATTTCAGACTGTAATATCCAATGTACTGAATAAGGCAAAGGAAATACAAGAAACGTTGGTCACAGTGATAGATGATTTGCCAAACACTATCTCTATGCGTCAAAAGCTTGCACAATCCAATCCTACTGTGAGACTGTCATCTGCTTCAGCTGGAAGTAAGGAATATATTAAACTTAAAAAATTTTCCATTTTAACACTAATCCCTCCAACGTTTTTTCCGCCACTTAATTCTTCCAACCATGCACTTTCGTGTCCAGGCACCAGGATTGAACCGCAGGAGAGGAATGATTCACAATTTGCGTATTGCATACCAGATGCAACTGTTGAAGTTCTCCAATTAGTTCTACAGTCTGCGTCAATAGTGACTTCTGTTTCTCTTTCGAAAGCACCTTGGCCAAGTAACTATTGCTGATGTTCAATTTCTTATGCTCTAAGAAGAAATAATTTTGTCAAAACAACAACGGCAGCATGTCGAAGAGAATACAAGATAAAGTTAATTTTCTCACGTAGTGTATTGGACTTCCTTTCTTTGCAATGATTCCTCAAGCACTGCGTTCTTTTTGTAGTCAACACAGGGCTAACCTTCTTGGGTTTTGGAATTGGCATTTTTGGCATGCTGTACGTAGTAGTTATTAAATTTCCTGCCCAACGAATCTACATACATACAATAGGACAATCGATAATGTTATAGTTAAACTGTGGCGAAGCTAAATGTGCGTGGGGGATCCTTCGTAATGTGGACATCCTTGGCATAAGCATAGAAAGCTAGAAAGCCTCGGCACCGTCTATGATAACCCAAATACGAGTAGTCGCGCTCGATTATCTGGCTTTGTTTAAGGAGAAATTTTCCTTTTTGTGCGTTTTTTAGACGTTCACAGAGCTCTTTGAAATATGATAGACAATTAAATCTGCCTGTGTAGTAGAATCACAACACTTTCCAAAAATTATGAACTAAATTTATTATGTAATTTAGCATTACCTTTTAGACTTTAGAAACTTCTTTCTTCTTTACCCTGTCTTTTCCTCCCTCTCTCTCTCTCTCTCTCTCTCTCTCTCTCTCTCTCTCTCTCTCTCTCTCTCTCTCTCTCTCTCTCTCTCTCTCTCTCTCTCCCCCCCCCCTTTCTCTCTCTCTCTCTCTCTCTCTCTCTCTCAGCTAAAACGACGAAAGATAAGAGTTGATTGAGAACAAAGATGACCGAGCAGCAAACCACTCATCAGCGAAGAACAATGAAATGCAGAAGCAGAAAAGTTAATTGCACCATATCATTGTGCAAAATCCATCGAGAAGGCCAAATCTGTCCTTGACACCTAAGACACACCGAGTCGTCTAAAGTCCTGCAACATACATCAAGGTCCCCCTCACTGTACCTAAACAATTTTACAATAATTATAAATTGCGTCTGCATTCACCTTCTTATTCTTGGCAGTTATTACCTATCAAATTACAAGCTTGAATTTATTCCCTTCAAACATAAATTGTCAAAATGTTTTTATTTTCAACACTACTAGATATTATAATCGTTACATATATTACGATAGTGTCCGAGGGAAAATGTAATGATAATTAAAAAAACTATGACAATTATATATTGTACTTCTTTCAACAAATTCTTGTACTACATTAAACGTTATCTTTTAAGTATACGTTGTAATAAGTTTATATATATTTGAAAAAGAAAAACAGAAAATTAAACAAAATATTAAATCAGAAAAAGTAACAGAATGTTACAGCTAGATGAATACTTGAACAAGAGATATAAATGACTTCTTCCACTAGTATGGATGTATCTGTTTCGCCTTGAAATAGCACCATACTTTCTTATTTCCACCTTTCACTCTTTCTATTTTCCTAATTAAAAATCCAAGTATTTTTAGTTGGATTCACTGGTGCATTATAGCACTCTAGTGATGTAGTGTAATATCAGGAATTAATAAAAATTAAAAATTATCACAATTAAATTCTTATATTTTCTTAATTTGCTTTCGTAAATTTTTAGATTTATCTTTCAACAATGTTTATGGAATTATTTTCGAAATCTTCTTTTCTTTCTTTGTTAGAAATCGATCCAAGTTTTTTTGAGTTTTCACGTGGCTTCTAAACACACACTCCATTTTTTTTTCCATCCACTTCATAATGACGCGGAGTAGGGACAAAGTAGTAACTATTAAAATATTTAAATGTTAATATACGATTGGTTCTGTATCATTACGCTCACTACGCGTACTTCGCCCTCAAGTAACAAATAAATATGTATATTATCAAGAGACACGGTAGTGTCTCGCGCCAAGTACAAGCGGAGCGAGACCGACCGTGACTCTTTTACCGCGCGACGCGACGGGTTGCGAGTACTCGAGATGTTGAGATCTCATATAACGAGTGAACGGATCAAGTTCTAAGTAGGCTTGATCGATAGCTTGGGGTCTATATGGGGGACCCGTAGTAGTCGTAGTAGTAGTAGTAGTAGTATATATATATAATATATATATATATATATATATAGTAAAAGCTTTTTTACTCCATAACCACTTTCTTCGAGCTAACATGCTGCGCGTGTACTTGGCGCCTTTTTTACCTTTTTTTTTTAAAGGTAATTTTGTTGTAATCAATATTAACAATAAATAAATAAAACTTTCCGGTTTCAAGTATCTCGCGTTAGTTCCGATTTACGGTTTACGGGTACGATTTATGCATCCTGTTAACACATGCTATCGTCATGTAAGCGTCTTTTTCATTAAAAGAACAAACTGTTGGTTGTAAAGAGACGAGAATGATCCGTTGAAGGATTGTTGATTGTCGAGCATGTGGGTGCGGCAAAAAAACAAAAAAATCTTACGATGCAGAAAAGGAGTTTCGAGAAATATGTATAATAAATGCATAATAAATAGAAATGATACGCGTGTGTTCTCGACTGCGGACTGCGATATATCCAATTTATTGGCGTTGGGAAATGGAAAGAGGAGACGAGATATATCGTAGAATGAGATATCGGCATGTGACACGCCAGAATGTTCGACTCACCGAATCGCTATAAAGAAGTGGAGTGTTTCACGAAGAAGAACGCTGATTATAAACGACGATAACAATAACAATTTGTGAACGCGACGAACGCAATAGAGCCTCGTGCCTCGTGTCTCGGTGAATTCGTAAGCGTGAAAGAGCGTCGAGAAGCGTCGAAATGGCTGTCGTTGCCGTTGCCGTTGCCGTGTTGTCAGTCGAGTGAATCGTAGACGCGTAGACCGTCGACTGTGAAATCACTAGATGCGTCGTGGACTTTTAAGGTGATCCTAAAGCCAAATTACCGACAATTGCAGGGAAGGGTCTAGCTTTGCGTAGACTGCACAGAACTCAATTTTTTTTTTACACAATTGAAGTATGCACGAAAACACATTGCGCGAGTGTTGATTTCAAGACAAAAATCGAAAAAATTACAAAAATACATTTCATAAAAAATTACGTTTAATTACGATTGAAATTTAAAAAAAATATTGTGTGAAAACAACTTCTATTTGTCTGACTATAGGCTACAAGAATTTGTTCATAAAAAGCAGGTGATTTCCGGATCATATGTTGAGGCTGAAAAGCAATAGTATATTTTTCTGTCGCTTTACATGTCTTCCGTTCTCTCTTTTTGTTATAATAATTATTTCGTTTAATAACAAGAATCGCCGCGGAAACGGCTTTCATTAGCTCTATTCACGATCTTTTACCGTGCGTTTCACTGTGGGTTATAAGAGAAGGAAGACAAAAGATGTTTTCAGAGCTCGCGTGCGACGGGACTCTGAGCAGCTAAATCGTACTGAAAATGTTTCTTTGTATAAAGTTCTTTAGAAGACACTCTTATTCACTTACGCGGAAAAATATATAAAAATCAGCGATAAAAATAACTGACTTGTAAAACGAGTACCTCGCGATACGTCATGCTTTCTATAAATTGCAACGTGTATTTCGCCTGCGCTTTGCATTTTATGCAGTCATGGCGCGGACACATTGACCCCAATTTCAAAATGCAGAATATTGTCGACTACACAAGATATATAAATCCGACTTACAGACGACCGTAAGAAAGCCAAAGTAGCCTAAAAATATACCTCTAGCGCATTACGTCACGTATGACAGACGAACAATGGAAGGCAAATTCCCTTTGGAGTAACAAAGCTCGCTCAGACAAAGTAGTTGCATCCGCGCAAGCGAATCCGTTCTAAATTCGACTTGTCGCCGGAGGGAACGGAGAGTTGCAATTGCAGTGACATGCGTTTAATCGCGAGTGAACCGCGGGAATCGTACAGAGGTACCGAGAGAAAGTTTCTCGACACTCGCTCCGAAATGCAAGAGGTGCATTTCTCCGAAATGCTGAGAGATTCGCGAATGTCGGGCGCTACGGCGATATAACACAATTGTGCAAGAGGGTCCGCCGTTCTCTCTGAGTACTGACTTGGTACTCCCTCGCCGTACATACGCATACTCGCACGCGGGGGTCACGCGGGGGCCACGCAGGCACGCGTGTGTCCGCGGACCGCGGACGGCGATCGGCCGCAGGCAGCCACGAGCGCGGGAGGTGCACCGAGCGAATGCTCGACGCACGACGAGGACGAGGCGCCTCAGTCGACCGCCACCCTTCGCGACCGACGGTTCTCGTCGCCGTTCTCCATCTCGCCGGAGAGAAGGAGGGGAATCCACCTGCCTGTGCCGGAGTGTTTATCCTCTGCCTCACGCGCGAGCTTCTCCGCTCCGAGATACGACCCACTGAGCGAGATCTAGAGGTGCGCGTGTCACGGTACTCGCGGTGCGTGCGAATCGCGGAGGGTGGATCGAGGGGGTGCGTGCGTAGCGGTGCATTTGGATCTCCCTCTCCCTTTTTCTCCTTTTTCCTCTGTCCTCATACGAGTGCGAGTTATCATGAATCACTATCGAGTTTGAGGAGTCCTCCCACGTCGCTGAGAAAGAAACGCTGAATTCCAGAGGAAGAATTTGAGCAGCATCCCGATTAGTCGCTTCCAACCGTGAGTATTATACGTGTTAAATAACAACACTGTTTTCATTTTCCGTCACGCTTTGATTGTAGCAAGCGGAAACTGACAGCGTTCTTTATGTTGGACATATGCTTTAGTTCCGATACGCCCTATGGTACCAATTCTATTCGCGATTGAATTTTCCCGACAACATAAATATAGCGTTCTTATAAACAAATAACAATTTTCGAAAATAAAATGGAAAAATGAAAGATTTTCATATTGCATCGTGCAATACGTGCGCTGTTACATATTTTAAAACTGTGCTGCTATTGCTGTTGTAACACGAAAATGTGGAGCGATGGAAATGGCAATTGTTATGAGATTTTGGATTCAGCGAAAAAGCTATCAGAAAACGTTATAAGCTAATTATTATGCACACATACATTGTTAACATATTGAGTGATTATATTTTTGGAGCAATGTTTTAGTTTATTTATTAAAAGCTGCAGTTTCAATCAGATATTTACGTTTCCGATAGAGATATTATTTTTGATTTGCCATTATTTTGACGTTATCTCATTAACATGGTTCATTAATATGTGATATGAAGTGATTTAAAATAAATTTATCGAGGAATTATTGCATGTAATAATTAGACTAATTAGAACAGCTCGATTATGACATGCAACAGAATATAAACACATGTGGTCGAATATAATAAATATTATAATTTATAGTGGCAATTAACGAATGCTTCAATCGTCATCCAATTCGTATATTAATAAATATATACTATAAAGTATAAACAATGCAATATCACGTACGAAAAGCCACATTACGCATCACACAGCAAAAGTGTAATGAGCATATTGATAATTAATACTTATTAATAATCATTGATCTACCTCTCTGATAATGGGAAATAATTTAATGGCGCGCGTCAAAATTTTGTACATATTTCATTACATAAAACATTCGAAGAATAAATCAAATTTTACGTGCGAATCCGTGAGTTGTTTTAATCACTAACGTTATCTGTTAATTGTCTGCGCCGAGCCAGGTTGAAAGCACGAAGGAAATGGCACGTTGCGTGTCGCCGCGTACGGAAGAAACGAGTTTCGAAAATGAGAGGGCGCAATCGTTTCCGCGAGACACTCGGCCGTTAAATTCCGAGTGTCTTAGATCTTAAAATGGAAAAACTGCGTGTATCTGTGTACGAATTACGTAGCACATCCGTTGGCGGTAGGGAAGAAAATCCGATGACATCGACCGATGATCTCTCCCTTCGTGGAATAGATGCAACAGCAATTCGCACAAAGACGTTCCAGCTGTGACGTCATACATAGCATTCGAATCTTTTGGCCACTGGTGTCTCTCCCGTGTTTGCATAAGTTAACAGGTTCCTCCGTATCTCAGATTCTTGTGATTTCGCGTGTAAATAGAATTTCGTCGAATCTTCAAAGATATAGATATTTCACACGTTTCTCGTCGTCCTTCCGAATTTTGGACAATATTCTTTCAAAGGTAGCGTGATTATTTGAGCACATTCGAGACTTCTTCTCAGAAAGCGACGGATTTTCTTTATTTTCCTTCTCCGAATTCACGAGCGCGCTCATCGATGTCTTATCACGCGATGGTTTCAGTGCTTGCGAGCATCTGGCGGCGCCGTGTCCTCTTCCGAATTAGTTTCACCCACTCGTGAGCAAAAAGACCGGAGCATCACGGAATCGAAGGTATTCGATCCGTCGAGCTCGTTAGAGACGCGAAATCTGCATTCGCGCGCGCGTTACTTTGCGCTAACGAGGATAACGAAGCGTGCGTTAACGGGGAACTAACGACCGCCATCGCGCGCCGGCGCCCGTGAAGATGATTGCACACAGGTGCACACCGGCGAAGATACGTGTTTCTTTCATCCCCCCGCGCCGCGAAACCATCGTTACGTCGAGGAAACTTCGCGCGAGATCGAGGATCAGTCTCCGCTAAGACGAGGGTAATTACTTCACGAAATGACTGCGCTTCTCGATATCGTCCTTATCTTGGAAACTCCAAATGTAACTTTTATCACCAACGTTTCGAGATAAAAGAGACTGAGTTGTAAGTCATAAAACGCGAGGCCGAGCGAATAAATTTTACGTTAAAAATCTAAATGGTGCATTTCCCGCAGAGGTCTCATCCATTTCTATATTTCATCTCGCGAATAACGTAGTTTCTTAACTTCAAACACGAATTGAAAGTTCCCACTAACTTTAAAGCGCGATTAAATTACCCGAGTCGTAATTACATATTAACGCAAATGTGCATATCAAAGGGCGCGCGCATAGGAGCGAGCGGTTTCACATGGAACGTTGAACTCTCGTTCAGCCAATATCGTTATACCTCGTTGACTAGGAAGCAATTCTTTCGCGTTAGTACACGGCCGGAGTACAAATGCGGACGTGTCTACATGCGAGCAACGCGGTCCACGTACGGAAAAGACGGAACCGGATTTGGTATCGCTAGCCTTTCGCGATCGGCTCGTCGTACTTTCTTTCTTCCGTTGTTTCTTCACCGTCGACCGCATCCAGGCGCGTGTGAGAAAACGGATATCCTGCGGACGGTCCAGAGACGCGTGTAAAATATCACGAACGCGAACGCGCGCGAGAGAAAAGTTTTCCGTGAAAAGTATTTCCGCGCGATCGCGATGCAGATCGGATTTGTTTCCTTCCTTCCTTCTTTTCTGCGGACTCGACAAAAGGCTACGTGACGCAATACGTTTCCTCATTTTTACAGATATACGTGTAAGATGCGTGAACGTGGCGAAATTGCAATTTCGCGGCATAAATTATAACAATAAATTACTATGTGGGAGTGTACACATATATTATCTTCACAGATTCGACGAAAAAAATGACTTGGTTTGATGACTGGGAAACTTGATTACACTTCCAGTTTCTCTACTACCTGTTGCCCTTAATTTCATCTTAGGCGAACGATGAGAACGCTTGAATAGCATTTGCCTATAAAAATTCGCTACGACACGCTTTTCATGGCGCTTGACAAATATTCCACGCTTAATTCGATTAAAAATGACGCGTATGTTCCCGAGCGAGCGTAACAAACACGGCGATCGCGTGCCGCCGCAGAAGTCCATTAATTGCACCTCTCTGTTTCAATTCCGCGCGCCGCGAGAGGCTGAAATCGAGCGGGCGCGCTCTTTGCACAGCCGTCGCTCGTTTTTCGCTCGTAAATCTTAACCGCGGCTATTTCGCCGCATGAACGAACGAGCGAGCGAGTACGAATTTCGCAACTCGCGCTACAATTAAATCGTACCGAAGAAAAACACTATCCGCGAATAGATACCGACGAATGGTCGCACCGGGCGGATAGAAAAATATCAAGGGAAAAGAACAGGAAGCCAGTAGGATAGAGAAAGAGAGAGAAAGAGATCGCAGCGTATCCTGAATTGTTAGGCCAATTCAACGCAATTACGACGGTATGGGAGAAACCGCGGGTCCGCGTTTCCCGCTGCTGGCTGGCCGTAACGCGCACGCGAGAAATCGCCGGATGGAAGCGGGCGGCAGGGGCGAAAAAAAGGAGCGCAGTGTGGCAATAATTATTCCCAGCCTTCCCCGATCCCGTATGTACGCGCGCGCGCGTGTATCTCGGGTATCCTTATCAGGACCGATCGGCATTAACACGCTCGCGTAATCGGAACGTGTCCGTGCGATTCGTCGCGATTTAATTATTTCGCTCGCGGTTCCCACGGTAAAATCGGGGACAAAATCGCACGTTGCTACTCGCGGTTTCGTGTCGATGCGCCCGATTTTGCGAAACGCATCCGAGATATATACGCTTCTAGATCCCTCGCGTCGGATATGACGAGCTTGAGAAATGTTTTTCGAAACGCATCTAGATTCTCTCTCTCTCTTTCGGAATATACGAGAAAGAATAAAGTCCGCGTGATTTTACGCGCTCGTATCCGTTTTTGTTGTTCATGCCGTCCCGTTTATTTTCTAGTCGCGTCGCGTTAACAAGAGCGCCGGACATTGACAGGACTACGTCGCTGAAAAAAATAGGAAAGCGCCGAAATCGCTGCGCGAGAGTTCAGCACCATACATTTCATTTGCAAACAAAAACTCACGGGACACTCGGGATTTACCGCTTTTTACTAGGATTTCTCCTCGGCTTCGGCACGGTCGCGTCCGTTATCGGCACCGATAACGATCGGGAGTCGACGTTTATCTCGAGTCGAATTTATTGCGGCACTCGATCGAACGTAACCGCCGAGTCGCCGGTCTCCGTGCGGCTTTCGCATATTTGCGTTCACAATCCTGCGAGAGAGCTGGAGCATAAGTCATGACGACCGGTCGCGGCCGAGCGTGGATCGATCGAGGCTCCCGATACGCGTGCAGAGGCGTGAAAAACCGCGATTGCGAAAAGGAAGCAAAAGACAGGCGGAGGAGCGAGCGAGGCGAGAGAGCGATGCGCGCGGAAGCGCGAAATCGTATCGTATCGCGGATAAGCCGGCCGCGCCGCGCCGGTGTGCTTGCCTCCAGCACACATGGAAATTAGATCATCGTGTCACGCACACGTACGCGGCCGGGATCAGCAATTCCGTCTCGCCGAATCGGAAATCGCGTCCTGAGACGCTATTCTGTGATCGCTATCGAAGCGCGAATTGCCAAGTAGAGAGGAAAGTCGAGACGAAAGTTGACATGAAACAAGTAGAAAATAAAAAAATGCTAGAAAGTAATAATTTTAATACTTTTTCCTCAATATAATAGCTATATCGATATCATATCTTTAAAGAAGAAGATTGTCTGTATGATCAAGTTTCCGATTTCGAAAATTAATATCTTTGCAGACGAGATTACTGTTTGTCTATCGACGTATTATTGTCACCTTTGTTGTCTCTGCGAACGATTACGTTTGGATTGCTCCATGAAATATGGATGACATCGAACAAACTCTCTGTAACGTAACAGTTCCTTGTCGCGATGACTAGACGAATCGAGAAGTAATCGCAGGATGATTGAGCTATCATTATGATGGGTACCTTTGATGTCTCCTTAGAGCGATATGCTTTTTCCCATGACGCGCGTATGCGGAAAGCGGAATTGTGCACCGGCTTCCATCACTATGCATAGCGGTAACTTTGTTCATTAATACGTTAACGTAGTAATATTAATTAACGGTAACTTTGTTCATTAATCATAACAGGCTTGCTGCCCTGTAAAGAGATGGAAGGTAACTGCACGAGCGTACCGCACAAGTTCGATCTTTTTTCTCTACGTAATTAATCCGCTTTATACGCAGGATCGAATAAAATATCGGTATTGTGAAACGAAATGAATAACTTTATGGAATAATCGATGCCTTTCGAGCCGCGGCATCGAAACGGAATAATTTCACGGCTTTGGTTTGATTTCGCGTCGTGCGCGACCACGGAAAATTGCATTTGTTTCCTGAGCGTGCACCGCAGAAATTTCCGTTTAATGTTGCTAATGCACACATTGTGCGCAGTCAGGATACGGTGCAGCGCAGGATAGCAAACATGGGCGCGGTCGCGTACGTTTATCGAGATATTAAGAAACCGTGATGTCATACCCTTGATGCGATGAACAAACGGAGGGGAAATGGGAAGGGGGAACATTAATACGTATCGTCCTGAGCTAACATTGGAATAGTTTATTACACCTGTGACATTTAACGTCGCGTGCTGAGCGATGGTTGCTACAATTCAGCCCAACGTCGATAAGATAACGCGGATGTGGCAATTTGAGGCCCGGGAATGCGTCACGAAACTAGAGGATTACTTCCCGCGAGATAGAGAGACGGAGAATCATAGAGGGAGAGACGTTGTCGTGACCAATTACAGCTCAGCGTTTCGGTTGCCGTAACTTTTTCTCACTCCTGTCAGGTGCACTAAGACTGCTAAAACGTCTTGACGCAATACACGCCGATGGCACATTTGCATTTTGTGTAATCTAAAATTAGCGGCTGTCTAGAAGAACTCGGAGGCGCGAGTCGAAGATAGAAAAAGAAGCTTCTTTTATGTTATTCTCTTTCCTGATTCTATACAAAATAACAGGAAGCGGCAAAGATAAATTCAGAAATTTGAGCAAAATCAGCGTGTGTAAGCAATTACATCCAAATGTAACGCGGTGCACGTTATTTTTCAAGTGTTCTTCTCGCGTTTCGAGGATCTCTTTGGTCCGATAACGCTCATTCCGTGATTGCCAATTTTTTTTAGGAAGATAAAACATAAAAATGAGCTTCAACCCGCGCTATTCTGCTCCATCTATATCAAACACATATGAGTCTTGTTTTTATTTTTATTTTTATACTTTATTTTCTCAAACTAGATTGCATTTCGTTTTAATTTTTTTTGGTTGCACTATTGCTTGTACGTATATGTATAAAAATGTATATGGGTATATATCGCGTAAAAATATTATACCGAAAAAATTTCCGCAGTATAGTGAGATCCGTGGGTTCGTCAAGTCTAAATGACCGTGCGGATCAGTCATCCCTGGAGGCAATTGCCACTTGACGTGCGACGCAAGAAGACCTTCTCTGTCCTTCTCTCTTTCGTATCTAGCAAAAAATATTGTCTCGTAACTCCGACCGTAATTACGGCGAGGCACCATTACGGTCATTTGCAATTTCGATTACTGCAAAACACTGGCGGAAATAATAATTTGTTTGTACTGAGTTTTGCGTTTCGTGCATAATGATTTTTTTTTTTACTACCGGGATGAAGCAAGTCGCTCATTCGATTCTTCCTCAAACGTCACAGGCATGAAGAAACGTCGAAGAAAAGAGAGAAAAAATTAATAAGAAGTAAAGGAGAAAGAAATCTGAACGGAGCGCGAATGAGTGGCTCAGTTCGCTGAGTTTTATCGGTAGAAATGTATTTTCTTCTCCGCGCTGCGACAGCGTCGTTCTTTATCGTAAATTCGAGGTATCGATGAGAGAGGTAAACCCGCGCTGGTAACCGATGTGTCGATGTCCGACGTATATTTCATTGACGGAAAGCGATACCGCCCTAGAGCCTCGAATATCACAGAGAACTGCGAGATAACGGGCTAACATTCGAGCTGACATAAAGTAAACGTTTCCCTTCTATCATTCGGTATCGACACTATCGATTGGACTTTGTTGATCGAGTTCTCTCTCTCTCTCTCTCTCTCTCTCTCTCTCTCTCTCTCTCTCTCTCTCTCTCTCTCTCTCTCTCTCTCTCTCTCTCTCTCTCTCTCTCTCTCTCTCTCTCTCTCTCTCTCTCTCTCTCTCTCTCTCTCTATCAATCTCTCCAAAATAGCTTTCGGCGCGTTTCTCGCCTCTACTTTGATTCTTTTCCGTACATTATAGGCGATACGTTGACTCTAAACCTATAATAAAACTTACGTAAAGGATCAAAGCGTTTGATTCCCAATTACTGTTGGCCCTAATCGCTAAAACCCGATAGTGTTGACATATGGTGAATCAGCATGAGAATGAAACCGACTTGATGACTCGTTATACAACTCGGCGCGCACGCTCGCGCTTCTTCCATAGCGAACAGCGCATTCACATTGTTAGATGCAAAGCCGCGTACAGGTGACTGGTAATCAGATAACATTTAACTAGGAAATAGAAATCTCGGTTGCGCGCACGTGCTTAAAGGTTAAACGATCCCGCCGTCGTCGATCGATCTCCGTGTCCGCGTCGACGGATTCGCCTGATTAAAAATCGATGAATACATTGCTCGGTTCTAACGGCGGGATAATCGAGTTCCAGGATAATGGCCAGGTGATCGGTCATTGTGCACCGACGGAATTAGTTCCATCGACGGGTACGTGCGTGCGTTCACACGTGGTAACGCATGTGCGCGACCATAGAGGCCATTATACCGAGTTGCGGGAAAAATGCTCGACGCCATCGACTCGCGCGAGAGATTAATCGACGATTAAATGCGGCACGTTCGGCACGAAAGAAGCGAAGAAGAGGAAGAAATTCGCCGGTGAGCAAGTCGCGGAAGATTGCGTTAGATTGCGAGAGGAGAGTTCCATTAACGTTCAATTCGACGATCTTTTGAACCGGCATCGCAGCGAGTT
Source organism: Temnothorax nylanderi (assembly GCF_030848795.1). Lineage (NCBI taxonomy): Eukaryota > Metazoa > Arthropoda > Insecta > Hymenoptera > Formicidae > Temnothorax > Temnothorax nylanderi. The sequence goes on from NW_027249135.1 coordinate 280,445, forward strand.
GCAATTCGCCACGACTTATGTGCGTACTTCAGCTGCACGCATCATTACCATCTTCCCATTCTGCTCTTATCCGAGTTCACCGTACGCGCGCGGTCGTGGGGGGAAAATATCGGTAGGATCGTCTCGTTAGGGGCCAATTAAGCGGAGTCGCTAACGTGACTAGGCATGATTCGATGGTCGGAATCATGTAGAAAGTCGAAGGTGCACGTAGAAATCGCTAATCGCGATTTTTTTCTGCCTCTCGCCGCCTCGCGCATGGATAAAGTCCCGCGCCGCAGGAAATTGGTAGCTGCGGGAGCTCGAGATCTCGCCGTGTGATTAAGTCGAGGAACAGAAAAAAAAAAGAAATCACGCCACGGAGAACTGTGTCAAGGGGCGACGGTTCGTGGCACCGCACCTTCGAATCGCGGCGTAAACTGCGATTATCTCTTGCGCGCGATCGTGCGTGCACCAGGCACCAGTGTCTGCACAGCAGCCCGTGGTCCTTGCGATCGAATATATCGAGGATCTAGAACTTCGATGGCCGGGAACGGAACGATCAGGAACGATCGCTCGCTCCGTAATCTGGGTTTCCTCTCGAGCTGCGGCCGAAACTCGCGAGACACGTATTCGAAATAGCTCTGGGAAGTTAACCGATGGAATCGCGGCGCTCGATTTGATTTCATTCCACGATACCATTTCACAGGATCGGCTGGTCCGCAATCTATGCGGCGCGTAACTGATTTGAACAATTCAACTTCCCGATTTCAACCGAACTTTCCCAACAGCTTTCCCCGAGTGTTGAGAATCTCGCAAACCCTTTCGGGTGAATTCGATAAAGAATAATAGAATTTAGAGCGCTATCAATTCGTGTTCTTTATAACGTTTATTCGTATAAATGGGCGGTCATAAGCTGTGACGTTATTATTAGAAAAAAGTAGATAAAAATAGCGTTATAAATATAGCACATAATTGCGTACACAACGTTAAGTTGAGAATTAAGCCTTGTAAGCGTTCTTTCTTTCAGTAATCGTTCCGGATTGTACCTTTCCTATAGGCTATTGGTATATTTCCTCATCGTCATTATGTACTAGAGAAACGATCATTCACTTCGTCAACTTTAAAAATCGCCCGCTCGATTGCCACGTGTTGGTCTGAAATCGATATTCGTTAATTATTAATTAATTTCACTGTAAATTTCACTGATCTATGTAAAAATATAATATAGGTTACATCTATGACGCGACTGTAATTAGAAGAAGAGAAACTACTCACGTATTTTACATATGTATTTAAAAAATGAGAAAAAAACGAAGCAGGAAAGGAATGTTGCTGGTGAAAACACTGAAAACAGCATCGAAGAGGAAATAGACAAGAAATTAAGAACAGGAAGGTTTTACGCAGTAGTGAATGAGATAAGTTAACCGTGAATTTGTACGTATTTAACGCCATTAACTGCATAGTAAACTACTATCAATCCAGTTTAGCCGTGACGATAAATTCTCGCGATGAAGGCTGCCGAGCCTGCTAAGACGCCGACTTTCTCGCGGTGAGTGGCGCGTCGATTAATCAATTAATTATCGAAGTACGACATTAAACGCGAGTGAAATTATAACCTCCCTCGCTCGTTCCGTTCCGCTGCGATGATTATACGACTGCAGAAACAAGCGTAGTCATCACTGACCGACGGAGGTATCCTCGTGAATAGGAGAGCTGAGAGGTGCGAACTTGAATTCTTCCCCAAGAACGCGTAAATGATTGATGTCGAGTTTCCTAGTAGCGCGTACGTGCACGGTTACAATATTATTCTCCTATGGAATACGGGGAACGGTCACGCGCGCGCACCTGATCGTATGTATCGGCTACTTTCTTCTCCTGTGTCCGGAGAGAGGAGCGAGAGAGGCGCGAGAGAAGCGAAAGAGACGAACCGGCCGCGGCCGACGCTTTAAATTCAGGTGCCGTGACCGGTATGCAAAAATTCACCGAGAAGTAATACGAGGAAAGCGGGGGGAGGGGGGGGGGGCGTGCGAGGTGAGGTACACCAGGGCCGGTGTATGGTCAGTTGGTTCGTTGACCGATCTTTTCTCCTCTCTCCGCCCTCCTCTCCCTTCGCACCGCGGTTCTTTCTTTCTCTCTCGCCCGTTTCTCGCGTCGCGGTCCTTTTGCCTTCCAGCACACGAGAGAGAGAACGGGATCGGAAGGGAACGAAGAAGGATCGCACCTTCGTATCGGACATGTGCCGCGATCGACGTCGAGATCACGAAAATCGCGACCGGTCGACCCACGGCGGACGCAGGGTTACGAGTGTCCGAGTTCGACTTCTCTGATCGCCGAAATGAAGATTTATGTGCGACAGGCGGAGAGATTCGCCTTTCTCCCGAAGCCGCTTGGCTTAGTCTTTTTTTTTTATCAGGAAGCGACCTATTGAATTGCGCCTCGTTGGATCAAGGAGATTCTCTTTACGAGGAATGTCGTACCCTCGGAGGAGAAGCGATCGACGACGAGACAATTTATGCTCCAACGGCTTGTGAAATGAGCCCTTAGAACCGTCTGGTTGTCGTATCGCCGACTTCGAGTACAGGTACGAGGCGACCCGGAAAAACCAAAAGACATTTCGCTGTCTCGTTAATACTTGTAAAAGCAAAAGGCCAGAAAGTGCAAGGAGCGAATCCGCGAAACGAAAATAAATCGCCACCAAAAGCAATTCTATTAATTACCGTGTGCATCTCCTTCAGTGCGCACGGGAGAGTCCACTTCCGGTCTGCTGGTTCCCTCGAGAAATCGATAGATGTGGCAGCGGTGTGCGCACAAGTACCGGGACGGGTCAACGAGCTGCTGGCGTCTTCGATCGTAATTAAGTAAGTGGGGATTCGTAATTAAGTGTGAAAGTTATCAACCGTATCAATTGAAAGGACTACTTCGATGCGTATCAATCAAACCGACGCTATTACAACTTTCGTCGTTTATGAACATTATGGCCGAAAGCGTTACGCGGTGAAAGGAGTAATTGAGACCTTCGAGTGAAGAACGATTTTCTGATGATAAAATTATTATCTTACAATGACTATATGAGGATCATTAAAAATATTAATTTGCTTAATTATTTTAATAATTATTATTAAATTACTTTTTACAACAAAATAATCTGTATGTACTCGTCCTACTTATTCAAATAGTCCGATTATCCGCTCGAACTTATCTACACTCGGACAGTAATCATTTTAACTCGATTTGTAATAAAGCAAATTCGTTATTTTTCGAATCCTTGCAATAAAACGTTGTCCTCATATTCCACGACTCGATCGACGTACACAATTATTGAATGTTCCTTTGGCCGCAACCATTATTTGCAATTAATTGCAATTATTGGAAATAGCGTCGCATGCAATAGCACAAGACCGAAAAATACGTTCGCATTTCAACTGACGTTTCAATTTCAACAGTGAACTGCCGCTTTTGATTCCTTCTCAATATACCCATACACCTACTTTTTTATTTTTTAATGGCGAATCGAATTCAATTATCCCTTACAGCGTTACGTTACAGCTTTTCATAAATCAAAACGCTTCGTATGGTTCGAAAGTATCACTCCATTATTAAAAAGTAAAGCGATTAACGTTCATTAATAAATATTGCAATAATTAATCAAGTTTAGCAGCCTGATAATTATGATAATAAATATGAAATGCGTGAGATTTAATATTTTAATATTAAATTTCATAAATTTAATTTAGATTAATACACTCGAGAATTACTCCTTCGAATTTTATTCCTCAAGCTCAGTGCATTAAAAAAATTCATTTACATATTACACATCGCGCACTTTGCACCCAAGTGCACGTTAAAAATTGTGCGCTGCCATCAGAATTCTCACGTCTGCGAGCCCGGCGGCGCGGCGTCTATTACGCGCGCTCATTTTTATCATCGCTTTTTAGAAGGACACGAAAGAGGTCGATACGTATACATAGAAACGCTCGGCGTGTGAATGCATTTCTCGCCTGGAATTTCTCTCAAACTTCCTCCTCTTCAAGCCTACCACACGCTTCTTCTTTCTCCTCTTCTCCCAGACGGTACTCACGAACGCGAGACCACAGAAGAATAATCGTACGAGCGAAGCCGAGACGCGCTGTACGCACCACGCGTGATTAACCGGTGCGAAATTGAACCGGTTTTCGAGACGATACCTCTCGCGGTAGATTCGCGCAGTCCGATAAACGAAATTAATGAATATCGATTTCGGCTCGAACGAGAACGACCGCTTCTCTCGCACGACGGTGAGAGAATACACGCGAACAACGTGGAAGAATCGTGATGCAAAGTGATTATAGAAAGGAAAAACGTTCAGTGAACTAACTTCTATCCTGCGTACATATACGTGTTCTATTTATTCGGGATCCCTAGTAGCAGTGCTGCGTTAATCCATGTTTACAGGTAAGCAGGTGCAGCTATACTAAAGCCTGTTACTCAAAGATGGGTAAGCCCGAACCCAAGTTAACTAAGTTTGTTCTGCCCGTTTATACCGCAAGTAAGGTATACAAAAGGAGAGCGAATCTCTGATGAAGTTAGATAATTCCGATAGAGATATTTTTATTGCAAGCTATTTTTAGTCACGGTAAAATTGCACGATACGATATAAACAAACGTAAACATTGTGCGTTAAGAGAAATTAGGTGATTTTATAGCGCTAATTCTCTCTCTTTCTCTAATGTCTCGAAATAAATTTAGCGAAGTGGGATACGCGCGTCAGATCGCTAATTTTCCGCCTCGATCGCGCGTGCAGTACGTGTCGATGTATCGCTAAATCGGGACCGCTGCCTAACGGTACGGCAAAATTGAAAAGTCCGACGGTTACCGCCTTCCGAGGTACACAGTTATCAACCACGAGGTATTAGACGAATGGAAGCGCCCAAGTTTTCTGCATCCCAGTTTAGGCGATCAACGTCAACCGCCGCGGGATACCGGATAATTCCCGACGTTCTCCGCATTTTTCAAGCATGACAGGGTGAATCCACGGTTCACGGCTTCCTTCTTTTTCTTCCCCTTGCATTTTACGTTACCGTGGAGAGACATTCCTCCCCGACACGGTCAGACGCACGAAAACAGGTTTACTCCCACTCATCGGCGCGCTGCTCCACATTCTTATCTCGGCAGGTGAAATTCGGGATACCCCGATCTGTCGCGGCAGCTCACTTGACGGAATAATGTTCCGGCATGCGTGATCCGTGACAGTGGACAATTATGTGCACGCAAGTTGCAAATGATGCTGTTAATTTGTAGCGAATGTAGCGCGCGAGTTCCGGCCGTCGCGGCGCGGCGCTCTCTCGATCCGCATTTGTACGAGTAGCAAATATTTCAGGCTAATTGGTTAAATGCAAATGTTTATGAGGAAAAATATCAGAAATTGTAATCGGATATCTAATGCGATCCGTGTGTTCCCGTTTTCGCTGACCATTCTTTATCATATAGCGGAAGAGAAATTGGGCGGCTAACGTGAGTTTACTAAATTTCCTGCGGTCCTACCTCGGACTGCTCTCGGCAGTCGGACACGCTAAAAGCTTCCAACTTGTTTCGCGTCTCATTTCGTACAATGGCAGGTAGTCAGCCGCACTGTCCTCGACAGCCGAGAAAGCATGTCGTTCTTCCCTTCCGCGACAGAAGATCTACCGAGTTCCACTTTCCGTGGAACTTCAAAGAAACGACTTTTTCCCAGACACGAGAAAGAGACGACGGCACTCCGTTCTCATTCTTGTTGAAAGTCACGTGGGTGGTCGGAGCGTGTCGACAGTGCGCGAGCGAGAAAAGAAGAAAAAAAATTACCGCGTAGTGCCAGAATAATTAGGTCGCTGTCATTTGAATCGGATAAGCGTGCTCTCGTAACGAAGTTCGGTTTGCACGGCGGACTTTCGACCAGATGGAAACGAGAATTTAAGGGCCGAGTATTAACGAGCCGACCGAATCGGCAAATATCGATTTCATCGCAGCTTTTTGGCTCAGCATGGAAATGTAAAATATAATTTTACATGTATAATCACTTGATATAATTTAAAAATAAATTACTTTCATATATGTATATATATAAAGTTTTGCATGGAATTACTAAAATTTTATGGATTATTTTTTGCAATGTAAATTGAATTTTATTTAGATAAGAGACTCAATATACAGCCGTGTTTCGTTGATTTTTGTTGCGCACGCAATTTTAGGCTGTTAGAGAAACGTAAAATAAATCGTGCCGCCACGCCGATGGATGTGCATGAAAATAAGAGATATTTTCTTTCCCCATTTTACAAACAAATTGGCGGGACATGCCTGGGAGCCTACTATGTGCCGTAATGGAATTTTTTACGAGCGGATCACGCGTCTCTCCGCGTGTTCGCCGCATATCTCGTTCATCGTTGACGGTTTTTGCGAATATCAGCACGGCCGTTTTTCGATCAGACGTCGCAAAAGTTATACATTCACGGTGCTCGATGTATCAAACGTTTGTACGTACGGCGCGCGAGGTATGCGGCCGTATACGGCGAACAAAAGATAATGGCGCGACGAGAATTCGAAGCGTGTCGATAGAGTGTCGAAATTCGAAGTGTGTCGACGAGCTAAAGAGCGATATAGCTCGCAGGCGACGAATCGACAAAGCGAACCTTCAATTGAGTTCTATCGGACATTATAGTAATGTTTTAAAAAGTAAATAGTGATCAGGATATCGTATATCTAATAACAATTTATGTGTGTAATTCTGTTACAAAATAAATATTAACTTTTTCGATCAAGCGGGATCTTACGCCTAACAATAATTTTTTTGTTTTATCATAAAGATTACTATTAAGTGTAAGATTCCATTCGATGACCAAAAATGTCAGTATTTTTTAATTCTGTATTATTACAACACATTCTGGAAAAATGAGCGGTTATATCTCGGTCATTATGCTTTAAATGCGTTCCGATTCTTGTTTAGATGATGCAATTTAAAGCTGTTCATTTTTATTCAATTACTAGTAACGGATAATTATGAGTCGCAGGATCGTGTTTAAGAATAATTGCATTTGCCGGTGAGGCAAATCCTGGCTAAAACGTTCAACGGCGGCGGATATGATTCTTGGCAAATGCCAAGGATTAACTTAATGTTAACGAGTGATCTTTCTCGATCGCGACATCGCGTTTCTCTGCCCAGCAACATCTGTTACAATCGAAATAAAAGCGTACGAAGGTTGAACGTGACGCATCCAGGAAATGAGCATACACGCCAGAGACGTTCGTAAGGTTTTACGAGGCTTTTACAATTGCACGTACGGTAGAGTCGCGTACAAGAATGTATTTGTCAAAGCATTTATGTATTGATAAAAATTCTATGCGCGGTCACGGAAGAAACTCAACGGCGCGGCGCGCAGCGATTTCCCTGTCTCCTGCCGCGACGAAGGTCCCCGTTCCTTTTAGGTAACGTGTCAGGTGTCAAGACCTTGAAACCTCCTTCGCGAAACAGGAAGATCGAGTGGGAAGGCTCGAAGAAGGTTGGATCTGCAATTTGTGGCTCGACCGGTTGCAAGCGCGCAAGTTCGCAAGAAACGCGCTTCTTGATAAATATGATGTCGTTAATGTACGCAGGCACGACCGACGTGGGCATTAAAAGCCTTTTCCGCGGCACGCACGAGTGTCGCCCGCGAATGAAAAATCGCGCGATAAAGAAACGCAGGGACATTACAAATGAATCATTGTATTATCGAGCCGAAATCGTCTCGACAATTCGTGGAAAATCGCGCGCTATTTATGAGGAGAAATCAAAATTTCATCCGACTGGCTGCTTTCCACGATCGATGATTCTTCATTTGATAGCGCGCCCGAAAATAGAAGACAGGGGTCTTCGACCCCTCGGTCGTATCGGATGTTGACACTGCGGTTGACGTGGACGACTGTCGCGGAAAGTTAGTCGACATTAACGTACCGGCTAATGAATCATTAGCGTCCCTATTAGCCCATTAATGTCTCTTAACCTCTGGGGGTCTGTGCCATATCCGGTTGGGTTAACCGCATGGGAGCAGATGATGCTGGATGCACTTGCGTCACAGACACGACTGTATCGGGCTCGTGTGCGCCAACTGGCTGCGGCGCTTTTGCATTAAAAAATTTTTTTTTCTCAACCTTTTTATTAACGTCGCAACTGCTTTTTTACGCTACATTTCCTCTTTATTACATGGCTTACAATTTACTATTAATTTAGACTTGTAATTACAGAGAATACCTGTATATATAGTTTTAAATCCATCTCAAATATAAATTTATATTACTTAATTTATCATTGCATAAATAATGTAAATAACAATATAATGTAATAATCACAAATCTCATTTTTTAATTTTTCTTCAATTTTTAATCAAATTTTTTCTCAAAAATAATAACTATTCTAATTTAAATTAGAGCGTGTACCTAAATCATGCTGCTTTATCAGCTGAAAGCTGGGAGAGTAATGAATGAAATAATTACGCAAATCCCGTTCGTTAAACGGAGCCCAGTCGAGTTTTTACTGAAGCTCCTACGAAGATGCTCGCACCTGACAAAAATCTGCAAGACTCCATACAATTACGCAAGCGCCAAGCAGTTGTAAGTCTGTTTTGTTCGTCGACGATTAAGGAGGCTATCTCGCTCACTTAAGATCGCTCGTAAAGTTTATGATAACTGTTCCCATATTTTTTTTTTATCGCGTATCATTACCGAGCTCCGGCATGGATACGCGCGATTCTTATCTTTCGAGAACCGTCCCGTGCTGCGCGGGGCACCCTACGACGAATTTCTCCTTCTGCCGAATCTCGTTACTGGAAACGACCGGAATATAACGCGACCATAAAGTTCCACGTAATCGAGTTCATCTTCGCGCGATTTATTGCTGATGCATTCCCGTCTTTCTCTCGCGGCGTTACCCGCGCTTTTTCTCAAGGATTATAACCGCGCGCGCGATGGATACATACGCTGAAAAACGGTCGACGTGGGAATTTGCGCAGTCCTACTCCAATTACGCGACCGTCTCTCGAGAGCTCTCGCGCGAGTCGACGAAATCACTCTCGAAACAAACCGAGACCTGGTGGAAATAATAACTGCGTAAATATAATGCCGAGTAGATCGTAGAGATGATTCGCTCCGAACGTGCACAGATAGATAAAGTTCGCGCGGCCGTCACGTCAACTCCCGGCTCTCATTAAACGACGGGCGCCGCGCGTGATTCTAATATTCATCTCCGTCAAGGACTAAATGAAAGTCTAAGTCGGGTTATTCGGCCTGTAACCTCGACTTTCGCACGATTCTGAATCGCCATTAAATAAGATTGACTAGCGAATATTCAATCTCCTCGTAGATTAAATCTAAGACGCCGCGTGCTTCTCAAAGTGTACGTCGGAACATTTATTATTTTTGAAAACTTGATTAAAAGTCGAGAGAAAGAGAACAATAAGGAGGTTTACGGCCGTTATATTAATGAACAAATTGCTGAAGTAATAAAGAGCATACGATTGCGAGATACCGTTTTCATCGGTTAAAGCTATTTTGCCACGATTTAAATTTCATACTAAACTAACTTATTAGTTGATATTAAAATTTTAATGGAAGTAGTTTTTAGAATTAGCGAACTAATTTTAACGCTAATATCACCCACGGGATTCGAAATTTCCATTACACAACTCCGGTTTCTATATACACGACGAGAAGCAGCCAGCCAGCTGCGTATCACAAACTTCGACGCGCACGCACGTGTTATTTATCCTTTCTCAGAGGGTGATAAGCCACGTTCGTTGAACGTGATCGTCTTGTCCGAACGGCTCGTGTTTCCAGGGTGGTTAAACTGCGCCGGACTTGCATTTCGGACGAACGCGTGTGCACGATGCATTTGCTACAGCAGCGTCTGGTTGCGATTATTCATCCTCGCTGGGCCGTAAGAACGAATTGATTATTGCTTTATGTGAGCGTCTTTTTCCTCACCGATTAGTCATCGAGATTTGAATCAGCGCATAAATCCGCGACCTTGGACGGATAAGAAATCAGAAATATGTCGTCAACGAGAACTCACAAGTATCTTGATAACAACATAGCTAATCGTTACGGGATAGTTTGCAGAAGCCCGTTAATCACGCGAATCTTTTTGAATTCGCTAATGATATATTGATGAATAATCACGAGTAATTTATAAGCGAAGTCGGCCATCAATTCGACGAGCAGGGATTAGACCGCAAGTTAAACGTGTAAAAAAAAAAGATGTACGACTTTGGCATATTCCGTATATTATTAACTTAATATTGGAATAATGATTCGACAGCTTATTTTTCGAATTCCCGGTTATCTTCGGGGTTATTAACGTTAGGCGAGGCCTCGTGGACGCGACCGTGAGCAAGAATCTCCCAAGTCGTGTACGAGACGATGACGTCATGCGGCAGCAACCTCCGGCAAGCGAGGTCCGACATCCTCGGTCTCTCTTCGCCAACGATAACCTGTTTTAACGCTGGAACTAATCGGCAAGTTCTCGGGGTCGTCCGACACTGTCTCGCTTTAAAGGTCTCCCATGTGCCCGGTCACGAACGCGAGTTTTTACAGCGGAACTGTTCCCTGGAACCACTACCGCTCTCGCCGATCTCGCCCACTAATCCCGAGTTCTATTTCTTCAAATAAATCAACTGAAGACTAATAATAAAGATAGATAGTTATTGTTTGTGATTATATCACTCGAAAATATGTTACGCCAACGACGATGAAACATTCGTTATCTTCCTTCGGATTAAATTCCAAATATAATATAGATAAAGAAGATAAGGTCAATTAATGAAAAATTTCATTTCCGATAAGAAAGCGAGCTAATCTGATAAGTTTAGACAGTCACAGCGTCAATGTCAATGTACTGCGCAATGTAAAATGGAAAAAAACATTCAGTCAATGCATCATCAACTCTTGTAACTCTTCACGACTCTCATGACTGGTTATCTATCGCACGTAAAAATTAGTGACGCTTTACGTGCCTGTTAATTGGAATGTATACAATACGTAACGCGGCATGCAACGCACGAAAAATTCGCTGATGCAGCGATGCTATCGTTCGCGTTACGTCAATTAAATTCCTCCTCCTCGATTGTTTTCATCGAGTCGCCATCGCGCGCCTGTGACGATCGAGTCTGCGTATTCCAGCGAGAAATAAATTGCGCTGGCTGACGCGGCGTCATTATGTCATCATCCGTGCAGGTATTCCTGCGCAGCTTAGAATCGACCTCAGCTCGGAACCGGCGGAAGGTGAGACGTGACATCAGACTTTCTGGGAACAAACGACTCCTTGTTTCCCGTTCGCACGGCTCGCCGGAGATCGACGAGGTGCGTCGTAAAAATATGGACAGGCACGTCTCGGAGAGCTAGCCTCTAGGGCCAATCTACGTCGTCGAATATTCTTTCTTCATCAACGAGGCAAAGTTGGTTCTAGCACGTTTTACGGGCGCTCGGTTGTGCTGGCAGAACTTTAGAAAATTATTTATAATTTATCAAGTTATAACTTATCAGTTTATCATTTATCATACATTATAACTTATCAAGTTATAATGTGTAAGTTAAAACTATTTATAACTTATCAAGTTATAATATACAAGTTAAAGTTATCTATAACTTATCAAGTTATAAATATTACATATTTATAACTTTAATTTTTATTTACATAGATCTACAAAAATTGAAACTATAAATTCAGTGTAACTACGAGTCTAAATGAATATCATTATTTCAATTTCAGGCGACAATAATCGCAACTCACTGTTGCATGATTGCAGCACGCGTCACTTTCGGTCTAGAAGTAAGCGCTGTTCCCAGATCTTTGTTAAGAGAGCTACGTCTTTTAAGGCGGTTTTTTTTCGCACGGAAGGGACTTTGCTGTAGTGGCGCGAGAATCTTTCCGTAATTGTCGCCGTAAAGTGCCCGGACGAGACTTGCAAATATCGCTAAGGACCTCGCTGCCATTTACTACACTCGGAAGGTTACTCAAAAGATCTCTTCCCCGAGTCCCGCGACACAAAGCGCTTCGCATGACTTCTGACACGAGGAAACTAAAAACGTTTTCTCTAATCGACGTAATTCCTAGAGACCGTGAAAAAAACTTCGTGCGACCTAACTGCCATTTACGCAGCACATCGCGATATTATCTTTCCGTACTGCATTATCGTCCTATTTTTAACATGCAAAAGTGACTCGCCAGTAAATATCGGTTGTTCATTTTCTATTTTTTAAATATATATGAAAATTATATACCTAAAATCTTCTAAAATTTAAAACCTAAAGTCTTCAGGAAAATTGTTCACAATCTTTTTCATTCTGCAAAGAATACCGATATAATAACTTCAACACTACTCCAAAGGCGTAACTCAGACACATTTCAAAATGTATGCGAGTTTATTGCTAGAGCAGCGACAGCAGATATTACGACGCTCCCGGTTATCTAACCAGCTGACGTCAGTCGATAATTAATCATTCAGTGCAGCCTGTCTCGCTTTGCGATAATTATCTTTCATTCGCGTATTCATCGTTCATTCGGACACAGGTAAATTTCCTTTGAGCAAGTCGCGTCGTGCAATATAAAATCACACGAATGAGCTCGTGAGGAAGCAAAGTATTTCGCAAATAAAGGAAAAATCGCTTGTATATCAACAATGTGAGTATGTATACTTATTTTCGAATCGCATCGACATTCACACTGCGCGAACTTGGTTTAATCGCGGATTTGCCATCATTATAAATAAAACATGCTGTTTGCATTAGCAATTTCTCAACGTATTCGTATATTCGTATCGGAATTCAGAATGCCCGCGTATCGCCGAGTGATCTTGAAATTGCGACACATGTTACAGATAGTTATGCATTTATCCGAGCGCGTTTTGAAATACTCCTAACGATTAATGTCTGCTAGTGGCTCGTAACTGACGTGCACCAATAAGGATGACTAACGATGTGAGCGAGTTGAGGACACGTGGGTGGAATATAACGACCTGCCGCATGCCGCCGCGTTCGTTAAGAATGACGAATTTATCTTATTTATATACTGGCGGCGACAGTAGTAAATTATCTTAAACATATCAATTCCATTAAATGAATTTTTTTAAATATTTGTTACAAAATCGAAAATCTGTCAAAACTCAATTTAACTAGTTAAAATTACTTCTAACAAAGCCCTCTTTCATTAGTACTAGTTTTAATTAGTTAAATCTAGAATTTAACACACAGTTAACTTGTTGAAATTAATGTTGACGAAAGGACTTTGTTAGAATTAATTTCAACTAGTTAAATCGAGTTTTGATTCTAACATATATAATGCATTTATGTTCCAATATAATATACATCTACGTTTGGACTGCTTTAAAATTTGAATAGAAAAGTATGATAGAATCATAAAATCTCTGCGGTTTTCGTGTCGCGGATAGAAACTTCGTTTGTGAAATGTGTGAAGGTTTGGTTTTTTGATCGCAAAACAACGTGGAGGAATATCACGCGACCATGCGTGAAGCACGCAACGGCTCTCAATATGCAACACATCGGCGTTTGCATGCGACAAGATGGCGGAAGTGAATTTTTGTGGAGTGGCATGTTTGTTATTCGGCAGCTGCATCTGAATGACTAAGAGGCTGCGTGGGCGGAAGCGAATCATCAGTCCTGAATTGATAGCGCGCACATTCCCCGTGATAGAGACCACCTATCTATCTACCTACATATACCTTATCTCGTTCGTATGCAAACTGCAGCACTCGCGATATCTCTAGAGTTACGCGATGAGAGCGATTTCCAATCGTCAATCTCTGGGAATCCCTTATCTAGATTGCAGACTTCGCGCTACTCGAATTGGCCTACTTTATTCTATTCTAGAAAAAAATCGGTATTTCCCAACCGTCTAATGTCTAATTAAGTAACGTTACAGTTACATTTAATTTGTGTGTGAAGGAGAAAGCTAAAATAAAAATAGTTGCTAATTACAAAAAGAGTTAATATATAGGGCAAGTAGTGTTGAAGGAAAAATTTCTCGATAGAAGAGGTTCACATAAGTTACGACAGTTTGAATGCTTCATAAGACTCGTTGGATTTGCGTCTCTTTCGTCTTCTCTCGACGAAGTTTTCACGCGGAAAGTTCTATCGCGCTTATATAGACGGTTCTTCGAGTTCTCTCATATCCGCCAAGTTGAACGCTCTCGTCTAACAAACGCTGTTTAACGAGTTCCTCCCGTCTCTTTGTGCCGCGAATCGAATCGCCGCCGTCGGTCGGTATTGTCGAAAATAAATCGAGTCGAGTAGGTCGATCGTTTCGCACACGACAATCAGCAATCAAGTCGCGCGTATTCAAGCTTCTTTGCTACAAAATTAGCCGCCACTTATAATTGACGACGAATTATCGATGTCTATCGTCGTTCGCCGCTCTCAGTACGAACGTGTTCAATTAGAACCGCGAAAGTATCTACGAAATCGCTTCATAGTAATTTATTAGTATGGCAAAATGGTACTCCAATTCAAAGCCTTCAGATAATTTTTAAGTAAGTTCAGTTACATTTAGTGTGTCTGACAAAACACAAACGCTAATTAGCGTCGTTAAAAGTTGCAGAAGTGAAGATATTAATTATAAAAAGTTTTAAAGGACATTAATGAGATTATTATACATTTATACAGGATGTTTTCGTCGACGTCTGCAATTTCGGTCATAAGTGTTTGCGCGGTTTCTATCTTTTCCCAATAAAAATTTTCTGCAAAGTCAGGAATCTTCAAATTTCAGCATTAAATGTGCTAACGATATGTTACGGTTGACGTGAAGATATAGGTAATTTATTCGTGCAACCATTCCTCGAATCATCCGCGCGGTGGAAGACTTTAAGATTGAGTGAAGGCAGGATAAAGCTGTACTTAAAGTACATAAAGGGCACGTATTCATATATCAAAATCTGAAATGCGTGAGAAGGCATCCCTTTGTTCCCGCTATCTCTCGGTTGCCAAGCTATATATATGGACGAATATCCACGATATTAATACCGCCCGCAGAAACTCCGACACCTACGAAGAAAGAGAGAGAGAGAGAGAGAGAGAGAGAGAGAGAGAGAGAATTTAATACAGAAATATTTTCTCTTGCCGCCCACCGAGGTTGTGCAAGGATTTTCTCGCCAATCCCCTTCAAATTCTTGTAAAATATCTCGATGCACCGTGCATGACGCGGATTACAAAGCTGATTACAATGAGAGCGTAACTATTTTATAATGAATCGCGTCGAATTTCTTTATTCGACTAGCACAACACGGCGTTAAGGCTCCAACTCTCCAGAAATCAATTCGCCGGGCCGAAACCAAGCGGCGAGGAATTAATCTCGTTACGTTGCCGGTTCGTTGCGCCGTTCCATTATGCTGTCACATGAATCGCGCGCTATTATGAATTACGCAATTGGCTTTTGCATTACCGGGAACCGCGGCGTGCATTTCCCGAGGTGAATTAGTTGCTCCTATCCGCGACTCATACACAATCATTTGGAGAAGGAACTTTTATTATACGCGCGGACCCTATTATGGAAAAAGGATGGGGTGGCCGAGCTGCTTTACTTTTAGACGCCGCGCCGGCTATCCCGCAACTAATGAAAATCCGCTACATCATCCGCAACTTCTTTCCCGTACCGCGGATAACTCTCGAAACGTGCACAGCCGCCGCTATTCTCTCTGGATTTTATCCCCCGCGAATTTTATTCTGGATGGTAATATAATCCGGTATTAATCCTGGCTGCTGCTTTTTGTTTCATTCGTGTAACTGAACTGACGAAATGTAGACGTGCGGTGCATCCGTGGCTAATGCATGCATGCGTCTGGCGATGCATGCACGCACGTGCATACCATAAGCGCGCCCACGAGACGTTCTCCATTGGCATAATCTGAGACGTGATTATTGCAGAATCGTAGATTGAAGCCCGATTGTTAAAAATATTGAGGATCCAAAGAAATAATACACACTGCCAAATTTCAATTTTTCGAAAGTATCCTGTCATATTCGATCCTGTGATACGATCATTATTTATTTTTCTCTTTCTACGTCAAAGATATAAATGTGTTTATATAGTGAGATATAAACGTTATTCCACTTTGTATATATTTGATTATCTCCTAAGCTATAATTTCGTTGTGTCGGCACGACGAAAATGACGCGTTTAATAATTCATTGGTGCATTAATTGTGACAAGCTCTATTGGCGCCATTTAATGGCTGTTTTATGTAAAAAATTTCACGTTGCCCTGTTACAAATAAATTCAGGCGCTCGACTACCAACTTCGTGAGTGTTTATTGGAAATCGCGATCGGTTACAATGTAGCTCATAAACGGAGGTAAACGCAAGAGACAAACACGTGCGGCGCGTTCGACATGCGTGAAAGCGTGGAGTTCGGTCAAAATCGATACAGCTACATTTGTAATACGCCAGGTCATTAATTATTATTTAATGATTAATTTATATGTGAATGATTAATATCCATTAAACGCAGTGATTAATTAAATAATTCACGCGGATTGATACTCCGCCATATTTCCTAAAATCCAATAAGGGTATTGATTTCGCAACGCGATATTATTCAAATGTAATGCCACGCTGCCTTCCTCCCCAGAGAAACGCGCTCTATAAACGCTAACTTGATTTTTCATCGATTTTTCCTTTCGCGCGCATGCATTGTTAATGTCTCGTGGGACGGCGCGATCGCCGGGCTTTCGACGCATGTCGATATCGTGCACGTGTCCTGTAAATAATCATTAACTCTTGCCGTGCGGCGACGCGGCGTGCACGCGTGCACACGTGTGCACGGTATCGGCGAGGCGAGAAATAGGGCTTTCGCTCGTGCTGGCCGGGCTGGCCGCCGAGCGAGCGCGATCATTTCGATGTCTGTCACCGTGACGCGAGCAACTCTACGCGTATAATACGTAACTCCACGTGAATTATTACACGCCTGCACAATACGCCTCGCTCCACCGTCGGCGTACGCGTACCGTAAAGGTAACTGCAACGAGGCCTGCACGAGGGCCTGAATATGCAGATCACACTCGCGTACGTACATACGCGGAGAGGGGCGGGGACAACGTCTCCGCGCTCAGCATCCGGCGACGCGCGACGTCGGGAAACTCGACGACCCGATTACGCCGATCGTAAACGCGGAATTACTCGACTCGACCTGCATTCCACGCCGCGCTCACGGCTTACGAAGGACGTAAATATCCCATCGATATTTATCCGCGCGATATCAGTTTTTACGCGATCGGAGCGTAACGTTCGGAATGAAATCTCGCGTCATGTGGAATCTCTTTATTAGCAGTTATCCAGTTACTCGGTAGTAACGTTATGTTTACTTTAATGATAAATATTGGAATATTGTGCATTAATATTGTATCTTATTTTGGACATTAATGAACCATTTAAACTAGCTGCAGTTTGAAAAGATCTAATTAATTTTTTTTATCAAATTTAACAAAATACGAATAAATACGAAAATATTTCTCTCACAAATTTTATATATCGCCTCATCCTCTCAGTTTCAAATTGTCGAGTCATAGATTGACGTCCAGTCTAATCCAGATAACGCGGTCGATTACGTTTAAAATACCGGCGACGTCAAATCGAGCCACGCATTCCATCCTACAAGGTAGACGGAGAGTAAATACGACGAGAGACGGTGGCTCGAAAATCGTCGAGCGATATTACAGTTTCATCATGCGGAATTTCACGGCTCAGAGAGATCCTCCGTCATAAATCCTCTTATTTATCGTCCGCCTTTTACGCGCGAATACGAATCTAGGCTCCGATCGCGGGATGCGGCCGAGAGAGAAGAGAGTCCAGCCGCGACCGATTGGATCCGTGACATATCACGACCGGCGCGCGCGCCTTCGTGTAGCAGCGTCTTCTGGATTTATGTACATACCTCGCATGAGGCGCCTTTAAGCGGCGAAACAAGTTTCGTATATTTTACATGCATTTGCCTTAATTTACAGTTACATGCCGAAGCCTCGGAACTGCAGCGATATACACCGGACAATTTCGTGTTTTATGAATCGGGATAAGCGATTTGCCCGCTAATCCGTCTCGCGCTATTTTCACGAGATTTTTGTTAACCGTAATGGCAACGTATTAGCGAACCGTGTCTACCGATCAAGCAAAAAGCGTAACGTAACGGTGGCGTTTTTCAATTTTCAACCATATATTGCTACCGCGTGAGAGGATCTTTCTCAAGAGACTGAAATCGCTTGACAAAGACGCGTGAAGAGGCGCTCGGTGTGACGTAAAATCTCGTACAACATTGCTATGCATATAAACGCCATAAACCATGGATGTTGCATAACAGCCGATGCTACATCTATTGATTGAAGCTAAGCGTAACATTTCCGCATTGCTTTCTTCTGTCGGAAATAAATGTGAAGATGTAAACGGCAGCGAAATTGCGGTCGATTACGCGATCGCCTTTCAACATGAATGAGACGTACGCCAAGATGTTCGCGCGGCGCGGCCGCGGCGTCCTGAAATCTCTCGTTCACTGGGCACGGCACGTAGCACGTGCTCCAATCTGACATTTCTACACGGCGAGGCGATCCCGCCACGATTTCCGACACGTGCGGAGAAAGCGGGTATAGATTAAGTACCGTACACTTTTTCTTTCATTTCATCTGATTCTCTAGGATAATCCGGGTCACCGTTGAAAGTCTCAATGAATTCGTGCGTCGAATTATAAAAACCATTTTCAAGACTGTGAGATTAATCAACAACCGAGGTAAATCACCGGTTCGTAGATAATGACGACGAAAATAGAGATATTATTATCTGTTCTTGATACGGCGCGTATGTCACTTTGAAAGATAAGCTTTACGTGTAAGATAAAAAGTTTCATGTCGCGCATGAAACGTTGATTACGCAGCAAGTTACGCAGTTCCGAAGTTGATTAAAACAAAACGATCGAATGAAATTCTATTACAAGGTTTTCACGACTGTGCCGAATTTGCAGGGATCCAGGATTAGTATTGTTCACCAGTCAGGGAAAAGCTCGTCTCTATCGACCCGGGGATTTAGCGACGAAGGCGGCGGCTGAATCGAGCGAGAGGATCTCCGCAGACAATTGGTTACGGCCATTGTCTGCGACGAGCCGCGCGAAAGGCAAATGAATCTCCCCTCGCCATTCATTCCGGACGTTTAGTTCGCTCGTACTAGAAGAGGCTCGCAATAGAGAAGGCTCATACTAGAGGCGGCAATCTCGCCGAACCTGTCTGTCTGCCTGTCTGCACAATCGCATGCGAGTGGCAGAATGGGAACGCGACGACCGACGACGTCGGAGGATGTGTACGCTAATCTGTCGCCGGGATCGTTGTCCCACGCGAGCGACTCGAAAGAAAGCGACTTCAAATTACTCTCGATTTCCCCACCAGCGTGTGACGACCGAGTCGGTTCTCCGTCGCGGTCGTGTCGTCTCAATTGCGTGTATCCGCCTGACTCGGAAAACTACTCGGGAAGGGCGCAGCTCCCAGGGCACAGCCAAGGATAATTCCTGTCCGCGGGAATCCTGGCGCCTCGAAGGCGGCTCTTATCAAGATTGCACGGGACGCGTTTGCGTGTCGACGCCGCGTATCGAGAACTCGCGTAACGCTCTCAGCGGAGAGCCCTTATTCGTTTTATTCGCGTGCGAATGAAAGTATCAAAGTATCACAGGATACCTGAGAGAGAACGAGGGCGTAAAAAGTGCCGGGGGTTTATCGACACGGCCGTATTTGCGATGAGTGCTGTTTGCGGTACGAGCATGGATGGTGCACACAAGAAGGATACCTGAATCCGTAATAATCATGAAATATTTGCATAGCCGTGTGCAGCGTATATCGTATTCGTAAATCGTATTCACGGGCGTTATATCTTCGAGCTTTTAGAGCTTATTCAAAGCTCGTCCTAGTAAATTGGTATTTTATACAATACTAAAAATGTATAAACGTTATATTAATAGAATGTAAGAAAAATTTCATTTTTTCACTTATTAACCTTGTACTATTCTCTCTAATTTACGTATCACATGCGTGCAGGAATGCATTAAGAGAAAACTACGACACGACAATCGCATTATTTCATTAAATGTAAATTGGAAGAGCAAAACAACGTAAGTGCCAAAAACACTTTTCGAATTTTTTCATATTTAACTTCCCTATGATATACAGAGGAAGTTTATTTTATTTAATTCTACTAAACTACTGGCGATTTCTTTTTTCACTCCGCACTTCATTTTTATTGACGAATGCGAGGAACTCGGCAAAATAATTTTTCTACTTAACTAGCTCTTCCTTCCGGAGAGAATTTTCGAAGGGATCATCCGCGAATCTCCATTCACATTTTGCAATCCATTTTACATCGATATTTATCGGAGCGAAACGAGTTTTTCAGAGGGAATATGCGATATGTGTGTTTATCGGAGTGAAACGAGTTTTCAAAGAATAACTCGATATCGGAGTGGATAGGTAAAATAACATTTGAGCGAAGGAGAGATCCTCTTCAGAATCTAGGTTGCGCGTGACTTCTTAACGACGTCGTTTCGTTTCGAAATGGAGCAGTCCGTCCAAACGCTGTATGACGCGTATATGATCATGATTAGAGCAACAGAATGCACCGCTTGAGAAATCTCCAACTGTTTCAAACTAATCCCGATGATCGTCGCGATAATCAGTGGAAGCACGAAGCAGTACCTATTGGCTACTTTCTCGGGCTCATTTGATGGTCATACTATCTCTCTGCAATTATAACGTGGCACATACACATTGGTTGTGCTCCACTTTATTGTTGCATAATCCGTGAGTTAATGAACATTGGGGTCGGAATAATGGACTGATAATCCTTCACAGAATAGGTACCTATAATAGAAAATATTAGAAATGATATAATACTCAAAGTCTTTAGGTAAATCCAATAGCACAATAAGTGTTTAATGATAACATTATTTATCATTTTTAGTGATACTTTTAATAATTATTAATTTTCTCGTTATGTTTTACTTTCTTCGTTTTCGAGTATATCTTTATTTTTAGACGTACAAATTATATAAAAGACCCTAATAACCTGTATCTTTTTATTTAAATATAAAGAAGATCAAGGTTCCAATAAGACAGAAGTTACTTAACGTGCCTTATTATCCTTGATAGAAAGCAGTCACGCAATTTATTATATCCTTGTAAGAAATGTACGACAGCGTCACGAATGTTCAGAAGACTTATGAGCTGGAATATTGCATAAATCAATCACGCAAGAAACAAACGTGATCAACATAGTCAAAGATCAAGGATCAGAATTTGTTCGCTGATCACGATCTCTGAGAGATGAATATTATTAGCTAATGACGGATTCACGCAATTATTCCAGTTATATTCGTTATGTCGAAATATTATTTCGAAATATTAAATTTATATTTCAATATTCAAATTATTCAAAATCACTAATAGCTTTATATATATATATATATATATATATATATATATATTTCTCTCATACCATACAGCTGTACATTTTGCAAAATATTAATTATTAATATAAAATATTAATAATTACTATCAAAAGCATAAATACATTTTCAATTTATTTATACGGAAAATTTTAACAAGATTTAATTAAAATTCATTTAACATATAACATATTAACATTTTGTAGCAATTCACTGAACATGCATGCATCAATATTTTATAACAAGTTTATATCGTGTACAAAATATAATTTCTGTCATCGACCACCGATTTATTACGATGATCGAAGACCATGAAATTCACGTGATGACCGTTCAAACATTAGTATCGATTACATTGAGATAAGCCTGTTTGTCCAAGTGTGATGAAACACACCTCTTCCTCCGGGAAACTAACTACGTAGGAAGTTAACGAGTCGATAAACCAAGATTTACAACTTTATTACTTCCCCAACGCTTGACTCGTATTCGAGCGCGAGAAATTTATTAGCTTATAATCCTACCCTACGATATCCTACTCTATGATTATAAACGTCTGCGTGTAACCAAAGAACGTCAACAACTGCAAGAAAGTGCATTCTTTATTTCAGATATTACCATCTGCCTCTGCATTCGCCTACGAATAGTCAATCCCATTTAAATGGTACGGAGAGTATCCATATATTCCATACGATTGTTCTCGATATTGGAATTTCGTCTCGAAATCAGGCGATAATTCAAACTTGGATATATAAATAGTGATTTGAATATTAAATAGTTAATCAAATAAATTATTTCTCTTTTCTTTTTACTATTAATCTGTTTATAGCGTTTCACGTGTTTCTTCTTAAAATTTCTGGTTAATCTGTAATAAATGTTCAACGATTTGACTCGCCAATACCTGGCTAATGCCTGGTCATTAATCGTTGACTTGTTAGTAGAAAATTCGGAAATCCCGCAAGCTCTTACAAGACAGCTCGTATAATTCGTGAATACCGAGATTTACAGACTCGTTTGCGATTCAGGCGATATCCAAGTCGAACGCCAGTAAGCAAGATTAATTCACGAATAATTCTCCATGAACGATAGCGTGATCGTAAATATTCGAGGACTTCGGTCGCGAGAAAGTGATGATGCTCGCTATCCGACAATTGGCTACGAATGTCCACTTGAGCGCAGAAGATCACCATGAAAATCGGCTGTAATTTACATCACAAATAATTCCCACGATTCATGCCTACCGCTAATCCCAATTTAATCCTGCAACGCAGTAATGGAAATTTATCGGTACCGATTGACCCGAATATGCGCGATATTAATTAACGATCAATCGAGTGAGATGTTTCTCAATGATCAAGAATGATAGGGTGAGATGTACATTATCTGATAATAATTAATGCTCTCTGTCAAACATATTTAATGGATGCGTTCTTTGACATCATTTGTACTCAAGAGGAAATCAGAAATCAGAAAATTATTTTGCTTTATCTATTATGTAACCGATTTATCAGTCAATATATGTATATCAACGTTGATTGATATGGATACAAAAGATTAAAGAAAAATTGGCGTTTTATAAAAATATGTATCAACAGTAATTAATTGTAAAAATAAATAGATATATTAATGATTAATAACTATTTTCCATTAAATAAGATGCTTAAAGTAGATGCGATATGTTACGTGACAAATATGTTTTATCTTTCTTACAAGGTATATACGAAATCAAGTATCATCCAAGAAACAATTATCGTTCGTAAATGTCATAATAAAATAGCAATTTATAATTCTCACCACTTGTCATTCTAATTCCTTTAACTGTACAAATCGTGTGATATACTCACTTCGAGACGAACAGCCGTCTTCTCGATATACTGACAAGTCATTAATCACAAGATAGTTAACAGTGCGCGCTCGTAATTGCTAATTAATCGTAGCGAATAATCGCGTTCGATATCTCATACTTGGTGTGATTGCGTCTCGAGGGATAGTGCGAGATAACACGAGGCGGTTCACGTTCACATTGCTACCTATTCAGTCGAGCGTCGCCGTGCGAATGATAGCGCGACCTTGATGTGTACGCAACAGCGAACAATAACATCATGTACAAAAATAACTCACGTCGAACACCAGTCACCTTGTTGACGTTTTGATATTTAATTGCTTTATACAATATATTCACGCTGAATATTTTGTACATTTCGAATTTTTAATGAGCTATCATCGCGTGTTAAATTTAACATTTATATGACAAACAAATTTTACATTATTTAAAACAAAAAAAAATTATATTATGTAAATTAATTATTATTATTTCATGTCAAAGTGGCACAATTTTGCATTCTGAAAGAAATAAAATTATGTAATTTTAATAACCTATGCGTGAGACATACATATTTCAACCACATGTCATGTTCGTTCTACTAAATAATGGAGAATACAAAGTTTTCAATTTTGGTCGACAAGTTAGAAAAATGTCACAGTTTGTTACTAAAAACGATGGAAGTGCTTTTTTAATTAAAAAATAACCGTAGGATATATAAATCAATACAATTGAATTTTTTTCTTAATAATTGAATTAAATGGAAGCAAATAGGTATGAGAAAGTTCAAGAACTGCTTTCTTTTTCTGAATAATATGTGATTGGAATAACATATTTGAATAATACATTAAATTATAGGAATTTTCTAAAATTTGTTTTTAATAGGCCGGAAATAAATTGGCACTTCCTCTAAGTTAATTAATACGGTATGTGTCACGACAAACCCGCATGCTTAACGAGTTATTAATTGTATCTGCCAGTACAACGTATAATTCAGCAAAACATTATCTTAATTATGTAAAAATCAAACGAGAAAGTTGAAATAACTTATCTCTAACATCGCATTAGACAAAATTCCGTATTGTAAATAGCGGTCTAATACATTAATATTGATTTATGTAAATTTAACACGCTCGGGTTCGTGGAAGGAAAATACAAATATCGGGGGTACCGGTAGGAGAGTGACTCTCCCTTTCACAATCGACCCGCATCTATCGGTCTGCTACCGGACATCGGTATCGTGTGTGTACGTACGTGATGAGATATCACGGTGGCGCAACGTAACGATACAAATTGAAACGCGAGCCGGTCCATGTCCCCGCGTGCGTGAAACGCACACCGGAAGTGCATTGTCCACGTTGCGGCGAGGGATGTGCCATTGTTCCGCGATAAGAGCCCGGCTTCGTTTCGCTCTTAGATAAACTGCAGATAATTACGATCGCACGCCGCCGCTCCGTATTCTCACGAAGCCGGCGCGGGCGCGCACGCTCCGCTTGGGAGGCAGAAAATAATTATCAGGCGGATTAATTGGATCGCAACGTGGCGGTAGACGTACTTGTGAGACTTCCTTTCTTCTATAGTAAAAGCATTCCAGGATTCCATAATTTCTCTGCCACTTTTAATGGAATTTTTTGCGTTAAATTCTTAATTGGCATCAATAAGAAATTGTGAATAATAAAGTTGCATAAGTTATATAAAGAATTAATTTATTGAATAATTTTATATTTACATGTTCACGTGACATAATCACTATATTAATTTAATCAAAGTGCTTAAATGATAATTTTTTTTAAATACCACATTTAAAATTGTATTCTCTGCGACTAAGCGCCAAAATATGCTTAAATTAATTATAGCTATTCTTAATGTTATATTTAGTAAAAATTACAAATTCATAAATTTTATGTAAAAAGAAGTTCTACCCTTGAAATAACTATCAAATTTGAATATATAAATGAAATATATAAATATAAAATCGCATTTGTTTTTACTTATGCAACTATATTTCAAAACATATAAATGTACCATTCTTGCTCTGATTTTTCAGTCTGCTGACACAGAAAAATTTCGCTTGTTAGCTGAAATTTAGCAAACGCGTTCAGGCTTTTTGTCCCAGATGGGAGATTACGTAAGCGTCCACGGTGCGATTGCGAAAAGCATTAGAAAGTGGGACGACGATAGCGTATCTTATCGCATTGTGTCATTTAAGGGACGATAAACAACGCGAAATGCACTTAAGGGAAATTCGAGGGCGCAACGCGACGGTGTCGGGTTAATTGCGGGTAAAATTTTGCGCAGGATCCAATCGGACGAGGAATCGTCATGGGCAATCTGGTGGAAGTCGACAACGCTGTCGTAATTACCCATCATTAGAGGCACGAGACGAATTCACTCGTGAGTGAAAACCTATTTAAGCTAAATGAACCTTAAGAGAAGGTGCGGTTTTAACGTGTTCACTACCACAATCGAATTGGAAAAACCTTCGCCACAGACCACGTTACATTTTTAATAGTTTCATTCAACGTAGTGCATGTTTCAATTGTGTGCACATAGAATGTATTAAAGAGGTCAGCTAGTGTTCCAAATAATGATTCTATATATTCCAAATTCTATATTTTTCTATAGATCCTATATCTTATATTCTAAAGAATTCTAAATCACATATATCTAACATCAGTCTTTCGAGAAATCGATGTGTCACACATGTGTAACGCGTGATAGCGAACATGTTAAGATGGTATCCAGAGAAATGATATCGCAGTAATTGAAATATTATTGATATCAAATGTTGTATTCCGTCTAAGTGGTTCTTAAAGAAACCTGTGATGTCGAGACAGTATCGGAATGATATCGCAATATCGCGAGTATAACGATTCTAAGTAGGCTTCGAGCGATCGTTTCACCGAAGAGATACGAAATCGCGCGGCGATCGCTTCGACATACTCGCGAGACGATAGACAGACGCGTCGCCCAGCTGTAGATGAAAGATTAATTACTGCCGGACTAATTAGTTTTGTGGTTGCAGCGGGGATACACGCTCGGGTTGGAAATTTATAGCTCGTCCGGTGCGGCGCGCGCTCCGTCGAGCGTAAAACGTGCTCGCAATTAAAAGTAGGTAACCCGGAGGCCTTGTCGGCTCTATTGTCGGCCTGACCGGTATAGAGCGCCGCTCTTCCGCAGGTCATTCGTTTTGATTAGTACGATTAATTGCTTTCTTTCGTAAGCCGCGCGGAAATTCGGCGAACCTTTGTTTCGCGGAATACCATAAATATCGGTTAACACTAAACGCGATTTAACTGATTCGAGAAACAGAATAGCAAACATGACGTAGGATTATCCAAGTCTTGGGTTAGTTTAAGTAAATTTTATGAAAACTATAACGCACGTTCATAAACGCGAAAGTGTATTACAAGTAATCCTGACTTTTTTTTATTTATGAAATTTATTTGTTACATTATCAAGATTTAGATCGGCAACAATTAAATGAATAAATGCTTCTCGATAATTTACTCGCTCCTTATACTTGAAGTTATGCAGCTCCGATGCTCCAACATTTTCAGAATGCTACTTTAGGTGCGGCGATGCGTCTCGCTCTCGCAATACCATCCCTACAATGACGAGATGTTCAGACACGTCTGCTCGTGACACTCTTCTCGGATATTTCTCATGCCTGTTGCGTGAAACTCTCCTTCGCTCTCTTGGCAGCAG
Organism: Temnothorax nylanderi; assembly: GCF_030848795.1. Taxonomy (NCBI): domain Eukaryota; kingdom Metazoa; phylum Arthropoda; class Insecta; order Hymenoptera; family Formicidae; genus Temnothorax; species Temnothorax nylanderi. The sequence goes on from NW_027249135.1 coordinate 307,405, forward strand.
CCCTCTCTTTCGCGCCGTCTCTCATAACAGAGAGTCGTCACAGCACAATAAATGCAAGTACAAACGACAACGGGATCCATCGATACGACTTTAGCAGGACGTCTTTCGTCTATTTCTCGCTCTTCCCGTATTCCAGCTTATCATCCATCTCGGTTGCTCTCTCCTTCCCTTCCTCTCTATCTCCGTCCGTCACTTTCTGTCATTCCGCGCTATCTACCTCATTGTCTTTTCCACCTCGATGCTTCATTGCATTCCCCGCATTATATCCCTCTGTTAGGCATACCCTCGTAACGTACCCTTAGCTACCGGTGCATGTGCACGCGGGATGCATTCGCGCCGCGGAAATGCGGTTGAGCGGTGCAACGACCGGCGAGAATTCCGGCGCGTGACGCACCGGGAAACTTCGGAGTTCCCAATGGTTAACGTGTCTATGGACTCGTGAAAGTCCTCCACGTTACAGGGAAGCGTATAATGAGGACAAAAGAGAAGAGAAAAAGAGAGAGACAGCGAGACAGGCGAGTCAAGTTCGTTAATGGAACATCGCGAGGTGGAGTTGCGCATTTATTCAATGTACGAAACGTATCGCCGAGATAATGTCACATTGTGATAGTCGAATCGCAGGCAATTTACTCAAGTGATTAGATAACATTGCATTAAATACTCGTCGTATCGTTCAATCTTTTCGTACCTAAATTACCACTACTGCATCGTTTTAAAAATATTTAGTAAAAAATTAAAATGCATTTTATATATATTTATTAAGCTAGAAGGAAATTGCGATATATTTCGTGAATGACATCAATCTTTTTATACATCTTTCGCATTCGCGCATGTTTCCTACCTCTATCTCCGCGTTCTACTTTTCTAGGACTTTAATTTAAAAGTACGCTGGAAATATGTCCAAGAGGAGCAGCGCTCTGTCTCACATTCCTTGTTATACGTAGCGTCGCGAGATATTTGAGATATTTCGCGTCTTAATATTTTACGTGACAAGAAGGGAATGTCGGGGAGACGTGCGAATTAAGGCTAACGTCGCTCGAGTACGACAGCGACGTCGCGCGTCGGTTTGAATAGCGTCGCTGCTACGGCAATTGCTACGCGGGTGACGCGACGCGATGCGTGCCGAGATTAATGCAACTTTGCGGCAACGCGCGCCCCCGTTTCCGCTAATTACATGCCACTTGATATACATTATTAAACAGCACGCGAATACCTAATCTCAGTCTTTATTTACATTTGTTTTCAGTTCCACGTACAATTGTTAATCTGCGTTGTCGTATTTTTTTTTTTTTGCATTATTCTGCAGTAGTCAATAATTACGGATTGAAGAAAAATTTAATTATTAGTCCGGAATATTTGTTATATTTATTGATTTTATTATGGACATGGAGTTTGTCATTTGAGATTTTCGTGTCGTAAATAGTTCACACGAATGTCTTCTTGCTTGTCGTAAGAGGCGAAGGCTTAACGGATCGTCGTGGGATCTTTGAATTAATTAATTGATAAATTGCCTTAATTATGTCAGGGAGAGAGCCAATGGAAGAGACATGCTCGTTCTGACATGTCCGAAACTCGCTCCGCGGTTGTACAGCGGTAATTATCTCTCCAATTAGGCATACGTCGTCGTCCACGAAAACAAGTGTCGGCCGGCTGCATGCGGGATACGACAGAAATGCCAGACGCGTGACTACTCGCATAGTAGCGTAATTATTACGAGGGACATGAATGGCTGTAATGAGAGATGGCGTCATTTCCATCAGCAACGGCCGGCACTTGCGGAGAAATCGAGGGGACGGACTACCAGACGGATTCACTCACTTTCTCGCAGTCGTCTCTGTTTCGCGGATATTCAATCATTCATGAATCACAGCGCATGATTAATGGCGAATGAACATGAACAGATCGGATTTGACCCAACGTAATCTGTGAGCTTGCTAGTCTGATTCCACGGCACGAATTGAATATTGTATTATTAAATTCAAGAGAAAAGTTTAAATAAATTAAGGAAAACAAAATAATTTTGCTTTGCGACGATTTAATTTGATTTCCTCTACAATCAGAAATATATAAAATATAAATAAAAACGAGAAAGAGAGAGAGAGAGAGAGAGAAAAGAATTTTATTCTCTATGAGGCGCATAAACGGATGCATTGCCGTACGTTTTATTAGGAAAATAAATTTTTATTAGCATTTCTCTATTCGTTCGTTTAAGGGTCAATAAGACTGGATTAGCAGTGATGCGTCAGCAACGATCGTGAGTAACGGAGGAATGCGCTCGTCAAGTGCCAGGGAATCGTTGACACGATCGCTCATCGGAGCATCGCCATCAATGAACGAGAAGAGAGACGAGGTCGTCGTCGTCATCGCTAACCTGTAGTAGAATTTCTTCCTAGAACTATACCGACGACATATAGATAGCGATTAGTCATCCGACTGATTCATTAATGCCACACCAATCGAATTAAGGCCGGGCTTTCCTCGCGTGCATTAAGTGGGTCGACCCTGGATGCTGGTGGCTGATTAGCTCTCTCACGGAGCTGGCTCCCAGCTCCCAGCGTCTCTCTCTCTCTCTCTCTTTCTCTCTTGCGTCATCGTAGTATCGAAGTCGACGACCTAGTTTTTCTCACCTCTGAGGTCAGGCATTGGAGGAGCGTAAAGGGGTCTTCCACCCCTGCGAAACGCTCTCGTTCGCTTACATCGTGTTCATGTTTCACGTTAAAATTTCACCCACCGGATTTTACCTCGTAAATATTAGGTATTCATTTTGTGCAAATATGTAACGATAAATATGTACAAACAATTTGCGAAATATCTTTTATATTATTCACTAATGAGGCGTTATATAAAACTTAATTTTTAAAATAATTAATATATTTTAGATTTTGTTGAATTCTCTAGGATATTTTATTGAGTTCCTATCATGGATGTTTCTATTAAGATTGTTTTCCACAGATCTTGTGCACGTTATGCTCTCGGATAATTGTTAATTGCGATATTATATATTAGCGTAAACTCTAAACTTAAAGTGACAATTAAAAGTTGTAGATAGGTCGAATTGTGCCGTGATTATAGCTTTCATTCTCATTTTGACGAGTTCATTTTCCAATGTCAATCAAAATTTCTGGTGTAGCTTAATAAAACGGGTCACCGATATTTATAGGATGGTACCAGGGTGCTCGCACAATCCAGGGTATACCAGAAATCGATGAGCTTTCGTGCGCGCTTGCAGAAGGCAAGCAGTTTCCCTTTCCCCCCGCAAAATAATAAACTTCCTCTGTACCCAACGTATTTCAGTATATTGCGTGATGAATATTATGTTGCATAATAAATTCCGTACGAGTTTCTGTCTTCGCTATAAAAGAGCTTCGCGAAATGTAGTAAAAAGGGAAAAAATTGCTGTCGTAATCTTTTTAGTTCTATTTGTTGGCGAGTTTCTTACAAACTATTTTTTATAGACGATGTTATCTTACAATTAATGATCAGTCAAAAATAAATATTAATAAAACGAGATCAATCTCTTTCAATAAACAAAGTGTACACCTACAAAAATGTCGATCTTACGCTTACTTATATCGTTTCCTTTTTCTCTTATTTCCAGAAAACAATGAACGGACCAGTCTATGCGTCATCTTGTCCCGCATTGCAGTCGAATCTGTCGCTACACAGCTCATCCTATTACAGCGAATATAGCGGCACCACGCGAAGACGACTATCCTCAACGGGCGAGGCGGATACTTCCGCAACGTCAAGTTACGAGGGTAGTGACAGTTCCGAGAACAGCGACGAGTCTCGTCTCGATCCGGTTAGCCAGATGGAACGAGAACAACTCGAAACTTTCTTCCGCGGATTAAAATCGCAGGTAAGCTTTTTACGAAACGCGTTGATTAGAAATAACAAATTAAACGAATTTCTATAATAAAAGACAAATCATACATATACTTGATATACATAATTGCTACAGAATAGGACTGTAAGTCTGAATACGTTTATGGTACGTCGTTTAAGGGATAACGTTTCGTGCTTGGCAGGTATTCGTCTGTGAATCACTGGCGAACCTGTATCTCGGTAGCGCCTCTCAGACAGAGAGGTGGGAGCTCCGTTTCACCGGAATTCCCGTGGTGGTTCTGGATCTTGGGGAGACACGATCAAGATCCAAGAGACGGATTCAAATCTTGCTGGCAGAACGCGGTACTTGCTTCACCCTCTGGCGCGAAACTATTGACAACCTCTCATCGTACAAGGTAAATTACCATCGTTGATTGTTCAAGCTCTACACAAGCCTGTTTCGTATCAATATGTTTTCAAAACGGAGATTATTACAAATGTATTATTGCGTGAAACATATATGACACTCGATATTAATTATCAGTGGCAAATAATTAGCATTTAATCTCAGGCTGCAATGTAAAATTCGAGACTCGATGGCAGATAAATGCATGATAAACAATTCATTTACGCGTTCGAGCTTCTTGTTTATCTCTCGTGTTAAATAGATTACGGCGAGCTATGTTACAAAGCGGATTAAATTTCAGCACCGGACATTTAATGCCGTTTTGAATTTCTTGCTCGTGCTTGCCAGACGAAATAAAACACACAAGTGGTCTGAATCGCAAGTGTATTTTTTTAAATCTTCAAAGCGACTAAGGGATTGCTCGTCGTAGAAAAATGTGACTTGCATTATATTACCTAGCTTCGCATTCTATGAGGTAAGAGCCCTCGAAATGTTTACAGGTGTCGGGGCCAGCTTTTCACACGATGTGTCTCTCGTCGGACCACACTCGCTTGGCCGGGCTCAGCTTCGACAATTCAAAGGCAGCGAACGATCTATGGCAACACATAGAGCGTCTCGTGTCCTGCCCGGAGAACATCAGCCTGTCGGCGCCGGGCAAGAAGAAGAAGAAGCCAGTGCAGAAGAAGGTGGTGCTGCCGGCTAAGAGCAACATCAGTCAGCCATGCCAGTTCCAGCACGTGACCAGTGTGGATGCGGCCGATCGTTCGCGTTACTTCTCGCTGCAGACATTGGTACCGGCGCTGAGCGAACTGGAGAGCTCGCTGGAGGCGAACTTCTGAGACAAGTCCGACGCCTTCAAGCTCTCATAGGATCGACGCAGCGCGGCGCCCGACTCCCGCCATCTTCCCCGGAAGTAATCCCACCGAGGAAGAAGGATCTGGTTAATGTCGCGTGCGGGAGAGAGAGAGAAACAGATCAAGTCTAGGAGAACTCGCACACGAGGGTCTCAGATCGCGCGAATGTGTTGAGAGCTGTCGAAGGGAGGCGAACGCTGGAAGGCGACACCGCGGATTCCATCGGAAATCCTTTTATCTTCTTGCTCTTCCTCCGAAGTAGTTGTAGAAGGTCTAGGAGCCAAGACGGGGAGGAGATATATCGACGAAGCTTTAACGACGACAAAAAGAGGAGGTGGGATACTTTTCCTCGAAGAGCCCTCGCGGCTCCCGTAGTTTTACTCGGATTCATCTTTATCTTCTCTCGTGTCCCACCCGATATAATCAGCCAACTAGTTGGTAAGAGTTAACGGTTAAGTAAGACGCGCTGAATTCCGATTTCCGCGTTATCCCTGTTCTCGCGCGCATCGACCGGATCAGCGTCGTCTCGAAACGAGGAGCCGAGAAGCTGAACTCGAAGGACCTGGCCTCGAAGAGGCAAAGAAGCGCGGAGCAATCGTGACGCGACAGAAGAAAGGTGTCTTTCCCCGAAATAGACTAATCCGTTAGTGTCACGCGCGTGAACTACGAGATCGTCCGCAGGCCAAGGCGGAACATTCATCAATCCTTCTGAGCACTCTCGAGAGTGACTGCGATTGATGTCCGCGACTGCGAATCCTGACTGTAAAGCCCCGGGCGAAACAGAAAGTATCCCCGAGGCTCTCTGGTGAGACTCTCCGAGTCTCACGTCGCACACCGTTCCACTCTCTTCCTCTTCGAGGAGTCCTTCGAGTCGTAACTATCGATGTCGTGAGATTTATTATAGACGCAAAGAAAGTCTCTATCAAATGTTACGGCGATAAATGATCTATTCGTGATATAAACGTTCTCGTCCGGAGAACGCTTTTGATAGATTATTTCATTATCATTAATGTATCGCACGAATATCTGGTGTTAAACTTTTAATTTCTGGATTAAAGTAGGAAAAGAAATTCAATCAAAATGAAAATCGAAGGTGATGATATAAATGGTAGAAGTAAAGATTCGTTTTAATTACGCATATAAAATACATTTAACGCCTTTTTATTTCGTGTAAAATAGAGAAATTTTTGTTTATATTTTTATTTCACGTGTACGACTATATTCCACGTGTACGTATTTTAAAGGATCTTTAGAGATTCAAAAAAACAGTCTTATCGCACCTGCAATTCGAATGCGGCGATGTAATGTGAGGGGAAGAACAAGCGCTTTCGTAATGGAATGTCAAAGACGCGAAACCTTGACACGAAAACCAAACAGCGAAGCATGCGATTAGAAAGAATCATGCAAATATATGCAAAATGTATTTCCGGGGACATCGTATCGGTTGTATACACATTGTTGCTATTCACTGCGGAAAGAAAGCTTTCTCCCCGGCGAGTGAAGGACTCGTACGGCTTGTAATTAACGGCGCGCGGTGCCACGGTGAAAACGGCATCAAAGAGGCTTTCAAAGTACACGATGTGAATAATTGCGACGAAATCGTCATTACGACGTAATTAAGTTTAATGCTTTCCCGACTGCATTCATCATAAAATGCCAATAACTTCACGGAGAAAGACTTAACAATGGAATGGCAATTATCTTCAATTGAAGGACAAATCAATTTGCTTTACTGTTGATTAAAGAAAGGCCTGCCAATTCAACTAATTCATGTGTTGCAGCAACGTGGCTTAGTATAGTAATTCAAATACTGTTAGACAAGATGTCAAAGAAAAAAATTGACACCGTCGAAAAAAAGGAGCCAATTCTTCATAACGTAGAATGTTAACGTAAAACAATTCATTGACGTCTCTATGTTGTGGATTCGTAATTATAAGCACGCAATATTGATGCGCGATTTCGGTGAGCGATAGGAGTCGATAAATCAAAGAACGAAATACTGCCGAACAATTGAAATGCAAAATAAACTGTTTAAGATTAAGAGCGACGGCGAATACTGGAAACAAACATTGTGCCAAAACGTACTTGAGCCAATAAGAGAGCGAGTTTTAATTCATTGATATTTGAAGAAACGAGTATCGTGCGCTTCCATTTGACACAAGACTTGAAAAGCCAGTCCATTACATCGTAATTAAGATTATTGCAACAAATTGACCAGCGTGTTTCCAGTAGACTCGTAACGCTCGCGTAACACATTACGATGTTAATTAGATTACTAATTAGGTAGAATTAGTCGGATTGACGTGTCCATCTATAACAAATCCTACTTCCTACCCCTCGAGTCGTTAATGTGTCCGTAGATTTCGGTAGAAATTCTCGATCATGTTGTCGACAACGTGTACGCTCGATAAAATGTTAAACTATGAAGATCTACAATCATCAATTCTATCCAAGTGAAATAATATTAAAGAATTGATTTTTAAATAGACGTTCTTGGGTCAAACTGGGACGTTTTATGTTGTAGTAAAAATATTTATTATCCTTGCAAGGATAATTTGACTTTATCTCGAATACGAATCGGTTATGTCTTTTTAATTTCATACTGAAATCTCTTTTTAACCGACTTCGTTAATCTTTCTTTCGTATTATTTCACTTAGACGTACTTGGTCCATAGCTGAAAATGTGAAGATGAGTATTCTTCCCGAGAAAGTCGCGCGCGAGAATGTCGTTTTACGACGTTCGCAAGAAGACTGGTTTCACGATTCCGCGAATGTAGGCACAGTTAACAATAGGTACCTATGTAGTAATAGTGGTCATTAAAACTTGATTTTATCCTTAGGATCATCTACGCGAACGTCTCTTCAGCGTCATCCTCGTTTACATCGCTTCGAAACTTCCGTTTCGCTGGGCGGAGAAACGCGCACGCGTGTTTCGCTTTATATCCATTGCGAATCAAACTTTTTAACGATTAAGATTAATTAGCGTGTCAGTACTATCTAAGTTAGGCTCGCCCGGAGGAATCTTTTACTGTATTATCTGATTGTGAGACGTACGTAATGCTTTCCGCAGGATCTACGCGCACACTTTGGTCACGTGAGTCGTAAGTTTCTTTCAGGAGAAGATCTGGGCGAATATTCTAGACATTTAAATAGATACCGTAACTTCGAATTAATACTAATTTCATTATCTACGACTGTGATATAAATATATGTATTTGTATCGTTACGTTTCGTAACATGTATCCGCATTAATCAATCACTTGGAGATATAAGTTTATGAATAACCAATGTAATGATAATTATTGTGCTAATAAATAGTAACTTCATGAAACAAAATACTTATCTGGATTTATTGTCGATTTATCATCTTTTAAAAAAAATTTCATATAAGCGTAGCTTCTGCAAATTATTATTAACTGATAGTCCCCAAATTAATTAAAGACATTTTTTCTACATCTTTTAAACTAAATGTTCTTGAAATAACTTAATTTCCTCTGATATTTTTTATATGGCCAGAGGATCATTGTAATTAAGTGCAACTATCTTTTCAATCTCTCTTTCTTTAACTAAGTAACATAAATGAAAAATAAACTTTAGCTTCCGCTATCCTGTTCCATCTATATCAAACACTATCTATAGGTATATAGGTTTTATTCTTATTATTATTCTTTAATTTCTTTTCATTATTCTTAAATCAAGTTGCATCTTTCCACTTTTCCTCAAACGTTTATAGCTTTGTCATTTACTATCAAATGTGTTAAAGAGTCCGTTACTTTAAGTTTTGCTAAATGACTGTGCAGGTCAATTATCTATATGCGAAATTTTTTATTCTATTTTTAAATTTAATTTCGCCTAGTACCATGCATGTTTGTCTTGACTCATTAGATTTTATTTTGTTGCTTCTTATTTTAACATAACATCTGTCGAGAGGGATATTCGTGCACGAAGAATATTTTAAAAGAGTTGCGTATACCATTATTCGGTGAGTATACCATTATTCGGTATCACACATTTGCTGTAAGATAAAGACACGGATCGTTGAATAATAAGTTCGAAAGATTATACAGAAACCAACTTTATCGAATGGCGTTGCTGCTCACTACGAGAATCTTGTACCCGACATAATATCTATCCGATATTTCACCTATAATACTAAACGATGTAACTTTTTATAATTGGACTTTATCAATGAAAAACTAATGTTTTGAATAAATAAAACTGTTAGACTGATATTACTGTGCTTCGTATTTTACCTTTTTAATATCAGACAAAAATGAAAACTCCGCAAATTCTTTTTGAAATTTGTAGTTACATTATTCAACTTAATGTCACTCTCGGGAATCTTATTAATAATTGTTTCAATTAAATATAGAAGATGCCATCTTTGATCGGGCTAGATCTTGGTAGCCTAATAATATTTCTGTGTGAATTTTGTATGCTTTTTCCAATTTAGCAAACTGGGTTTACTGTTCCAACAAAAAAACTGTGTTTCAAAACTGATAAATAATCGGCGAGCAGTTTGTTAAGTTAGAAAAAGAATACAAAATTTACATAAATATTAGATACCAAGATCTTATTCGACCAAAGATGGCATTTTCTCTATTTAATTATAAAATTTATATCGATCCAATTTTACTTATTATTAATGATGTTGAATTTTTAATTTTATTGTTTCGGAAGAATGGAAATGGAGAAACCGATATAATATCGATGCGCATCTAATAATCATGATTTATGCAGGCATATTCGTTATGAAAACCGATACTTGAACGCCTGTAGTTACGCGAGGGATCGATAAATTACGAATATATGTATCAACGATATTTTCTCCGTATCGATCTGCGGCGAATAAATCATAATGGTCCGCAAATATATTACCGCGCACCACCGCCGAAATCACGATACGTATCTACCGGGGAATCCCACGTTTTGACGTGCTTGTATATAAGAATAAGAATAAGAATTCTTGTATAAGAATTAGAAATCTATTGCAATAAAAATACAAAAAAAATTTATTTTATGCACTAGATATAAAAACACAACACTGTACGTAACATTATGTATTATGTTATATATTATAATGAATGTATCTTTTAGATGTACAGTGTAATAAATAAGATATTATATACATCAAACATTTTTTAATTTCTTTATTTATTACCTACACCTCTAGTACAGTACTAATAATATAAATTATAATAAGATTTATATGTATATTGCGTATATTACAATAAGCTATTAAAAGTACTTCATATATGAATATATATATATATATATAATTTCATAAATAATTAATTAAATATAAATAAGTAATAGAATACTAATTGTAAATATAAAATATAAATATATAAATATAAATATAATATAAATAATTAATATATATTTATATAACATAATATAATAATATAATATAAATTTATATATTGCTTTATGTAAATATATTAAACAAATATTTTAAAAATAAAACAGTGGAAAAATGTTAACTATTTTATACAAAAATTGTGCGCAGGGTCTGCAATTTTATTTCGACGGCCCTGCAAGAAGAGAGACAAACATAGGCCTCCCATATAGTACCTCTCTTTCTACAGCTGGCGCGCGTTTACCCATCGCAACGCTCAGTCCATTCTATATGTCGATGGAGATACAGAACGATACTGTGCCGTCGCGAAGTAACGATCGAGTTCCTCGTTATTTCGCGACGGCACAGTATCGTTATACATCCAGTGTGAGCCTTCCAGTGGATCTTCCTCCGAAGTTCTAGTATTATTTTGTACGGCAAATAAATAATAAGGTCTCTGTAAACTGTAACGTCACAGTTACAGAGACAGAGGTCACAGTTTACAGAGACCTTATTATTTATTTGCCCTCCAGGGTCTCTTTTCGATGTGTCCACGTGCGTTTTATTTTCCTCGCTCGAGTTAATCGACACCTGCGATTCTGATCTTGCCAGATAGATGCGTCCGATATGGAGATCGGTCGGTTGTCGAGCCGGGTCCCGAACCGAGTAATGAGAGACCCAGTGCCGCCTCCCGTGTATCTCGCCCTCCCTTGTTTATGGGAATCATCGGATTTACATCGGAGCGATCGAGATCGTGAGGGTGGATCTCGAAGGAGCGTACGCGAAAGAATGGGTGGAAACGATGCACTTGCTCTCACATGTCAGACGTACGAGAAAGTATCCTTAAGTACGATGGCCCTTAAGAAATGTTAAGAGTATCGTAGGAAACGGTAAATCTATTAAATTAACATGAGTCGAAAGAGAGAAATAAAAATATTCTCTTTCAGAATAAACTGTTCATTTGAGACGTGGTATCCACGACAAGTTTCGGGTTTCCAGCAGACGTAACAATAGTTAAAAGATATTAAGGGAACTACACGGATTCGGATACAAATGTACTTCCCAGACAACATAAAAGTTTGGTTTCGCTGAATGTATTAAACAAAAACCGCGAAACATAACATGCAGAACAATATTCGCGGTCAGTTATTCATGTGTAGAAAGAAAAACCTGTTGTTACAGTTTTTTTAGTTTCGTTCTAGATATATAAAATTTAACTGTTCTGGAAATTTAACTCGCGTATATTTCGTGTGCATTTGTTAACTTTTGATAAACTCTACAAATGGAATTATATACTTTAAAGATAATAAAGGACCAGTTTTTCATTTACTCAAATATAGTAATCAGGTATTTCTCTCTCTCTCTCTCTCTCTCTCTCTCTCTCTCTCTCTCTCTCTCTCTCTCTCTCTCTCTCTCGCGGGCGCGCGCGCGCGCGCGCGGCGCGAATGTGACTAATTATAGCTTTCCAACTAGTACGCTTGCCGATTATACATATATTTATGGATTCGTATAACTAAAAATCGATACAATACGAGCATTATTATTTTGAATATACCTGGATACAGTATAGTATTTATAATCATTATATACGCACAAACTTGGATCAAATGCCAGAGTATCGTCAAGTAAAAAAACCTGTCATTAACGATGCGTATATAATTTATATATTATTTTGTAAAAAAATCATCTTTCTCTCTCTCTCAAGGAACAGCGCGTTTCGTATATTAAAATTAGTATGCTGGTATGTTGGTACTCACTGATACCTCACTGTGATTATTCGAGCGGCGAGCACTATCGACGGTATCTTCGAGAAGTTAACGATCGGCCAATGTTTTGGTCCTCATTCTCCATGAACCAATGAATCGATGTCACGACGACGATATTCACTAAAATAGAAAAAAAAGGAACTGTTAAGTAAAGAATTCGAAACGCTTAATTCTCTATTTGGATTTTAAATGTAAAATAAGCGATGAGATATTTCATGTTGTTAACGTTGCTAATTTCGAGGATATACGTATGATTTTGCGTCAAAGCGCACAATCGTTGAATATGCATGGTCGACATTTACATGATGTTTACGTTAATTGCGCTATGCAGCAAAATTCTTAATATAAGCTCAATCAACACTAGATGAGATGTGCTTTTATAGACACGAGACATAGACGTAATTCGTGCGAAAGTACTGTGATACTTTATTCTAATGCGAGTACATTATAACATTTGTCGGAAGTGAGCGCGTTAATAATTCGTGTTATCGCTCGGCGACCGGTAGACGACTGACTCCGGGCCGTGCTACCAACAGGCCCGGCACGCGTACACACGCGGCCGAGGCGTGACTCCCGTGCGTCGCTCACGTGAGAGCGCGCTCTCGACGGTTCCAGAATCCAGATCCCACAGTACATATAACTATAATAGTAATCGTTTTCATACACGTCTAATGGCTCATCTTTTCGGCCATCTATAAATCGTATATAAATCGTCTTACTATTTTTTTTAACAAATAAATGTTTCTTTAACTAATAAATCGAAGCTGATCTTTAATCTTTACACGAAATTTAAATAAATAAAGAGAGACAAAGATAAGTCTAAAAAAAATTAAAAATGTCTCTCCTCAGATTTCATTACCAAAGGAATCGAGTCGTTCGTAATCACGTATTGAAGAAACTATAAATTCGCAATTACGTGAGTCGATTTTCCCGCACTAAATAGCACATTTGTTTTACGCGGCCGTAAAAAAAAAAGAGAATCGCGTGGGCGATTCGTTTATGTGCAATTTGCAATTCTAAAGCCCACACCTCGTCACCTCATCGAAGTTTCCGGTCACGGTTCATTGGCGCGAGATGAGTTTGAGCTGGCTCGATCGTGCGGTGCAATCGATTAGCACTTCGTACATTGCTGACGAACAAGCGGCTAATTATTCGTCGACGAGGCGCGGATTGTATGCAAAAACCGCGTCGGTCGTCGCACCCGGAATTGCAAACGGACTCGGACACGACTGTCGCCGTCGCTGGCGCTGGTTCAATTCGGCTGACGTTTCGTTCGATTCTCTTGTCACAGCTCAAAACCTACATTCCTAAACGAGATAGCAGATCATGCGACGTGAAACCGCATTAACATTCTTATCACGTCGTATGCGACGACCGGCTTTGTCGTCAACGTCCCGCGATGCATAGCGAAAGTAAGGATGAAGCGGTATTGAATTGTTCTCATTTCAAAGTGTTGGAAAAAACTAAGAAGCATTACACGCAATTTATGCAAATCCCAAAGCGCGCGCTGTAAGCCGGCTTACAGAGAAGAAACTTTGTTTTCCGTTTAATACTTTAAAAATTGAAATTCTTCATCTCGTTTCGGTCCAGTTTACTGTGTGCGTGAAATTTCATACCGCCGTTGCAGAAATTCAGGCGTGCCTGATAAACGTTTGGAGTTTATCGCGAATAACGTAAAATATATCGAGATTCGAGATCGCGGTGCCGGCACAGAGTTTCTGCCGCAAACGCGAAGCGGAACGTTCATCATTTTCAACGGCTGCAGATTTGAAAGCCGCGTTTTCGCAGCGCCAGATCAATCCTCGATTCCCAATTCGTCGAAGAGACCGCCGCGATCGATCTCCGCGCGGCGGGACCATCGTAAATCGTTCGCGAGATTAATCTCGCGGGTCGATCCGCGCCAGTGATCACGATCGACTTGCGCGCTAAGCCCTGTCGTAGATCTCACTTGAATTTACGATCCGCGCGTCTCTCGGTCTCCTCACCGAGAAAAGATCCGCTTCTCGCGCTATCGCGGAATGCGCGGCATTTTGTGAAATTCATTGTCGTTGTCGTCGTCGTACGCGACACACGACGAGAAAACATGACGGCATGCGATCATTTTTATATTTCATACTCGTAACGCATTTCCGACGTATCACCGAAAAGCGAGTGAAAAATCGTAATATTTAATAATTTACTTAGCACAAAAACTCGCAGATATTTTCGAATATCTACTGGATATTATTTAAATGCTGAGTTCTGGATATCTTTTAATGTTATTGTTGTTTGTTACTGTAAAAAGCTATATATATTTGTAGCAAAAAACATATATTTTATTAATTATGTTATTGCATAATATTATTGCCGAAAACTGATGTTTATTTAAAAAAAGCTATCGTAAAAGTATCGATAAAAACCATTACGAATACTGATATGTTTATTTGAAAGTTGAGGGAGTAAATGGATATGAAGTGGAAATACATAATTGAAACCGGCATATATCTTAATTAAATTTGCATTTGAGAGATATACATATGTTTTGAAGCATTTTCTGGATATATGACGCGTACGATCTCTCTGGAGACCTACAACGATTATTTAGAGACCGACTTCAAACGCTGCAAATAAGCAGACCGACGCAACATCATCAGAGTGCGGTCTTATCCTGTCAAACCAAATGCGCATCGCTAACTCTTAGCAGACCTAATATTAAGCTTCTCCGGCGGAAGCAGATTCTTGCAGCGGTAATCATGTCTAAATCTTAATTACGTTGATATAACATGTGATATAACGAAGTCAGTCGCTCAAAACGCTAAACTGAAAGATATATTAAACGCTACTAAAATATTCATGTCAGACTCGAATCGCTTGCTGGTTGGAAACATCTCTTGCATTTCGAGATTAATGAGAATTGATGTATCAGATGTGAAGAGACGTAAAGATATAGACTGATGGGACGGCGGAACCATTTCGTTGCTATCTATATTAGCGCGACATATCTCACTTCTCCGGACTGTTCATGAATAATTTGGAGGAAAGAGAGGGAGGTTTCTGAAAGATTCAAGCTGTCTGGATGTCGGGCACGTCGTCGAATGTGCCCGAACTTTTGTTCTTCGTATTCGTTTTAATTAAACACGAACGATCGGCGTGCTTAATCAATTAATGCGACGACGAATCAACCACTGACGTCGCGTGTCACGATTGTCGGAAAGCTGTATCGGGACGAGGGATGGATCGAATGCGAACTCTAGCCTAATTAATAATTGTTATTGGATGGAGAGACGGAGAGACAGAGAAAGAGAGAGAGAGCCAAAAATTGTAGTTTTTTTTTTGGAGTATCCGATAAACGCGCGAGATAATTGAAACTTCAATTTGAGACCTAACCGCGCTCTATGATTATTGTCGACGTTTTTCTCTTCCCTTCTCTTTCTCTCTCTCTTTTCGAGAGCGTGAATTCATTTTTCAAGTAGATTGTATCGTGGTCTTCCATTATCGATATCTGCCGGGTCGTCCTTTTTCTTTCTATCCGATTTCGCAGACTAGTAACTCTCTGCAAGCTCATATCTCGCGGCGTTAAATATTATGTTGTCCGACAGATAAGTGATATTGTCATCTTTCTTTCCTTGTGAAAAAATAGATAAGAACAGAACGATAGAAATTTTGCAAAGTTCATTTTGCAAAGTTACTTAATATCTTCAAAATTGAAGACTGGAGTCTTACAATTATTGACTTGTTTTATATCTCTGTCTATAAGTATATATTTCGATTTACACTAGAGCGACAATTGAGAATTGAATGTAACAGATCTGATTTCAAAGAACACAGATATCCAATAAGGAATATAAAACCCTTTATATACTTCAATATATTTTACTTATTCTTTGCAGAAAATTTATTGTTTAATATTGACAGTTTTATACCGCGATATATTCCCATAAAGTATAGCACATTAAAGCCGATATGTTCCATTGGATAAATAAATCTCGTAATCAATCGTGAACAATGAATGATTCTTGCCGTGGACATCGCTCAGACAATAATGTCAATACAAACGCATTAATATCGTGTGCAAATCATATATCAATATCGAAAAAGGAGTGATGTTTTGTGATAAGAAATAAAAGAGAAGTAATAATTTAAAAATATAAGCTAAAATCTTAGAAATTTATATGATACCTACAACATACTTCATCACGAAAATGTATTATACATATATGAACAAGAAGAGCGATGCCCAAAAAGAAAAACGACGAGTCTCAGTAATTAATCCTTTAACCACCCACGATATAATTATCTCGCTAAGTCAAGATAACATTTTGGACATAATACCTCGCATTATTTAATAATTTCGAGCAAAATAAATAAATCGACAATCCGCTAGCATTTAGTAACACATCCGTATTTTAATTTGAAAGTGATCCACATGACTGAGAGAGTTGCGAGAAAGCAACGATGTACGGAAATGCGCGCGGTATTCTCGTGACACACGTCGCGGTTTAGATTGTATAACTTCGTAATTTAGTGAGACGAGTGTTGCAAAACTGGGTTGCATTATAATTGGATAACCCGTCTAAAGTATCCTTACACAGCAGACTGACGGCGCAGAGGATCTACGAAACGTACGTAATCTCGACGGATTTTGCAGGCAGGCTTAACCGGACAGTTCCGACCTAAAGCGAGCGCATCTAGGTCTCACTTAACTGACCATAAATCTGCAACAACTGCAAATACACGCCGAGATGAACACACTTAATTCCTTATCACGAGAAGATGTTAAAAACGTTATTTCATTTTCAGTCGACTGTAAGACACACGTGAAACGAAATTTCTTCTCGGTCTGCTTTTTCTTTTTGGAGTTTGGAATTCGTGGAAATATATTCTTTCCCCGAAGTTCGCGCTTGCCGAGTTTCTCGCCAAGTTTATAGGGTCAACGGCATTTTCGCGAGATGCCGTGGCAAAAGAAGGAATCCGGCGATAATCGCGCGACAGGAAGCAGTCGACGTGCCGGGCACAAGCACGAGCGAGTGCCGCAAAGGAGACGCAAGTATCAACCTGCTTGCCGTCGATATCGCTACGAGGAATCGGTAAGCCGTCAGTGTGTTTCTGGAACTCACGTACCATTCAGACAGCGACTCGGCCTTCGTTTCTTCTTTCTGTCGTCGAGAGATCGCCGATCTAAGCAAGCGTCGAACAGGGACGTCAGCGGTTCCCGTATACTCGCTCGCTCGCGGTGCATCCCGCGATGCATTCAGACGCGAGAGTTAAGCGCATTACTCGACTGCCGCTCACTTTGGCGACGGAAATTAGTTTAATCGTCTGCATGATGAGCTTAGACGACTACGTGTAAATGTGCGTGCTCATCGTTAAAAGATTTTCACTGAATACCACTTTACGTTGCTTCGCATTATTAGATTTAACGTCTTAGAGGTCGTGATGTTACATGCAACGGTTTTATTTTTTACGAAAATTAAGTTACTTAGAGCGAAAGAGTATGGTTAACAGCAATAGTATTCGTTATCACATCTTTGTATTGTATATAAAATTCAGAATCGATTTGAAAGTAAAATTGTTATATGCATTTCTAAAGTTTGTTAATCTGTCGCATTTCTTTTCAATTATTTATACATTGAAAGATATTTATGTTTCGATATTAAACAAATAAATTAATTAATCAATTTAATTAATTTTTTCGTTAATTCTTTTTAACAGCAAGATTCGTGAGAGGCGTGCAATTTCCGGAATATCTTTCGTGTATTTTCTTTCAAGAAGGAATCCCCCACGTACGAGAGTAATTCGCTGGCAAATGCATCGCAGGAAGGAGCACGTCGTCGGCAGATTCTAGAGATAGCCTAATCGGATTCATTACCGCACGTCATCTGCTCAGGCTATAGTAATAGTCCGCTTTTCTTACGGGCATTTCGATGCTTTCACGGTCGTTCCCTGGACTTAATTATACGCGCGACGGCGTATACACACAGACACTCTCTAGAATTTCACTCTGCGAAAGACCGGCCAGTCGCGTTCCGACTGTGTCGACCGGCAGTTAGCTACATTCAGTAATGCGTTACTTGCGCACGCACGTACGCGTGCATGCGTGCACGCACATTCCTCGTTAAAAAATGCGCTCGTCGAATTCTGGTTTACCTCGCGAAAAATGCGTTGTTATTCGGATCTCCGAGATAAGTGCCCGAGAAACTAGAAACGCTAGATTTTTAAGCTTTTTTAAATATTCGCTGTCTACTTGTTTCTTTATTATTTCCGTGCTTTCTTAATAGTACAGGAAAGATATGTTTCTTTTTTAAGAATAACATTTCAAGAATAACATTACACTGAGTATCTCATTTATCATGCTAGTCTACGTTTAGAAGCTGATACGTTTTTGACAGTTTATATTTATAGATGTTGACATAAAAATTGTGCATTTGTAGACAAGGAACATTGTCTTCCTCGCGTGAATTTCATTTGGTTGCAAAATGGGAAATTAATCTTGATAATAAAATTGAGTTAATCCTCTCGTTCTCTCTTTTGCATTTTGTCATCAAATGGAAATAATGCCAAGCATCTCGCAGTGGAAATTAATTGACCGAAGTTCATTCGCGTCACGCACGATACATTAGAACGAAGTTTAAAGTGAATGTAAACTTTGAATTTCTCCCGGGACTGCGCTCTAATTATGTCTCCCATGAGACCGCATCACTTACGTCCGGCTATTTGCGATCGCGAATTATTTGCGTGGTTATCCTTATATCTCGATTCGACTATATAATTATATTCCTCGACATTGTCACAGCTATATAAACGGTACTCGATATCGCAAATCAGTTTATTCGTATTGATGTGGATGTAATTACACCATTCTAGTATTCAATAATTAAACTAATATATTAACAGTCGCACAAATAGGCTAATTCACTAATTGTACTGGAATGCATTCTAAAATATATCATGAACCGGCTTCAAAACGATCGATCCTTCATAAATTTACGGATAGAAATATATACCCTTTATTTCCCTAAATAACAACAATATATATGCATTAATGAAGTTATAAATCCTTTGCAGGCTATTAGAATGTATGATTGGATTATTAGATTGCAAGAATCATGTTTTATTATTCACTTTTATTGCAATGCGAATAAAATTGACACTTAAACTGACTTACGCCAAAATTATTTTAATGTACAATACATAGACATACATATCATTTCTGGATGACGCAAGAATGACGCATTTAATTATTTTTTCTATCTTTTGTATATGCGTCTCTTACCTAATTAACTTGATCTATAGAGCATTTATTTATAACAAGGAAATGAGAGATAACATCAAAGAGCTGCGTCCCTTCCAGTCCCTTAACGATTAATTACTACATCTGCAAGTGTGCAGGACAGTGCAGCGTGCCGACGTGCTTACATTCATCACGTAATATTTCTCTCTGACCTTATCGACTGTTCGTCGACTCGTTTACTATGTCGTAATGTTCCTCACGATCCGTCCGTTGATCACTGTTGTTCATTGCGGCGATAAAGACAATTTACTGTCGTCATGCGTTTTACAAGGCTTTAATTGATGATAAAAGACTCATGCACGCAGGCTAATTTCACGAGTCGCACGACGCCCGTAATATAATTTTACGTCGTGGACCAACTTTTATACGAACAATGAGAATAAACATAATTAAAAATTTTTAATTGACATCAATTTAAAAAAAAATGACCAGAATCCTTGGTCGAAACGCGGTGACGATTTGTCACGACGATTATAATCGTTGCCACGATTATAATCATTGCCTGTATATAGTCAATTAAAAATTCTTAATTGTGTTAATTACTCTCTGGCGAAGCAAATGAGAATAAAGCCTGGTTTAACGGACTGCAGTAGATGAGCGGCACTCTCTCGGTTTGTCGGATTTCATAATATTCCTGAAAAAGAAACAAAATAACGTAACATTCGTTTACAAAGTTGATTAGATAAAACAATAAATTTAAAAAAATCTAAGCCAAACTAAAGTCTACCTTAGTTTACCTTGTTCCGCTCTAATTTTCTAATATCATTAATTAATTTTCTAAAATAATTAGGTTAGCATAATATTGTAATCTAGCGCAAAGTAATCTTTTCAGACGCACTATAATGCGTTTATTACGTAGCGCAAACAGTACTTATGACCGTAAGTTACGTGCACGCGAGTGAAAAGTGTCGGCTGAATAAAGAATCTCAAAATCGAGTGGAAATAGTTGAGACGAAACGTGAATGCGGACACGAAAAGATAAAATGACTTATTCCGTTTATCTTTAACTGCACATCGTCGATTTAAGATCAAGCCATTTTTCCCGTAAAGTTTCTCAATTATTCAGTTGGCGCCAAAGCAATAGTAGAAACTTGCTCCGAAAATCTATTGCAGATTCGACCAACTTTGCCATCTTAAATAATGCTCGTACCTCGCTGCATTAGTACCTAAATCTCAGACCGGCGCGTGTATGTACGTGGCGCAAATCGCAAGACAGATATTTCCCCGCAGATATACCGTAAAGGCGGCTCCGATCGGATTCGTCCCAATCTTCTTGAGTGCAACTGCCAATAAACTCCGCAGAATCGCGCTTCCTCTTGCGACTGAAATATGACATTTGCATGCGAACGCGACGTTTTACGGAAGCTTCCGCACAGAGTAACGCGAATAATTCGCCACGAAATTCGCGGGCGAGGACACTTTCGGAGGAGTATCGATTTTCCTTTTGGAAAACTTTGCATTTGAATTTATGTATCGCCAATCGAACGCGACAAAGAAGAACGTTTTATTAGCAATCGTTGAACGGCTCTGCAACGATCCCAAAAGATTAACTGTACCACCGACGCCGACGCGTCGGAACTTGGAAAGATTGGAGAGTACGGAGCACTCTCGAATCGAGACGGGTAGATTGCCGGATGAAAAGGACGCCGGTACATGTGTGTGCACCGCGGAGGCGTGGGTTCCCAGTACCCGGCTCGCGGTGAGATGGTACGAGGGCACCGATATTGGGTTAGTTTTTGCCAGAGGTTTCTAGTTTCCCGAATAGTGCAATGAGGTCTGCGCACTTCCCGTAGACGACCACCACGTTCCAGATTGGACTCGCGCGCGGTGATCAATTTCACTATTTTAGCAAGACAAAAGAGCGAGATATAAGCTCGACTTTAAGTTCCCGAACACGCCGTGTCTCCGATCGAAACGACGACGTATGACTTGATTAATGATACCACGGAACGGGTGATGCATTGCGGACGATGTTACTTACGAGAGCGTCCGTAAAAAGTTAGAGGAGAGGGTGTGCTTTGGATAGATGGAAGTACAACAGGATGCAGCCGGCGCATTGGCACGACCGCAAATGGCCGGACGACTTTTTCCATCGAATCGCCTAGAAATAAATATAACGCTCTCTAGATTTAATCGGCTCGATCGATTCTCATGAATCAAGGCACTCGCAGCAGCAGCTTGAAAATTCGTTTCTCCATTGAATTTATTTGACGCCGCGCCGCGACGATATCGCGACGACATAAAATTCACGTTTAATATATAAGCCCCAAATTTATTGAAATATAATTTTTCATACTAAGAAGCTCAGCTCTTTATCTGAATAGCCAGCAGCGACTGGAATTTCCCATAACTTGTAATAATGATCAGGGAACGCTTATTGTTAGACGCGCGTTCATAATCGTTATTTAAATCTCGTTTAATTGATGACTTGATATATTTGTTACAATCGAAATTCTTCATATCACGCATGTCTGATTAACGATTTTATCGCGTGCAAACAAGTCTATCGAGGTAAAATAATGTAATTTTATTATTAAACGGAAAGGCAAAATAAATACGGAGAATAAATACGTGAAGTTACCGATAATGTAATAGTGAATTTCTCTCACGCTCGTCATTGACTCATTCAGCTTCAAAGCCTACGCGGAGGCCGATAACGGTATGGTAATGGCGTGAACACACACCATCGTCAGGTTTAACTTTCATTAAGGTCGGCAAGTGTGACCTTTCCCTCCACTGGTCCCTTATCTACCTATCGTACGCACCAAAACCGTAACTTTTTCTCACGTCTCAACATACTCCTTTAAACATCCTCTTTAAGTCGGATGCGCCGCGACCTATAGCCACATTTTTCTGCGCGAGTAGAATTTCGCGTATGAGCGGTGACAGATTATCTATGTACCGATAGCCAGAGAACCGAGTCAGAGGACCGAGCCAGAGACGACGATCGATCATATCGATTAATTCGAAATTAACGATGACACGGGTAAAATGGGACAAATTGATATTCGATATTCGAGCGAACTGCAAATTTTCGGCCGGAAAGAGAAGTCACACAATAAACCGTTAGGAAAGAACCGTGCGAAAGAAGTGACGTGCGGAATAAAAGAACTGTAAAGGAAGAATCGTCACGAACGTAAGTGCGTTTTCTAGGCTCGTAGATTGTGATACGTGATATGAGTTTATATATTTTGAAACTAATGCACGATGAGATAATAAAAGCTCGGAAGCAATGAAAATCCTATCTTCTCCCTCTTTCTCTCGAATCTTTAGAGACTCTTGGATGGACATACGAACATCTTGGGTATCTCCCTTAAATTTTCCCATTAAATTGTTCGGTGTGCATTCGCCGGACAGCGTACACAATGTTACTTTTATATACGGGTGATGCGGCCCACATCATGCGAAGGCCGTCGACCCGCAAAAAGGGCGAAACAACTTGTCCGAACCTGATAGCCATGGCAATCAATCTGTTAATATCGACTCGGGGCACCGATTAAGGTACCGAACAACCACGAAACGCGAATAACCCGCTTGCAAATAATCAACGACGGGGGGATACCGATGTGAGATTATAGTGGCAAATTACTACAAGTACAGGGTGTCCAAAATGCGTCTCTCCGTGTGGGAGATTCGAAATAAAAGATATCAAATTTCGATTATTAATTATTACAAGGAACAAACATCGCGCTGACTTGATAAAATTCTCTCTCCCTCTCTCTTTTTCTCTTCATGGTGTGATTAAACAATAAACTTACCGTCATTTTTATTGTCATAGGGAATAAAAATCAAGAAAATTATTTTACTTTTAGATTATTCAAGCACATATGTGCTAAACAAATGCTTCGTCACTCTAAAAAGATTACTGGTTTTCCGATCAGAATAAATCTTCTGCATCGAACAAATAAAGCGAGCTCGTATCGCATCCTCGATGCCGTCCCATTACCTAAATGTATTCAATATCGAAACACCCCGTATAAACTGCGCCGCATAAAAACCTTGTCCTGCGTGAATCCTATCATTTTTCATTGCACCGAAGGATTTCTTCACCGAGCGTGTGAAAAATCGCGCGCGTGGGTCGCGATATAGCGAAGTATTGTGAAGTATTGTCCTCTTCGAAGCGCGGCCCATGTAACGACCCTTGCGTCAAAAACGAACAAGATCGGCGCTTTTAACGGTCCGAGGCGCTTTTAATGGTCCGAGCGATCTTACGTAGGCAGTCCGCGACACGAAGATCGACGACGACACGGCGAGAACGGTAAGGGGATTCCTTTGCAACATTGTATTCACGCTTGACCCCGAAAAAAATTCCGCAACATAATTTGCACGTCGGGAACAAGCTTTTACCGGTTAACCGCGTCGCAGCATACACTTTCCCTGCCGATTATTATTGCTACGAGTGTGTCTCACTCGCTTTCACATTTCTATAAAAATTGTAAATGTAATTTATATATGTACATTATTATAAAGTAGCATTCGCTGTAACACAAGAGTCTGGAATGCGTGTTTTCTCGAGATTGCATTGCACATATGAATGTTGAAGAGTAGACGTTGAAGATTAGAGAGATTAAAGGCTGTTATAAAGTGAATTTTTGTCTTTATACTGTTCGTCAAGAAAGCATCCCCGTTCACACGGATCATACTTTATAGAGATTCGAACATAGAGCGGATCAAGTTCGATAACTATCCATCTAAACTCGAAGTCGCGTTTTAAGCGAAATACGAAAAACGTGAAGAGGGTAAAAAGTAGCATTGCCCGATGACCTCGAAAGAGTCCTTAATTCTCGCTCTCCTCCGCGACGATTCGCCATAATGGCGGGCTTTTGCGCAAGGGAACCAGATCCCAAGGCGTGAGCTCGTCGGAAAAAGCCCGTGAGAGATTGCGAGAAGAGAAAGAAGAGGAGAAGGAGGAGAGGGAGGAGGTAAAGCAGGAGAGAAACGAGATAGCGGTCCTGTCCTCCATGGACTTTTCTTCCATCTCCCTCCTCCCGTCCCTTCTCTCTTTCTTTGCCGCACAATTTTGCTGTTTCGCCGGCACTTTCAGTCGGATGTCATGAAACGTCATTTCCGACGGGAACGATACGCGTTGCAAAGATTTAACATGTTGATGGACAACCATAATGCGCAAAAGTCAGGAGAAAGGCAACGTCCGTTTTGTTTAATTCTCTCTGAAGATATGTATTACATGTAATAAATATGAATAAATAATTAAGAATATAAAATTTCTTATTTCTATAAAATTTATTTTTGATTGAAGAAAATTGACGGGAGACGACAGAGAGCAGTCAAAATGAGCGATATTCTACAGCTTTGGAAGTCGCTACTATATATTAACGCTCGTCCGCTTGTCTGAGAATAACTTAAAAATATTAATGCACGAAGATCGGCAGAGGGGACGGTGACAGAGAAGGCGAGATACCAGGGCTGCGGTCCCCTGTCCCTTTCGGCGGAGAACTTTGTTGCAGGAACATTTTTCTCGTTAATCACGCAATTTTTCAGTCTGACAGGAAACACCCTCTTTCGAAGCTTCATCAATTAATCTCGGAGCGGAGCTATATCTGCTCGAATCCCCGGCGCGGCGTTACTTTAGAAACGAAGATGTTCCACGACAATTCCGCGCAAATTCTAAACCGCTTACTTCTACGATTAATTTTATCGATTACTCACTAGCGACATGCGTAAGCCTGTTGCTGAATTCTTGAAACAGTCATTTTGTAGTTTAATATTTAATACTATAATTTTTTATTTTTCATTGCAAGGTGTATAAGACGAGGAGGTTATGGAGGAAGGGTCGATATTTCGAGAGATGATAAATCTCTCGTATCGGTTATCATATCGGTCACGAACTATTGACCCTTCTTCTCTCCTGAGATACTCCGTACATATTATAGTTTAAGTAGGGATATACTAGAGGCAGAGTACAGGTAGGTATTATAGTTGCTTGCAGAGGAGCTTAGCATGGATATAGTTTATAGTAATGGAGCAAACAGGCAAAATAATTATTTGGCATAATCTGATTAATATAAGATGCAAAGGACAGATTTTTATTAAAAAATGAAATATCAGTATCATTTTTCTCGGGACTCGTATTTCAGATAGTTTATACGCGATAGTTTATATTATATTTCGTTTTCTCTTGGGATTATAACATATCAATTTTTATCGTATATATGTATAAATTTTCTCCAATAAATCACGATGGAAGTGATATTATATAACAGTTTTTTTCGTTCGTTAAAATGCAGTATATAAAATTTAAATCAGTTTATATTTTTCCTTCTAGATAAATATAAAGCAATCTCAATCATATCATAATTAATATAATTATAGTTGATCATAAGAAAAAGTAGATATAAACTAACAATATTGCGTGCAGTAATCGTAATTTAGAAGATAAAAAATTGACAGGAAGGCACAATAAGAGATGAGAACTTCATTATCGATAAAAGAGCGATTTCAATCAATCTGAATTTCCTCGTTTCGAAACTTTGACAATAAAAAAGTGAATTTATCGACCCTCGCCTTGCTTTATCTCGCCGACTTTTTTCTCCCCCCGAAGCAAACATGTCGCGCGGTCTTCGGGCCCAGGGCCCTTGTCTTCCGCGAGAGATTTATTCTACTGACATTGAAACTAAATTACGCTATAAATTAACTTTAAATTTGTGCTTTCGATGCACCCCGACTTACTCGTCCCCAAGGTCTCATTTACCCAGGCAAAGGCCCATTCGTCATCGGCCTCAGCGACAGTTCTGATTTTCTTTGTAACCTCTCCGTTTCACGAATACGTAATTAAACAACAGCAAACAATAAAATGTAGTTTTAGGATTGCATTAACGATCTATTGACCGCGATTGCAATATTCATTAATCTTCATTAATTACACGGAAAAAATGAAGTTGCTTTAATTAAACGTCGGCGTCACGGGCTGCCACAAGCATAAATAGTTAATTCAATTGGATATTATTGGACCAAATATTTAAATTATTAAAACAATTATCTGATGTTTTTTGTTTATTAATATTGATGTTGCATCAATAAATTTTATCTTAATAACACTGATGCTGTTGATACAACATTATTTTTTTTCCGTGTATAATTGTCATTTTCAAAATTGTGAATTCATGAAAAAACTTATGATAAATATTTGGCAAAAGAATTACGTAATGTCTGTATCTACATAATAAAAAGTGAATTATAAATTACCTTATGGTTGCTTCGATGCCTTCCAAGCCCGCTTCCTTTCAAGCTCTTCGTTGTACACTTACATGCACACACGCAATGCATACTCGCAAAAACAATTAATTATGATTGCACGCGATTTTGCGACGAAAATACAATCGCTCTAAACTATGATTCGCTCAATATATACATATGTATTAGCTAATTTCAATTGCTTATAGCCCGGAAATTATATTCCGACTTCGAGATTTTTATATTAAAATTCTCGATTCCAATTAATTTCTCCTGAATATGATATTAAAGTATGTATAATGGTATACTCTGGTGAATAAGATAAAAAGATAATATTTACTCTATACTGTAACGTGTGCAGTTCAGTGTGACAGAATGTTATAGTTTACAATCAAGTTACATCATGTTTAATAAATGAATTGCGAAATTTATTCAGCCAATTTATCGCATACTCCAGGAAAATATTTCGTATTAAAGGGAGTATTCGCGCTTTCGTATCAAATTTGCGTTAAGTGGCGCTATTGAGTGAGCCGGTCTCATAAATCAGACCCAGTGGGAGCTAATAATAGCAAAATTTACGGAATCACAAATACCACGCGAAACTGCAAACGCAATCAATCCGCGCTCGGAAAATTTGTCATTCTCGTGTACCAGTTTGACCGCTTCAATTAAGGATAATCGAGATAAACGAGCGACGCGAGTTTATATGGGTTGCATCGCGCGTGCTTTATTACGTAAAAAACATTCCATTAATTGCTGATACCATTCAATCGCCAATTATATTTACATGTCGATCTAAATATCACGTTTTCCGTGATATTTCGTGAGCACTCACGAAATTATTAAATTAAGCACAACAAAGTATTATATCTTTTGTTCTCTCTCTCTCTCTCTCTGCCTTTCTTCTATTGCTCATAAAAAATTATTATTTTTAAAATTATAATTATTAACAATTGCATTCTCTTAGTCTCGACGTTTTTTGTACGGAATAAATCAAAACAAAATTTGATGCGATGCACTTTCTGACGTCTCATCTGCACGAGAAATTGCAAAGAATTGATTTGTTACGATTTTAACGACCAATTTTAATAGCGCTTTTAATGAGCAGTCTCGATGCACTCGTCTGACCATACCGAAATTTATGACCCCTCGTTGTACCGTAAGATCGTTATCGATACAACTTCATCCGTCGTCACAGTCGGTTTTGGATGCGTCGCGTGTTGGTCTATGCCGAATCTTTTTGACAGATCCGTATCCCGTTATACGTTGAAATCCCAATGTAATTTATGACTGCTGCGTGCAACGCGGCGTGTATACACAAACGCACACACATACATACATTGAACCGGAGGAGACAACTGCAACAGTTTTGAGACGATCGCACTATTGGATATAATTGAATGCCGCGATCGATTCCCTTTCCTTCAAGTTGCAGTCAGTTTCCTCCGTGCTTAGTAGAACAGCGACGGTATGTGGGATACGGCGGATACGAAGGAATCCTTGGATCGATAATAAGATGCTTTATTAATAAAGACAGAAGAATCAACAGAACGCGTGCGTGACCGTCAGGTACAATTTATCGTACGTAAACTTAATGCACGCCGTGCCCGCGTGCGAACGTAACGCTGAATGCGTAAGGGTGATCGCGATGTCGCGCGGGCGCGCTCACATCGCCGCGAATATACATATATAATTTATTTTTATATAAATAAATACACCGTATACGTGTAATATGTATATATATGCATATACCTATATATCATGTGTATGTGCGTGAGTAAATATATTGCGTGTGAGTGCGCGTAACTTCGACTACGCCTAATTACGATCGCTACGAGCAAGAGGGTCGTGATATACCTAATCTGTGAGCTGTTAGTACATATGCGATATGTTTGGTAACTGGTAGAGTGTAAGACTAGTGTTAATGTAAGTTTCGTCGTAGTGCCTAAAGGTGTAGGGTGTTTTACGGAGCATTGCGGAAACCTCGAATCGAAGGCCGTTGGAATCCTTTTCGAGCCCGTAGACACGGGAAAACGAAGAGAAGTCGTCGCCATTCTCGTTTATACAGCCAAGAGTCCAACTGTTTTTGTGCTTCGCGTAATTCATTGTTCGACGGGGAATTTATCTGGAGAGGAGGGGGAGAGGGATGAATAGAGATTTTAACGGTGCAGGAAAGGACGATGATATCTATGTGAGAACGACGAGAATCGAGCAATTTTGCTGCCGGCGATCCGCAGTTGTCTACGACAAATGGGTAAATTCTGTCGGGCGTTTGTGCGATAAATAAGTAGATCGTAGTGAATAAACGAAATTGAGGACGAAAAGTTCTGATATTAAAGCATCGACCTAAAATAAAATGCATTTGCGACGGATTGAATATGTTGGAGCGACTGATTACGACTTTCCACCTTCGATTTCTGTATCTAGCGCAATAAATATGATATACTAAAGAGAAACCTATTCTTAACATCCACGAATCTATAAATTACATCGACGTCATACGCGTACAAGATGTCTTGGAAGCTGCGGCTTTCTCTCGCGAGAGACAGATAAAGTATCTGCTCCAATATCGAGACATTGATGATCAACGAAAGATTTTACATAATTAACTTTCGGCCATTATTTTAATGTTATTAAATTTTTGGAATTTACAATAAAAGAATATAAAATTACAATGAAAGGAATGTCAATCTAGTCCAAGAGATCCGCTGCTTCTGAGACATCCTGTATTTCTTTTGTTCAACTACGTTGTACGGTAAATAATATTATTGTGCGCATATAGCACACGATCATAAGCTTCACGTTTGCGGCGCAATTAAATCGCGCAGACCGGTCCAGAGTCGATCTGAGATGCGGTCTTACGTCCTCATTGATAGCTATGTAGGCAGAGTTCCGCAATGATATCGCACCGTGATAATCGTAAAACGAGTTCGTCCGATATTTAGATTGCGGAAGAAAGCGCGCACGCGAATCGAGTGACGCTATAAAACAGCGAGTGAAACGCGAATTCCAATTCGTACACTCGCTGCATTCGCGATCGCGATAACTGTCGTTGAGGACGCAAGCGGGTCGAATGCGCGATCGGAATCGTTGAACGATCGCTTATTCCGCGTGTAACGCGTGTAACACGTGTGTATGTATATATATATATATGTAATTACGCTTTTACATATATATATATATATGTGTGTGTAATGTAATTATGTATACTGGCACATATGAAATTGGCGCGCTTTTCTTATCGTGGACGAAAGCGTGGCAGGACATGAAGAGAACTGTCTGGTTGAGCCTCTGTTATCTAGTGATAACAGCGAGAGTTTGTTATCACTGCGAATGACAATCGATCTCGAGCAAACGCAATAAAAACGAACGACGATCAATTTTTCCATATAACGACGAGAAACTACGAGGTGGCCTACGAAATTGCGCCCCGCGTAGCGTGATTTTGCGAGAGATCCGAGGATAATCTTTTCTCCCGACAAAAATCATATGCAAATTATTCGAAAAATCTCGGCACGTGGAACATGCTCACGTATTCGCTATCCTGTATAGCGCACACGATGAGTCATTGATGCGAAAGTGAAAAAGAAGATATCATTAATTGCGTCGCTAATAGCTTCAGATTTCGATTGTTGCATGATTATAGTTTCAATGCAAACTGAATTACAGTTGTAACGCAAGATTTTATGCACCTTCACAACGCGCGTGTAATAAAATAAAATAGAATAACCTATATATAAAACAAAATAAATAATTAATTAAATTAATTAAATCTGAGAATTAAATTATGCATGATCATGACGTATGCATTAAGATATAACAATTATATATATATATAACAATAATAATTACATGTGATGGGCGTGACCAAACATCGAATTATTTCGATGATTTGAATAAATAATCAATATGATAAACATACATTCGTATATCCGCTTACCGTAGACTCCGTCTCCGGGTACCATAACTCAATCGTTATTTGCACATCTATAAATACATAAATTCGTTCAGACTGTCTGGTATTAAAGAATATATAGAGGCACTCAATATCACGGAACGATAAATAAAATGAATAACGTAAATTTTCGACATCTCATTTGTCAGCGTGTTGTAGTTATACATATCTCCCAGGTAGCTCCTATGCTGCGAGGGTCTGCCATATGAAACCTCTCGAGTTCCCATCTCATGCGCGTCCGACGACATTCGGCCATCGATTTTCACCCAACGACTTACGGTATGAACCGCGTGTAAGCAACGAATAAATCGACCTCGTTCCTAAGAAAATTTCATTCCTACTGAGAATGGCGGCTGCCTTTTTGTCAACGCGCAACGAGGACTCCCATGTGCGGATGTCCCCAGCTTCCAGCATCCGCCTATCGAGTTTGTTCCTCCTGGAGAACTGTCGCAAACAACGGATCTTTAATTGATCTCGATGCTCGTAACCGAGTTGGACACGCGATGCTCGTCCTCCGCTTCCGTTGATGGTGACACTGTGAAGCCGCTCAAGCCACTCTCGATCAGGCTCATGAGACTCTCTTGGCTCGAAGATACGTGCTTTTCGGCGCGCGCCTTCTCTTCCAGCTTTCTTTTCTCGGCGGCTAGATCAACGGCGCCATTCTTTGTATTTTTCTGAATCAGCTGTTCCAACTTGGACAGTTGCCGTTCGGTCGCGCTCTCCACGATCTCGTTGTTCTCCACGGGCATCCCATATTTGTTCACCGTGGGTTTATAAGTCTTTACCTTCGAGTGACCCTGAATGATGAGGTACATCGGGCCGCGGAGTGGCTTGGCTGGTTGCTTGTAATGGGAAAAAATCGGATCGGTGGTTAGACTTGGAACGGTCGTGGTTCGTGGTGGAACCGTCGACGACGGCGCAAGCATCGTCTTCATCTTTGGAGTCTCCGCATTGAGGATCTTCACCAGAGGCGATAGATCGGGCTTTGTGCTCTCGTGATAGTCCATGGTGGGCGTGTACTCCATAGTAGAGATCGTCGATGTGAACGACGGCGAGGTGGTCACGGTTGTCGCGGGTAATCGAGACGGCCGATGATCGATCGGTTGCTCGTCTGATCCGGGAATCTGCGTGCTGAAAGTCGACGGCGATGGTGGACTGAACGTTACGGGGAACGGTTGAGATAGTCGTTGATGAGCTTGTTCCACGTTTGGCAATGGTATCATCATATTGTTTATGGAGGGCGCGTGCATGTGCGCCATAGGCGGCGACACATGAGACATCGATACCGGCGAGGATGGCCGAAAACCGGGACGCATGCTGCCAATAAAGTGTATCATGGTGTTCGGTCTGGCCTGAGGACGCATCATGGATTGAGAGGCCGCCTGTGGAGGAACAAACATGTGCGAAGAGCTATCTATGTGTCTGGGGGGCATTATCGGAGCGGATGGTGGATGTGAAGGCTGATGGGCAAACTGTGAAGGCGCTATCATCCTGTTCGGCACGGAGGAAGCGGACGGATGGTCCTCCGACAAAATTGGCGAGCTCGTTATCGCGTTTCTTACCGGCTGCGACTGAGACTTCGACGCTTGGTGAGTCGTCTTTGTCATTTCGGACGTGGTGGGATTCTCCCAAGCATTGTTGTGCGTTGTCGTAAGTGGATCTGAAGAACTTGCAGAGAAATTCTTCTCAATATAATTCGTCGGCATTACTACGGCGACCGGACCCTTCTTTGCTTTGTGTGTCTGCAGATCCATGATGCTGGAAGGCGAATTGGCGACAACGATGTGCATCTTTTGCGAGGATTGCGCATCGGTCACGATTTCTTCTTCCTGCTCAGTTGAATCCGTAGTCGTGGTGGAGGCGGTGGAAGTTTGTGCGACGCTCTCCGTCGTCGAAGACGTCGCTTCGGTGCTGATCTCCTTCTGACCTACGACAATTTCCTCATTTTCGTTTTTATTGGCGTCCACAATAATGTTCGCGTTCTGGCCAACGACGACCTCGTGATTGGACGAGGCCGCGGCGTGATGATCGACCTCGTAGTGATCTCTGGAGTAATCCGAGGTCTGCCACGTGACTTGATTGACATCGAGAGGATATACCGTGGAGGATGAAGAAGGTCCATTGTTGCCGAGCCATCCACCAGACAGAGTTTGCGTCGATTGATATATTAGATTTGACTTCTCGAAGGAGACGGACGGCGCGGTGGTCGCTTCGTATCTCGACTTTGTGCTCTGCGACGCGGACGGTACGTAGATGCTCTTGATGGTCTCGATCTTACTCAATGGTGCCTTCGAAGTGGAGTACGGTCTTAACGAAGACGCGGGGGAGTAGCGTCCATAATCTTTGGAGGGCGTTCCGTAATACTGAGTATCCTGGAGGACGGGGCCTTCCTCCGTCTGCGTGCTAAACGATGATGATGTATCCGGGTAACCGATTATCTTGTCCTTGGACACGCCGACGTTGAAACTGGTGGACGTCTCGGCTTTCTGAATCATTGGTGGTGGCATCATCATAGTGTACGGCTTTATCTTTTGACTGTAATACGAATTCGGATAGTAACTGGCCGGCAACGACTGTAGTCTGTTTTGATTTCTGTAGTCGATCAAGCCGTTTCGGAAATTAGTGGTGCGCACGATCTTGGGCGGTTCAGCGCCGTTGCTGCCGGTGAAGTCGTTCCTATACGAGATCGAATCCTGATTACCAGTCCGCGTGAATTTAGGACCGTCCACGAATTTGAGAAACTGCTCAGGTATCTTCGGGCTGGTCTTCTTCGCGGTCACACCCAGCACAAGGATATCGCGCTTCGACGACGGCTCCGTTGTGTGCTGCTGCGAGTCCAACCAGTACTGTACCCTGTCGAGAACCGGTGGTACGTAGTCGAAAGTCGGATTATTCTTCAGAGGGTCGCCGCGTCCCAACGGTGTCCACTCGTCATAGTCCATCCTAGGGGAGAATATCCGCGGCCGGCTGTCATTCTGGCCGCCTGCGAACAGAAATTTCGAGGGTCATCGTGACCGATTAAAGCCGACGGAACACATCGCGGATCAGTGGCGGAAACCTTCGTCTCACTGTGACGCGCGAAAGGCATAAGAGAGAAGACCGGCGATAAAGAGAGAGTAGCCAATTATACTTGAATCGGCGCGTATAAACGAGAATTTGATACCTTGAGTAATGAGCCCCGTCGTCGTGATTAATTGTTCTTAATTTTATTATAACCCTCTCTCGAGCGCGCGCGTTCTCTCGCACGGCGCTCTCGCCCGATTGATTTATCCTACCGGCACTGCTAACGTCACGATCTTCTAGGCTGCATAAATTTATGGGACACTAGGTGCACATGCGAGTGAGAGGACGACCGCGGCCGGCTCGATGAGATACAATATATCCGCGCGCGCGGATAGTTGTGTCGTATAAATTTATACGTTTCTAGAATACGTGATACCGGCGCACAAAAACGAGCGTCGTCTACGCGCCCGCACTTTCGTTTAACATCATCGTCAAGCTAGACGACGTCGTATACATGGCGCGGACCATTCGATATCTCAGGTATAGCCTCTCATCACGCGGCAATACTCCGAGGGAATCTACAATAAAATTTATAGACGACGACTTTAATCTGTTATCTCAAATTACCTGTTCCTTGGAAACGTTCGGCATTAAATTGTCGAACATTAGAATGATAATGTATGTCACGCAAAAAAATATTGTAAGATGTTTTAAGTAACTCTTCAGCGAATATTACAAATAGATAAAATCACAGGTGTTAGACATGACTATTGTTATAGTTGAGAGAGGAAATGACATTGCGGAAATACTTTTACGTATTTCTCTTTTCCATATCCACGCAAAGAAAGAGAATTAAGTGCTCTCGTGTAAACGTTCCATCCGATACGGCAAAAATCTTCCGCCTGACAGACAATGCCACTTTTGTTTCCGAGCGCGATGCGAACGAACGCGTAAGCCACCCAGGATGATAACATTAAGTAGTC
The DNA here is from genome assembly GCF_030848795.1 of Temnothorax nylanderi. Lineage (NCBI taxonomy): Eukaryota > Metazoa > Arthropoda > Insecta > Hymenoptera > Formicidae > Temnothorax > Temnothorax nylanderi. The sequence continues at coordinate 341,996 of NW_027249135.1, forward strand.
CATCTCCCCGTATACATCCGCTTTCCTGTACGTCACGGAGGATCCTGTTACGAAGTTGCAATTCACGTCGCGTCGTATCTGAGGTTCCAGCGGGCACGAACCCATCCCCGCGAAAACGATGAAGGCCGGTCTTCGCGGAGTAAAGGAAGAGAGTACCTTAACGAAGTCTCGCCGAGAGGAGGAGGAGCGCATCTTTTCAACGTCGAAGGGTGACGTATGGGGCGCCTTCGCTTCGCATGCCCGAGTGTTGACGGACACACGCGTTTAAGTAAGGCAGATATCGGCCGACCGCGGTATAGTATACCCATAACGATCAGTTATCGTCGAGCGATGATTGCTATCCTCAGCGACCGTTCGTCAAGCGGTAACAATCCCTTCGCGATTTATGAGAATAGGCACGGCAATTAGGATGGATAATTCCCTGGAAGGCCGGAAGGCAGGCACCTTCGCGGAAAGTTCCCCGGGAATCCTGCCAGCGATTAATTTTATAAAGTTTTCCAACGGCTCGAGAGACATGCGATCATCTCGCTAGCACGTACGAACGTACGGCGGTTAGCATTCGCAAGTGGGCCGAGCTGTAAAAAGAATAATGACAAGGTTTTCATTTAATTCCCAGTCAGGACTTCGACGTGTAACGTTACCGTAATTGGCCACGAACGCTGTCGAATGTTGCTCGCGTAGGTACGTACGGCGGTAAGGTTTCACGCGAGACCCCGTACACGTGGACACCGAGGAAGACAACATACGCGCGGATGTCGCCGCTCACACGCGCTCACCGTGCTCGCATGTACGCCCAATATCTCGCGAGAAAACGTCCCGATAATGGCTAGTCGAGAGTACACGTTTTCTCCGGCATTATCGAGGCAATCGACGTTTCTATCTCTACGGTCGGCGCCGTAAACGCGGTAGACGTCGGGCATTAAAGCCGCTCGCGCAGGCCGCAGGTGCAGTCAGCTATGCACGCGGCGATGCATAATGCGCCATATACGCGCGCCGCGCTGACGGAAGTACCGCTGACATCTCGAGTGCCGGAGAGCTCCGAGAGCCGAGAGAAATCTCGCCGTCGTAATCGAGACGGATGTTCACCCGTGACAACATTTCAAACGGGAATAAAATTTTTCAAGCATGTCTTTCAGGAACTAACGCTAATAACGCTAATACCCCGTGCGATTCAAGTACGGATATGAGAGTTAGATTAAAATAAAACAACAATTTGTCCACAAATTTACAAAATACAAAAATCACAAGTTTTTATAGGAAAAAGTAAGATAAAAAGATATATTTAACAAATATATTTTCATTTTGTCGGTCGCCTAAACAAAATTTAGCAATAAACTAAAGAAAGAAAGATATTAAGTGTTAAAGGTAACAATCTTTCTCTCAATAACATTCGTTAGAGTCGCATGCAGTGCACGGACGTTCGAGAAACGTCGTTGCCCGTCATTTTCCTTGCGGTGCCTCATTACGACGTACGAACGAGCATTACGTCGTCAGGACGAAAATGCGAGACGCTGGCGCTGTGTCGGAATGTCCCGCGGCTGCACGGCAGCCGGCAGGCGCCAGTATTCCCCAGTCATGTCGCATAAATACACGTGTCATGCTCCGCGAATATACGCTCACGACACGGGATACGGGATGGTCAGAGCTCTTCTGGCTCGTGCGCTCGCCGCCGCGCCGTCTCTTCCTCCCGTGTTACCTGTCTGCATAATGCACGGTTGGATCCGCGACCTCTGCAGTTTTGCGCGAGCATATTTCAAACGAGGGGACAGGTGACGCCTAAGTAATTTCTCGGGGAATATTATATGCTAGGAGATTTCGTTCGAGTCCCTGCACAGAGTGAGCGTTCGAATCGGACGCATCCGGATTCGGGATTTAAATCTTCGCCCTTCGCAAATTTCATCCGAAACCCATCACCGGTACATATATGAATGAATGCATATATAAATGTCAAATCAATCTTCTATATTAAATCTTTTTCTTAAAGTATCAAAATTCCACGAATATTTTTCACGAATATTGCTTCGACGTCGCGTAATTAATTATAATTCATATCAATGTATTTTTAAGTAAGATCTACGTTTGTAACATTAGCAACATTTAAAAATATTTAAATATCGTAAAATATTTAAACAAGTTACCTTGAAGATAAAGTGTGGGCATTTCATTAATCCGAATCCAGATCAAGCAAACGAGAACGAACGAACACTTGCTTCAAAATGAATGCGAAAGGCGCCACTAGTATTCGTGACGCCGTTCATACTCATTGAAGCAAATCGTGTGGTTTATTCGCGTTTGTTTGCTTGGTCTGGATCCAGTTTTATATTTAAAATTCATACGAAAGCGCTCACATGTGTAACTATCCTTCAACAATCTTCCGCTTTGAGCTTTACGCGCCTGACGTCTTGTTGAAAAGCGAAAGACACCCGCCTCGAGGTTTACCGGCGTCCAAGCGTAGCGCAGTAGGGACTATTTTAAGAGAAATGCTACCGGTTGACAACCGAGCGAAGATTCATTAAGGTTAAGAGACTTGCGAGTCGCGGCGCGGTAATGGACCCGTGGCGAGTTTTCTTTCTGGATTTATTGTCGTGGTTCGCGAACCGTTGCTCGCTGGAAACGCACGCATCGTCGGGGACGCTGTGAATCATAGAAATGGACATTTGTCTTGCGCCCGTATTCCCGCTACAGTGGCTCACATTTCTGTTTCTGTATCGAGTGGTGTTCAGGCCGACATTTTTTATCAAGGAGTTTCCAAGTTCCTTTAATCACCGCGAAAGCATACATTGTCGCGTGTCCTAAAATTTTCAGCCAAAAAAGAGACGGCACGAGGGACAGGCGAGTGCATTCGGTGTAACTTTGACCAAAAAGCTCGCTTTTATGAAAGCACTGAAGAATGCAGGTGGCGAGAGCGCGCAGCGGACGCAAAAAGAAAAGTTCAGCGATGTGGATGCAGATGCTAAAAGCGACGCGTTTATTCTCTCGTTCAGTTTTATGCCGAGCTTCACGCGTCATTGTTTGAAAATGAAGTGACGTGCGCGGAAACTGAAGAAACGCGCGCGGGCTATATCTCTCAGCTTCAATTGAGACAGACGTGAATGCGAGCCGGGCGAGCGAGCCGACGAGATAAAATGTGGCGATTGTTATGAAGCTGCTGTTTCTTCCTATTATGCAAATGATCACTCCAGTTCGGGAGATTCCAGTGTGAGATGTAAAACGGCGATGTAACGCGGATAACAAAGCGACCCAAGTACATGGCGATGTAATCGATAAATCGAGAACAAAACTTGAAATCTCATCTCGTGTGTAACGCTCATGTTAATACTATTAAGCTTTATATTATATTGTAATGTACAATGCATTATTTAAAAATACTCAAAATGCTAAGCGATATATATCTGCGTGATAATTAAAAACTTATCTCACTTGAAGTTAACTAAGATTCAAAGAGCAGGTATACAATTTATATATTTTATTGTTAACAAATTCCTATGTTTGTACATAACTGCATGTAATCTCGCAACGTTCAAGTACAATGCAAAAAAAGGAGCGTAAAAAATCTCTCCGTAACCCGAACAAAGCGTGAGAAGCATAACATAGCTGCGATGCAAATGCATAAAGCCACCGAAAGCGTTATTATATTTTTGCCTGTATATGCGCGCGCGTGGGATTATTTTCCCGCTCGTTTGTACGCATTACGCTTATGCGACACATATTCCCGCATTCCCGTGCCGCTTTTGTCGCTGGGAAATGGTACAATGCCGAATGAAATCGAGCGTATAAAATGTGCAGTCGTATCTTCTCCCTTTTAATTTCCCCGTCTCGCCAATATGCCCCGCACGCATATTTGAGCATATATTACACTTCTCCTATTTCGCGCAAATTTATGTCCCCGCCGCAATACCTTCAGGTGATGTACTTTCAGTTGTAGTAGATATTATTGGAACTTTTAGCAAAACTGACGGAAATATCCCCTGGAAAATTGGAAGCCGATGATTTCGCTGAATTTATATTGATGAGAGCAGGGATTCGAATATCATTCTCTCCTCTTATAAAAGTTGAACGTGATAAATTGTACAGTTTTTTCTCATTGGGCAGCATACAGCTATTAATCGTTTAAATTTTTGAACTGGCAATCAACATAACATTCGTGCATATCTGCGCAATTTTCTACTTCGTTACCAATCCCGCTCGTCCACCGTGCTTTCATATTTTATATAATTTTTCGAAAATCCGAAAAATATTTCTATATTTCAAGCAAAATATCGCTTAGAGAAATGAGCGGATATCGATTATACGAACAATGTGACGAGCGCTGTATATGTTTGCACTGCGAAAAAGCGCAGTCAAGGAATTAATCATGTTCTTCGCGGATTTTTCTCGCGGGTCAGCGAGTCCCGCGATGTGCGAAAGAGGATGTTGGGTCGACAAGTTACTCGCAGCCGCATTCGACGGAGAAGTGCAAAGGTTAAGAGGGACGTTAAATGCAAAGTTGGCTATTGTGAGCGCGCGCGATAAAAGCGCGCGCGTCGCGCTTATTTTCTCGTACTTTTGTGTCAGACGTTGTTGTTTGAAAGTAGAACAACGCTCGGCGAGGGACGCCGAGGCGAGAAATCCGCCTAGGACGCCGTTTCCCGACGCGTTACCCCGACGTGGAGCGAATTAAAAATTACAATTCACGCGGGGGGTCTCGCACGAAAACTTTCAGCGATCGCAATTGGACGTCGCGTTTTCTGCGAGCCCTGGCAATTCAATTATCCCGGCACTATTATGCAAATAAGGAACTTCATAAATTAAAATGTGCTAAAATGATTAATATACCTGTAACTTTGAGAAGGATATAAGTCTAAAAGTTCACGTTTTCAGAAAAATCTTACGGAGGTTTAGAATCATGAATAGAATCTCTTTCAGGATTAACTAAATAAATGAATAAAAATAATGTCGATTAAATTACAATTTATATAATGACATTTGGATTGGTTTATTTAAATAATTTTCATTTCAAAATATGTAAATTATTCATATAGACTTTCAGCGTAAAAAATATGGTGTTATTGCGTTAATAGTCATGTGTGGAAATTTAATCATTAATTATATTACTCACTCCTTTTACTATAAACGTCACATTAAACGCCAGACAAAAACTGTCGACAAAAAATTGATGACAATTGTCGATCGGAAATCATATGTGACGCGTTACACGAATTAATCGAAGACACATTCAGCCGTGCGCGTGTGTGCGTGCGTGCGTGCGTGTCTTTTAGCACCGAGTAGAATGACCCACTGACCCGCCCCACTGATACGTGCGTGGAGACGCACACGCGTGTGCAATGACGCGTACGCATGACGTGCAGCTAATTTTGATCAAGATTTATACTGAGATTAATAGTAATGTTTGGCAGCTTGTTCGAGCGAAAGTGGACGGATGTGCCGAATTGATATGCTTTATTCCATTAATCATTAGAATTTTCTTTGTCTCTGTTTATATTAAATAAATTCACTAATCAAGTTTATAAATAAATAAGTTAGATACAATTTTTGCCATCAAACTGTGACATTTCCGTCTCGTACTCATCGATTTGTGTATTTCTTCCCTTTGTTTCTTTATTTCTTCATTTTACCGCAATGCGTCAGGGCTGGATAAAGATGGAACAGGTCACTGTCGCGCAGACGTAAAGAACTCGAAAATAAAAGTGTTTACGCCACTTTTAGCAAAAAGATTTTCCGCGAATAAGTATTTTCTAACAAGTCTGTCCAAATCTGTATTATTCTTTTTAGATAGAGCGTAAAGTGGTCAACTGAACCGGACACGATAATACATGTATCTTCAATTAACGGGTTTTGCCGAATTACTACTCGCTGGTCACCGCTCTGGAAATTGCAAAATCCAATTTCCAGTTCAAAAAGTACGAAATCGGATTCCCAGCGGGACGTTGGACGCGACGGCAGCGTCGCGACGCGACGTCGCGACGTGAAGTCGCGTTCTTCGACGTGCCAGCTCGGGTCCTTTTTCCCGCAGCTTCCGTGCCCGCAATACGACGATCGAAGTATCCGCAGAGCACTTTTTGCAGTTCAAACATGATCCAACGGATAAGATTTGTCGTGCAACAGAATAGCGAATCCGAATCGGAAAGGAAGATGCAACGATAGTCAAGTGTAATTATAAATAAGGAATTAATAAAGACTCGTATGCAATATCGTGTATTATATCATGCTTTTAAAGTTTTAAATATATGCCACTGTCTTAACATCGTGGCTGCCTCGTAGATCTTATTTATTTTCTTTGATGATTAAAGATAGTTTATCTCAAGTTATAATGAACTGGTACCATCCCTTTGATGACTATGCTGCTTATTACGCACGCTTTATAATAAAAATTATTTGATATTTATCGTCGTATTTAGAGCTTTAATATTTTATAGAAACGCTATGTCGTAGTATAATACCATATGCTTTTTCTTACATCAACATTTGATTTAAACAAAGTGGTGAATCTTTTACCGAGGCGCGAGGGTCGAATTCCGCACGAATAAACTTTTCACAAGACCGTACAAAAATAATGACAGTGCGACGAGAGAGATCCTACAATAGTAAACACGGACGGACTCGCTGTTTCCTCGAGACCTCATTTGTTCGACGGAAAATATTCTGCAGGGCACATACTGGTTACGTCGCATGTTTAGGACAGAAGAACAAAATAGACGGTCGAAACCTACCAGTTTTATTCTCGAAGGAGGACGCTACGCTCTGGCAGGATGCGCAGCACAAAAGCCCCGCCAGCAACAGCCACCTGGATAGCTCGGTCAATCTCTTCGGCATCATCTGAAACAGCGAGAAGCGAATTGAATTAACCGCTGGATAATTACATCACGCGGCTTTCTGTCCTGTTCAACGGCCACTTTGAATCAGACACAGAGATCTAAGTATCGATCATCGTTTGCGTTTTGCTCTATATTGATATGGAATATTGTGATAAAAAAAATATACTATCAAAGTTCCACGATCTTTATCATTTCGTGATATTTATAATGTATTTTTTTTTAAATCGATTTTTCTATTTCTGACAAATTATCTGTGTAAAAACGTACTGCAGAGTCTATTGTTGTACTACATCTGTTAAATTGATTTCGACACTACCGATTTAACGAACAGAACGCAAAATTCGATTTATGGAGGGATGGGACGTTTTTGTGCCGCGGAGAGAATCGTGACACTTTTCGAAAGACAAATAAATCTTACGTACTTGGCATTAAAAAGCGCGCGTTATTCATCGGGGAGTTTTTTGCTTTATCTCCACGGAACGAAATAAACACGATCGGTACATGCGTTTGTGTTCGTGAACGATAGGTAGCATGTTCCCCATCGTTTAAAAGCTGCAACATGGCTACGCGATTGCAGAAATGTGATTAATTCGTCTAATTGGGTATCCAGAGTGCAGTTGGTCGACGCGATCAATGGCCAGAATGATGGGCTCGACATTAATTACAACCGTGTAAATACGCGCACGCGAAATAATATCTGCCCCACGATGCGAAATAAAACTCGCGATATTGTCCTACGGTCAAGCATGCTGCATGATAATAAAGGGATAAAATATTAGTTTCTACGGTAATCGCGAGTAACCTATTTGCTGTTTAATATTACATCCAAAGTGTAACGACCGAAATTAATATTAAAGTCAACCAAGTACGTTGATTATTGTTCTCGATAATGATATAGATATATGAGAATCTTTGATACATTAATACTCACCATATGTGTAATGTAATCCTTGCATGATATAAATCCTTATGTAAATGTGGAAAAGATTCAAATAAATATCTGACGTATTTACGTCATATGCATATACATCCTTTCAAGCATTTTGCACATCTCCGTAAATCGTCTACTGAGGCCGTGTGCCAAAAAGCACTATCAATGCTGCCAAATTCTTATATCCTTTTCATAACTTCTCTTGTCCCATTGCCAATGTGCTGTCAGTGATTATGTGTACGAAAATGTATTATACAAAACGTTCGACACGTAACGGATCTGTATCAGCATCTAACATTGTTTCAAAATACCGAATATTTATTCAACGCATAGGAAGGCCTCTGAAGAAAAATTCATCGAACGACACAGACGTGAACATACTACATGGATTAAATAATTTGTATGATCCCATCGATACGTACGAGTGCCATGAATATGCGAGTAACTATGGCGGGTACAGTTTACGGTACTTTGACGAAACGTAAAACAGGCAGAGGTGTCGTAGTAACAACACGACGTGACTACATTTTCCGACAAACCGGCACACTTCGCCCGGCCATTCGCGACGAGTAATACGGAGCGAGGACGAATAATAGGAATACGGAGCGAGGACCAATGTGTCCTTTTTATATGACGCCGTGGAGGAGCGATCTCGATGTCGTGTAAAGTGAGTCGTAAAGACCGTTGTTAACTGCTCTCCCCAAAGGCTCCCGTTCCGCCACTCGCGAGAGGTTGCCGGGGGTAATTTCCGACGGGTCATGACCTGCTCCAATCGACCGGCATGGAATCGTCAAAATTACATTCCCACGACCACGAAAACGCGAATGCGTAGGTGCAGAATCCTCGCCGAATCTCCGCGTTTCCCGAATCGGTGAACGTCCCCTGAGAGGGAGAGAACTTCGACTGATAACGAAGTTACACCGAACGAAATCTGATTAAGAAGACGCGATTACTTGACAACCTCGGAAATTCAGTCTCGATTTTTACATAATACTGCAGCTGCAGTATATACATATTTATAGGTATGTACAAAGTTTCCGAAATAATCTCTACGGACTACATAACGTCAAAGTTCGGACTTTTACTCGAATCTTTAATTTTCTTTTTGTTTAAATTAGAGTTATACATCGAGTAGAGAATAAATATGGAATGAATCACGTATCATCTTTACGCATGCTAAAAAATAATGGCTCGTACGAGCAACCGTATGTTTGAGCAAGATCGAGGACAACTCCCAGGGGCTAGACGCTTCAGCGTTCATCGATCGACGAGAATTCGATCGTACCTGTTAACGACCACGTCGAGAAAGTCTTTGAAGAGCGGGGCCAGACGCGAGTGGCCGTGGCGGCTGGGTCACTGTCACTAACCGCGAAAATTATACATTCGCGTACACACAGAGGGGACCTGCTACTTCAATTGGCGGAAGAAGAGAAAGATGGATAGGAAGATCGTTCATCTAAATTTCTCGGGCTTCACGATACAAAGGAAGTACACGGTATTACTCGAACACGACACACCCAACTTCGCATATATAAAGCGACAGTTTAGATATTCTTCACGTGAGCTTCAGACGAACAAGACAGTGGCCTGACGCGCGTTATAGCAACATGACATCCGTTCGAAGGTTCGCATACTAATGATTTAATAAGCGGCTATCTATAGCTCGGAGACATCGAAGACCTGTCATAATCTAGGAGTAATGCACTCATATTGGGGAAAGTAGGATATCCTGTGAAATATAGCGTCCTGTATAGTCTTCGCGAGACTGATCGCGAGACAGCGCTGTGCCATGTGTATCCTTAATTGTAACGTTTATTATATAAAGCTAATCTTCATAATAATTCCAAAAATAATTCAGTAAATAAATAAATTCACCTACTGTAAAATCGTAAATTCAAAAAATCGTGTTCAGAAGCAATAATAACTTGAAGTCCAAGCGAGAGAGACGCCGGATTTTAATCAATTAATATCCATATCATTCTGACAAAAAAAGAAAAATCATCGAATAATTATAAGGTGTTTTTAAAAATATATCGTCCTCTTAAAATAATACGTAGTGTCGTCTCGAATTTAAAAAATAATTGAAATAAAGGAGCATTCTCCGAATTTATTTTAAACATGTATTTTAGTACGCATAAAAAATTTGCAAATCCAACTGAATTTATATACGTTCGACAGTCAGTCAAGAATTTTATGCACGTAATATTTGTCCACATCTATTTAAGAAGCGGTTCGAAAGAATGTAAATGGATTTTTTGCTTGAGTTACATCAAGGCAAAAAAATGAAAAGGCAAAAAAGTTTTCGATCGTGTCTACGTCCGTTAATCGACTCGTTAAACCGCCAGAGTTTGATGCACTCGGAATGGCTAAAACTCTCGAACGTGCGAACGTTATCGGTGAATTCGCATCGGCGCGATCGACAATGATACTTTCACCCGCGTCAGGTGCGAATGAATCGACTCGCTCTCGAGGCTCATCAACGAATCATTTCCGCCGATCATTGAAGCTGTACACATGTTCTCTCAAGTGGTATCACCTAATATGATTCTCCCAAAAAAACGTCAAAAATTGTATTGCATAATTAGAACATATGGGGAGGGGGGGATCTTTGTACGATGGAAACCACTAAATATAAATTTCATTTCAAAGATCGATGAGATACTTCACGAAAATAACGCATAATTTATTTCAAAAGATGTCAGAATACATATAATTCACTGAATTTACGTGAAATCTAAGGATAACGATCTAAGTGAGAGCTACGCAATATTGAAATTTCGACAGGGTTCCCAAGAGTTTGCTGCTCTGATTAGGGCTAAACGTCACTGCACACGACGTGAGAAACTGGACCACGACAAAGGGCTGCGTGCTCCTTTGCAGGACGGAAGCTCGCTGAAAGTTGCTTTCGTCGTATTTGCACGTGGAATCGCGGCATAACGAGACACACGTGCTAACGGTAGACGCTGCTCCGGGCGCCGATCTCCTCTCTTGAACGAGATTCCCAGAAAGAAAGAGCGTGATGAAGAGAGAGAAAGAGAGGGAAGAAGGGAAAGAGAGAGGCGAAACACTCGGGCGAATGGGCAAAGGGGACCGCTTTTGTGCGAAGCCGCCTTTAGAATCGGCGACATCCGACCTTGAAGATCGAATCAGGATCACGATAGCCTCGATAATATTAGACTTTCCCGATCATGCCGACAAAACGTGAAGAGATTCCGTGACTTAGAAGCGAAATTAGAATTTTAAGACAGATAAGAATCTTGATAATAGCGGTTTTATGATAATTTCACCAATCTAAACATATTGAGATCACTAGATAGATCACGAAGGAAGATATATATATGCTTAGAGAAGGAAAGTTAACAAAAAATTCGGTGTACAAATTTTTACGAAAGGTCGGAGGGAACACAATTCTGATACACATATTCGAAATTTCTGAAGTATGCTAATAGCGTATGACGGCAATTAGTTATGTCTTACGATAGTATAAGATATTACAGAAAATACTAATCTCCGTAACCATCTTACGCGTGCCTAGTCACGGAATTCTATTTCTTATTCAAATGAACTTGAAAATTTTTCTATCCTGTATAGCTAAGTGATTCGTTCTCATCCATGATTCCCAATAAATAAATTAAACATTGATCAAGTTAAGACTAATACATCTACAATCCTGTTTATTTTTTATATTATAAACCTACATATATATGTTATAAATATGTTGCAACATATTTTATAAATATTCATATAATCAAATAGACGCATAGCTAATTACACGCGTGTATTTATGTGAGTATGCAATAAACATCTACTCGAGGCACGAGCGCGTTCGCACATCTGGATGATACGCTCGCGGGCTCTAACGATCATTAATTAATAATTAACGCGCATGGATGTTCACGTTTTCCTGTCCGTCGTAGACGAGAGTCCGAGAGGAGAAAGTCAAAGGACGTGCGAGATACAGGTTTCCACCGTGCAATTAATGCTAATTGATCAAGTCATTCCGCGGCCTCTGCGATAAGACGCGCGTATAGATATACTAGAAAATAAAACTACCATGAAACATGGCGCGGATAGCATAATTATCGAAAAACGATGTTCGGCTTTGATCGCGCGCGCGCGCTTTGATACATCTATTAAACGGAATTTAATTTACTTGTCTACCTGGAAACATTTTATCTGACACAATTCTCCGACCGCGAAATTAAAAGAACTGACAATTGTTTAATTAAATCGGCTCGACTAAATTCGTCGACAATCAGACATTTCCTATTTTGTGCGTGATTATTGGCGAAATTAAGTAGACTCTAACAGTTTTCGTTCCTCACAGTTCAACTTTGCTTTGCTCCGTTTAAAACGCTGATTTTTTTTTTTTAAAGAAATGTCGCTATTCCGCTTTGAACTTATTAAGTTCCGATGGAAAGTTCGGCAATGAATTCCAAATACGGATGGAATAGTTCCAGCTCCGAAATTCCATAATGTCTCGTATCCTGCGAAGTCACGAACGCCAAGGTGAAAATTCAGTCTGCGGACATCTCATTTTTCACTTCATCCGCCAAATACGGTTCCTCTCGGCGGCTTTACGAGTCGTCGGCTCGCTCGGGGTTAATTTATGCGTGAATAGAACGCCCGAAAGAGGAAAGAAAACGGCCGAGAAGAAAAGAAGCGGGGAAAAGTGGACGTGAAGGATCGCGTCGGGGACTTTGTGGCACCGAGATCGATTAAAAGGACCGTCCTCGAGAAATTAACGCATCGCTGAGGGCGTCAATTAGGCATTACTGACGATGCTCCAATATGCAAATACCGTTAAACCTTATATACGCTATTTTCCATTTGAAAGAATCTCGACGGCGCTCTGGTACTTTCTCGTCGGAGAACTGAGCTTACCACCACCTAGTGAATTAAAAACGGGTGAATAAAGTAAGATAATGTCCCGATAATTAACAAATCCATTCGAAAAGAGAACGCGGATTAAATGAGGTAATTAACGACATGTATTAAGTGCTACATACTTGAAAAAAAGTACGTTACAAAAATAGATATGCGCTAAATAATATTAAGAGTAAATATAAAATAAATTTTCTTGTAGTTACATAAAATCCAAAAATATATCTTATAGAATATTGTACAGTATATTGTACAGGATCCTTGGAATACTGTAAATTATAAAAAAATACTCGTGTATATATACGAATAATACGAGAGATTATACCGCCAGATGTAAAAAAAGCATCGTGAACACTTTCGCGCCGATTAATGTTCACTAAATGTTCAATCTTCCGCGATGTACTAATTGCAACTGCCGCTTGGCACGTTATTAAATGAATGCCCAATGAATCATGCGTGTTCCGACATAGATCGTTATGGGAATCAGCACACGTAAACCGCATATTATGTCGTCGACGCAGGTAAAAGTTCCGAGACGATGCGCAATCATAGAAGGAGAATTTTTTCTCTCTTTCTTTCTCCCTTACATGACTCTCCTCTCTCACAGAAGCGCGTGTACAATGTATAATTATCGTTTACATCGTTAGAAAAAGTATTACGGCGGACGCGACCATACAAAACTTTTTTCTCGATCGTATAATTAATTATTTTTCTATCAGTTTTTTTCTTAAAGGCAAGCATCGTTAATTAATAACTCTTCTCGAACAATAATTTGTTACAGTATAACAGTAATAATAATTTGTATTTTATTTTAATATTTTAATCTATAATGCTGTGCTTCTATAGATGCTGATTAATGGTAATCATTTTATCTGACTTTCTCTCTAAAAATAAGAGATGAAAGAAAATAAAGGATTAATTGAACCTATAAACTATTTCTGGGTGGCACATATAGATATTCATACAATCGTTATCACGTACCGTTCGCCATTAATTTACCGACATTAACGTTATGACGCTCTTACTTGTCCCACGAGGCCGTACGTGAGTTGTCGTGCAATTAATCGAAACGAATTTCCTGAGAGAAATCGAATATTCGGCGGGGACCCAGCTGGTCGAGAGAAGCAGTCATTACGAGAAGTTGCGATAGAACAGAAATTCGGTAAGTCCGGGGAGGGTACACCGAGGGCTAGGCCAACCCCTCGGGACTTCGAAGCACGTTGTGGACAAGGGTTAAGCGCGTGTGTGAACGAAGGCGCTGGCGACCACTACTAATTTCAGGTGCGAGGAAGCAATTATCGGCTCTTCAACGAGCCCGCGCGCGCTCAAGTGTGACGGCCAGCCGTTCACGAGATCTGTTCAGGTAGTTTCTCGCCTTACCGGACCCGGCCGAACGCGACCGTGACTAATTCCCTTAAGGGGTTACGCACACCTCTCGCCTCGCTACGCCGCGCCGCGTGCGAAACGAATGCGGACGTACATCTTCATGTTTCCGCAGGGCCACGACGTAACGTGTTTCTTTCGAGCGCGAGTGACCGTACGTCATAAGGAGCGCAAAGAGAAGAACGATACGACGTCTCCCGAGATTGAGTCAGCGATACCTGCAGAAAGATGTTGGTCGAAAAGCCACAGATCTGTCTCAACCCTCGACATCCGAGACGTACTCCACTTTGTGCTCAATTGAAGCCATTTCCTTTCTAATGCACTTTTTACGGATGTTCTAAGAGGAAAGAAAAGACAAAATCACCAACTGTACTAAGTGGCGATCGCTTCTCCCATCTCACAGGAAAAAATTATCCTTAAGTGAGTGCTCGTGCTTGATAGACGAGGAAAAGAGAGAAAAAGAGATTATTGGACGGGTAATGGTTCTTGAAAAGTTAACAAAAGAAGTTTTTCTGTAAGACATAATTTAATATGAAGATGTCTTTCAAAGCGTTTCTGGAAATTCTACGAACATAGAAATATAATATAGGTACTCAAGAAGTCGATATTAATTAATTTCTTAATTACTTTCGTAAAATATTTGATTGCTGTCTGACGGTGTCTTGCCTGAATTAGCAGAGAACAAACATCCCTTTATTTTCGATATTCTTGCCACCCTCAATTCTTTCTCTCAATACTTTTTCATCAAGATTACTTCAGATAAACATTCCATTATCACGAAATCATATATCAATTCGTTTAAGAAATTGTCAAATTTATTGAATGCGCGAATTGCATTAATCATGTACAATTCCAGAGTGCAGTATTCCAGAAAACCGGTTCTTGCGTTTGTTAACGAGAATTTGTCAGCTAGGAGATACGATTTGAAAGCACGAATGTAATTTGGTGTGAGAACAGAAAGGTACAAAGAGAAAATGTAGCGGAAATGAATTCAAGGCGAATATCACGAATCAAATATATGACAGCGGGAAAGTGATGGCACAAACCCATCATATTCTAAGGCGAGCTCGATAATTGGTACTTTTAAACGCGAAAATTCATGTCTCTTAAGCTGATCTCGTAATTCTCGATGTACCATAGGTGTAAATTTTGCACCTCGCGTAAATGAAATTCGGCATCGTCTCGAAACTCGTTGAAAACCAGCATCTTACGGCGATTTTCGCGATAAGCGCACGTTAATTATGTCGATAAATACTCGCGATAAAGAAAGGAGGGAGGAAGAGAAGAAGAGAGAAGTGCGAGTGCACCGTGGTTTTTCTCGACGGGCCCCGGCGCGGCGCGTTTCCGTTCGATTCTCCGAAAGTCGAACGGACGTAAGTGATGGTTTCCGACGAAAATCCCCGCGGAGGAAGAATGATTTACGATCGATTCGGTTCGGGAAGGAAAGTCAAGCCGCGGGGGAGCCGCGCCGCCACGGGTCGGCTTAATGCACCGGGCGAAACCAGTGGGAAGAGCTTTAATTATGCACGACGTTTCTGAATTAAGGCCACTCGGCTTTATGGTGCCCGTATATGCGAGGCGTTTTACATAATAGCTCCCTCGCGGGGTTGGAAAATAATGTGCCGAGGAGGAGGCGAGTCGGTAGAAACTATGAGAACCATGAGAACCATGTGTGCGCACGGCAGCGATGCTATCTGCTCTCACACTCGAGATGAGAGAGCTTCGACGGGGCTTCATCTTTATCACTGTTATCGCGCGGCATAGATTTTACGGTATATTTCATATCATATTTCACATCGTATTGCGTTCTATCTGTGAATAATTTTGTGCAGTTAAGTTTCATTTCATAATCGGATATAGCTGGAAATCACGTTACTTCACTTATCAGCCTTGCGAACAAACGCTGAGAAAATGGAATAAATCTCTCGTGTAATTTGCGCGCGGTTCCAGATTCATTGGCTGAGTGATTTGCGATCGAGAAGTTGAAGCAGATTGCGATAACAAGTTACGGTTAGAATTTATGAGTCCTATTCCCCTTGGCGAACGTGCCGGGACCAAATTTGGAACTGGGTGGATAAGTTCGCGTGTAAACGACTCCGAGATCGAGGCGGGCCCCGAGACAGCGTGGCCCCACGGTTTCACTTTATCTCTCTCTCTCTCTCTTTCACGTGGACCACACAGCGTCGACGAAGGTGCGTGTCACGCACACGGAACTCGTCGCCGGGTCTGTGTGCGAGCGCTCGCGTGCTTCCGAGGCCCGACTGCGTACACGACGGCCAAATCTACGTCGATGAGAATTAATGCGAGTCGATCGCGGCCGGCGAGGCACGCCACGAATTTCCGGTCGTGAATGAAACGAAAGTGGTTTTTCTCCGTGTATCGATTCTCGGCCTGTTCTGTTCCGGCGGCGTTGACGAATAATTCCGACTAGCGATTTGATACCGAGAGCCTCTCCCGTAGGGGATTCGAGGAAACCAGATTGAGAGCGCGCGATTGCGCGGATTCGACGCGAGATGCAATTTTGAGATTATCTCGCATATTAATAAAACCCGCGGGGGCACCTCAATTTGCGCGCCTCATGAGATTATCGTACTCTGACATCTGAAATATCAGCGATATTTTATGTCACATTCCGATAATCGCACAAAACTCGTACGAGACCCGACACACGAAAAACTGACAGGGCTTTTTATATATCATTGCATCGGTAAAACATTTCTATATCGCCGTGTACCGCATAATATGTTACAAAAGCAACGTCACTCGAAGATAGCAATATCGGCCATCTGTCATAATTGTTTTACTATTTTTTTGTCGCATGCAAATATTTGCATTTTTGACAGAGCATTTAACGCTATCTCGCAATGATACATTATTTGTTGAGCACATCGTTAAGCTCTCTCGTTAAACGTGTACACAAATTCCTTTCATATAACATGCATTCGATACAGGAAAATTATTCATAAAATATCCTTGATCAAAATCCATTTTCGTCGTGACATATATTTAATGACTTTTATCGCAAATGGCGAACAGCTACAAAACTAAAAGCAAACCTAATCCAGATCATCATCTATATGTATAACGTATTCTTCCCTTTTTTGCCGCGATTGTTCTACCTTCGCGGTTAATACGATCAGCACAGTATTTTTTACCTCATTCCCTGTCCACACTCTCTCTTCCATCGTTTACTTTTATTTCGTAGCGCGGCTCTAATATTGAATCCACAGCGGAGTAGCTCCACTCCGCGCCACCTCGGCCCTCCCGGCTCGCTGCAAATTTAATGACTCCGCGGATAATCGTGAGACTACTTACGGGCGAAAAGTGGCCATTTACTTGCGGGAGGATATAACAGGATTGGCCTTTAATTCCCTCGCCACATTCCACCAGCCGCGCTTAACGCCCGACCGTGTGACCCGCTTACCGTGTAAAGTAACGTCGGACCTCCCAGCCCTCCCAACCTTTTATCGCTAATTTTTCGCGATACGTTTCCCCGCGGAATGAAACGCCGGGCGATCGCGCCGTTAATTAATCGAGCGGAACAATTAAAACCGCTTATTCGCCACTAATTTTTCTCGCGTTATAAAATGCAAAAACGCACTCCGGATTCATTCATCTGTTGGTTAAGCTTCTTTTCAAAGAGTTTTCCCTCGTTCGCAATTAACATTCGAGGGTTTTTCCCTGACATCATTCAAACGAATCATTTTCCAGCGTTTAGTTTTGCAGCATATTTTAAACTTTTCGTTTCTCGGTTTTAATGATGGAAAGATTTAGAGAGAGGTGTTAACCACCACAGGAGCAGTAGAAGAGCGTGTAATTTTATCAGATTAAAAATGTTAATGTTACGCTTCATTTATATCTACCTCGCCGTGAATGCGCAATGGTTATTCGATTAAATTACATGAAAAATTTAACGAGTTAGATAATATAATGTGACATAAAAATATACAAATTTGAAATATTCATAAAATATTCTATTCACACTGATTTCATATATAAATTTCATATGTATATATACTTGTTATTGTAATTTAGAAGAAATCGGAACTTGACAAAAAATTGAATTTATTTAACTTATCCTGCTTTCGATCTCTAACTATAATTAATCCTAAACTTATCCGCGTTTTTGAAATTATTTTACAAACCCTTTCTTTCCATACGCGTCAAAATGGTCCCCCAGCGAGCGGACTGAAAAATGCGTCACGAGAGAGCCACGCATCGTCGCGAACTGCAACCGGCCTATATTAACTACGAAGGCGTATCACGTATGCAGGCCGCTGGGCCCGGGCCCACCTCGCCTCTCCTCTCCTCGCGTGCGATGAAATTTTCATCGTGCCGGGGCCCCGGCTTACGGGATACGCGCTCATGCGAAACCGTACCGATCTACAGTCCCACGAATCTTTCACGCAGAGGCCAACGCGGCGCGAGCAACAAAAGTCCGCAAAAGCGAGAAAAAGTTGTCGGTCCTCGACGAGCTGAGACCGCGCATCGGCGGGACGTCGAGATGAGGCTCACGATCGGTTATGAGATCAATTCTTTGGCTCGGCGGCGCCGAAGTCAACGTGATCGTGATTGGACGGTGTGAAAAAAGAAAAGCACAATGCAAAATCAAAAGAATACATAATGGTCGCACATCCTCTTCAAGATAAAAAAACTTGAGGTATATATATATTTTTCTTATATTATTCTATAAGATAGTTTCTTTTAAATAAACAGATTTTCGGTAGACATATAAATTCCGATATTAAAGATTTTTAAGTATAAAACGTGCATGTACCTTTATAACTGCATTTCGCAGATGAAAATATTATATAAATAAAAGTACAAAGCATAGCAAGTACAATAGTATTCAAACAACATGCGTTTGAAATTAATCAATTATAAACCAGCGAATCTAAATGGATACTAATTTATATAACACAATAATAATTGTTTTAGCGAAACATACCCTCCTATCCAATTTGTAGACGAATAATTCGATTTAACTAGACTTTCGCTGAACTGTAGTGATATTTCAACACATGCAATCAAATTTATTAGATTTCAAACATTTCGAAGTAAAATTATCTATCGCTTCGCTTTATTATTGTAGCTAAAAAACTCACGTATAGAATAATAAAAATAATGGTGCGAGATTATTTAAAAATATTAATTCGTACTCACGGTAACGATAATAGAGATATTTAATGAAAACATTTTATATTATCAAAATATATAAACAACAAACATATATAAATTCAAAACACAGAGAATGAAGAATTTGAAAAATTGCAAGCGCCAAAAATGGGAAAATACACAAACACGAAGCTACAAATGGATACATTTTTGTTATTTTGGTGAAACATCGTGACTCAATCATTTGTTAAATATTCTAGTGCATTGACCGATTTTAAATGGATCCGTGCGAACGGCACATGTGGAAGCAAATATAATCCTCGAAAATACGGATGCGGAAAACGCGCGGAGAGAAAAACGTTACGCGGGAGACCGGCGCGCGGCGGTGTAAGCGCTATTTACGAGTATGAGATTTTAACGCAATTTCATCGGCGAGAGCCTAACGAGATTTAAAAAAAGAAGAAGCCGATACGTTCTCATCGCCTTTCAACGACACTCTGTGAAATGAATCGCGAAAGTGTGCGATGCGGCAAATCGGCAAACGAGAGAGAAGGAAATTGTTCCGCGCGTCGCCGGCCAATAATAAAACGCTTTCTGCTAATCGTATTTAAGACGCGCCATAACGTAAATTGCTACACGTAAAAACGTTTATGTGCAGAAATTAGAAGATATCGCGTGGGTTATTTGTTATAAAGACTCCTGCAATTCATATATTTTATCGTCGTAGCGTAACAAACCGTTAACAAGCCAATGAAAGAAAAAATATCTCGATTATTTCAAGATCACCAAATACCGGATCATGCAGTTTGCGAGGATTTCCTGTGTCTCTGTCGGAATAATGTTCCGAATAGGGGTCAAGATTTACATGTTCTCGCTCCTTCCAGCGACGAGAATTTCTCCGGTTCTTTTCTAGGTGGTCCGACGTCTGATTGAAGGAATGACGAAAGTTATATGGGCTCCCGTGAGTGGCATCGACGCGACGCATTTGAAATAAATTCCACGCGCCAATTCCGCCGACGATCCCATTTTATTCCGCCGGCAAATTCAAGGGGTTGCGTCACCGCGAATCACTAATTAAGTTATTTCTCCTCGGCGCAGCACTAATTGCAATACGCCGCATCATACTTTTCAGGTGGAATTTCGTTATCAGACGAAAACGCTGGTATTTCTATAAAGGTGGAATTAAGGGTGTTCCAAAAATGTGCAGCAGTACATCGAAAGTTATACGAGAATCGTATGAAAATGTAAATTAAAAATGTAATCTACATAATGATATATAAATGGTAAATTGCATTTTAATTATTGACTTTTGCTTCGCATGTTGCGAAAGCGGCGATGTATGGAATCGTTATTAATTACCGTTGATAATAATTAATATATTACGTAGTATATTTCTCTCTAATTAGCGAGAATAAAATTTATAGATGTTACAGACATTTATCCCTAATTTATTTCATCGCGTCGTTATACCGCTGGAGAGAAAATAGTGGGCACATAAAATTGCAATAAATGTCAAGTTAACATCTAATAGTAACATATAAAGTGGCGTAAATCTCCATTCTTTTAAGAGAATATCTATATGTATTTCTATTTTTATTAGATATCGTGCTGTCACGCTACCTTCTTATAACCGCGCGTGCTAATGAAAGATATATCACTATTATCAGAATCTCATGCAATAAATTTAATATGTATTAGTTCAGGAATTTCTAACTTTCATGTATTTCTCGCGTCAGAAAGTTTAAAAGTCTGTATAACAAATATTATCGTATTTAATGTCTTGATATCAACGGCGCCAATCAATCAAAAGTTGAGACCATAAAAGAGTGCATCGTTAATAATTATTTCATTTTGTGTAATGAGAAATTGTTAGTCTCGTATCGCAAATCGATCATCTATATACGCGTATGAAATTAAAATTATTCCGCTATAAGCCTCTTTGTCAACTTCTATCTTTGATGATGTATTAATTCAATAGGACAGAGAGCGTTACAAATCGTGATGCGCGCGTCAATGTGAATTATTGTCGGCAACGTTTGTTCGAGTCCCAATATGGAATTTAAATTTCGAATGTGCGTAACACCTGTCTTCGTTAATTTCGCGTGCTACTCCGGCACACAATCGGGCTTATTGTTTCGGCCTGGGCGGATCGCATCGTTATGCGCGATCATCCGTGGACAGGAGCATTAATACAGTTCATTTTGCGTGCCAGCATGTATGTGTATGCTCCAATTGCATAACGTTACGAATATTTACGCGCGACATCAAATACCTATCGCTCGTGCAAATAAGCACATAAAAATGACGATTAAAATTGTGGATTCGGAAATACTAACCGCTTTTTATTACATGATGAATTAGTTGCAGAAAATATATGCTATATAAATATAAAGTATTGCTTGTCCACTTTTTATTTACACATGTTAAGTGCATATTTAGAAATTCTCTGAATATTACTTCCTCTTCTTAACCTTTGAATAACATAGAGAGACCAAACGCAGACCTCAATTTCTGTCAAAAGAATATTTAAAAAAAAGAAAGAAAAGAAAATGAAGTAACACATCTACATATTTTACTCCTTTTTCTTTCCGCGCTTCACAAATATTAATTTTGCATAAATACATATAAAATATATCTTAAAGAATAAAAATCATCTTTAATTAATAAAAAATTATTGACATAAATTAATTTATTATTCTTACTTTCTACAAAGTTTCCAAGACGAATAAAATCATGTGACGTTAATAAATCAATAATTTTAATTTTAATAATCAAGAGAAATAAATTAAACTGTTGCAAAAAATATTGCGACTTCCTACAACTCCTAGAATGTTTAAAAAACCCACTTTTAACAAAAAAAAACTAGTTCCTACAGAATGTTTTATTATGTAAATAATTGTTTTTTTCTCAGTTCGCAGCACGCTTAAGTAATATGTAATTTTTTTCATTCAACTAATATATAGAAAATTTAAAATTTATTAATATTAGAAGAGGAAAAATAATTATTTTTGTATAAATCAATCAATTGTAATTCCATATTTTTAATATGTTGCTCGGTAGAAGCGTTAACTCAATATACACACAGTATGACTGTATACTTAACGCTTCATTTCATAGCTATGTGAAAACGATTTGGTTTTATCTATATACGAGAAGAATTTCGAATGTACTCTGTCGGGAGAAAGTGCTGCAGCAGCTCGTATTATATGGTATCATGACAACAAACGTCTTCTTCGAGCGCACTTATTGATGTTAAACCGCAATATATAGGCTCCTACATACTTTTACGGACCGCCCGCGAGATCCAAACCGTTAGGATCTATTACCTACTTACTTTTGACAGATAATCACCGTAGGTATATGCTGAATGCCTGAACTTAAAACACGCCATATAAACGTGTGAATTTGTAAAATTGATCGATAACATAAACCTTATCATATTATATATTATACATATATTATTATTCCAATGCTTGAAGAAGAAACTGACATTAAAAATAAAATGTTCTGTAGAAGACATTGATTGTTAGAAGACCATGACCGTATTAAAATAAAAAATATATCATAAAATGCGGGACATATTTATATTATATTTCTTATAAGGATTTATGACATTTTCTTGATTAATTAAACTTAATCAATTATATAATTTCAAACAACGATTTACGAAATTTATTAATTTATTGTTATTCAAATTGTTATTCCAGATTTATAATGTAGCAAAATGTCTAATATGATTCAAATTATAAACACTCGCACGTGTAATATAATTTTTTAATTAAAATTAATTAATGTCTCAATTTCTTTGTTTCTATCCATCGCATTTGTAAGTCACATTACATCCAATTTTGCTATATACTTAGCTCAAGGATGTTGTTTGTGGATGAGTAATAGCAAATATTGCAGGGCTCGTTTCTGCTCGTAATATGATGGGAAGTTCGCGAAATAATTAAGTGCCCGAGTACTTAACGGTAATCTAATGTCACCTTAACGAGTGTAGGATCGATAGTCCGTAATGAAGCAGCCACGTTACCGCAAGTCTCCCATGCTGTCCCGTCGTGAAAATTGAGGAAGCGCGTTAACCGAAAATTAAGATATTAGGTTTGAGAAAACTTAATTGTCGCGAACGCGCGTCGCTGTCTAACCACCTAAGAGTTGTTTTGCCTCTGTGCATCAAAATTGCAGTAAAGTAACTTCCTCTATCTAGTTACGATGGCCCTATCAAGTTAATTGAAATTAGGTATCAGTATGGAATAAATCATGTAAATTGTAAATAAAGAAAACAAAACTACTAGCAAGAAATGTACAATGTACGTAAATGTACATGTGTAATTTCTCATTCTCATGCGAGAATCATTCATTTAAAGCCGAAGCTGAGCCGCAACGTATAAGAGTGTAGAATATAAATCCAATCTCAACAACTCGATCGAAACTGCAAATTGAGTTTGTAGTATTGAAATTTCGTTATATCAACAACGTCTGGAAAGCTAATCACGTTATGGTAAATATCCTGTTCGAACTCAATATAATGCAATTTTTAAGAAAAAAGTAGGATCCAAGTATTCGAAGGCAAAACCAATAGTTATAAAAAATTCATTGATCTATCATTCACCGGTGTTTCAATTGACGTCATTAAATAAAATATATTCAGGTTAAAACATCGGAAAATTTCTCTCCGAATATTCGGAAGTTTGTTCGAGGACTACGAGTCCTTTCATAATATGAGAAACACAACGCGCTGTCTCATTTTTGTCGGTACGCCCGGCTCATTTCATCCTGAAAATCGATCTGCATTCCTGATAGCCTCTTGACCCGTTATATAGCTACTCTCGAAAGATCTTTGGTGGGATCGATATCATCCCTGGTAACGACTAGAACTATATATGCCTGCTGGGCACACTAATTGGATTGGCAAATAGCGAACGAGACAAGGATAACGTATTCCCTCAACAATGAGACGTACTACACGAATTTCCAAATCGATATTATGTGAAGGATTCTAATAATATCTTAAGAACTCTTAGAACACAATTCGCAGAATTTCTGCCGAATTTGTTAGAGTACGGAAATGTTTGTTATAAGGATTTTACCTTACAATATAATTTTGTAATAAAAACAGACGTTTAAAACATTTATCGTCCACTTTTTTAATAATTTAAAATATCTAATGTGATTTCCACTCAAAACTGCTACTCTTCAAAGCGCGTTCCACAGATTCAGAAAATTAACTATGCTGACGGTTTACGTTACTTCTTCGAAAAAATATTTACACTCTGTATAAATTCTTTGCAGTTTGCCGTACTGCTTAATCCTTCCATCACGTGGCATAGTCAAATGTACTCCTGGTACCTAGTCAGGATTGTAAAATACGTAGAAAAATTTGCAACGGTGGCTGTGCTGTTTGCAACGCCGGCTAGCCGTTCCCTATCCGTTGTGACACTAAAAAATGGAAAAGAGAGTTGTAGTAGAGTTGCGTACCGACTCGCGGGTAATAAAATATAATGGCAGTTTTATTGCGCTAGCGTCGTGTAGCGCACTTACGTCACTCGAATTCAACCATAGTAGCCGAGAGTTAAACTTGTTTTGTCCCGCGCGCGCCCTGCGGTTATCTCCCCGTAGTAAGACACTTTTTACCCCGATCCAACATTTCGTGTCGCTGTGAAATAGGTCACTCCAACTCGTAGCCGTAGCGGATGAAATTTTTAGCGCGCCCGTCGAACTTGGCCATAATTTCCCGTCTAGTGGCTATTTCGCGTTATTACAGAAGCTGAGGTAATCGAGATGAGCCGAATGGCCGATATGTCTCTAATATTAATGACAAAAATTGACTCTATCTTATTCTTCGTTTAAAATTATATATTTTCTTTGAAAAGTATAGTTTATCTTTCTAAATTATAGATTACTCGCGTGACACAAAATGCATCAACTTTATGTATCGTAATATTTCCCTCGGGGAAAAATCTTAAAATGCTTTCTCTCAGGTTTGACATAGAAGCATTACCTGAATACCTCTTATACGGAACGCATTCATTTGTCGGTATCTTATAAGGCGATGAAATATACCATACGAGAACTTGCGCGCAAATATGCGTCTTTCAGGATAAAGAATTGCAGGATCAAGTAGTTTCCGTTTGTGGCCCGAACAAGTAACAACCTTCATATTCTTCAACGAGCAGACTATTCTCGGCGCGCCATTGTCTTTCGGCAGCGGCTTCGCTCGCGGCGAACGTGCCCATGAAAAGCCCAGGCTCGTTAAAGAGAGAACTCGGAAAACTCGGTGGGTGAACAATTCGCGGGAGCTCTCGCGAAATTATGTTCGCGCAACCGACAACCACGTTTGCGGGGAGAAAAACCGAAGGAAAAGGAGGATGTGCGGCGCCGCTCGGTTAAATGAAAAATTGAGCTTCGCTCTCAAGTCCCGCGCACCATCCGTAAAGTCTCGAAGAGCTTTAGTACGGGTGAAGAGTTTCATCGCGTTTGGAATTCCTCACCAAGACGAAATCGTCTCTAAGTAATAACGGCGGTAAAATCGCGAGTTTCCGCAGTCACCGCAAAATAATAGGAAAATAAATTGACCGCCATTCACGAAAGACATTTCATTCGTATATAACCGTATTTCGACCATGACAAAATACTCTGCTTGCGGTATTTTACCGGGGGTGCCAATCAATCGCGATTGAATTTCGCATTCATGTCCGCCTACGAATGTAAATACGGCGAAATAATTGGCTCCGTCCCCTATAAATTTCTCCGCTTCGGTTTGCCAACTCGATCGACCAAAGTTACGTCTTTGAGTAAACCGAGAATACCCGCGGACCTGGATCTCCTGACTTGTCTGAATAATAAAGGTAAGATCGTTTCTTTATTCATTGATCATCTTCAAATACGAGTCTGGAAAGCTCATTTCGCTAACAACAAAAGTAATATCCATTGAAGAGTAATAAATTGTAGAAGAAGCTCGGCGGCGATTGTTGGAAAAATCTATATAATACCGTCGATCTATTAACTCGTTCAGAGCGGATGTAATCGTCGTTTATTAAAATACTGTCAGCAGAGGATTCAATTTTCATAAGATAAAATTGCGAAATGAAATAGTTGCAAATGATAGCAAGTATAATAATAAGTTTTGTGCTCGAAATGCAAAAATGATCCGATAAGAGTAACAGATCGGCTTTACATTCACGTCTAAGGAGCTTAAACGTCAAAAGCGAGCTCCATATTGAGTGATAATACCCTAATGGCGGAATTAAGATCAAGAGCGAAATATTAACTATCGTCAAGCATCTGCTGATGAAACGTAGTATGTAAAGCACGATATTTATCAATTAGTTATCACAAAAATAAATGAGAAGAAAGAAAGAAATTATTATTTTACAGCTTGTTAAATAATAATATCATCTTGTGGGTATCACAAATCCGCCATTAAACGAATTACATCCTGTAACTCTTTAAGTATTAAAAAAATGCTTATGACTGATTAAGTGCATTAAATGATTAAGTCCATTAAGGATCCAAATACAGTAAGTAGTAATTTACAGAGCAAACAAGCGAATGGCACGCGATACACGAGCGTGGAGGAACGAGAGCGTGAAGGTGCGCGGCGATGCAATCAACGCAAACCAGCGAAGATGCATCGTCCGAACCGAACGGGGCGATGACAGCAATCGTTCGCTCGCGCGGCTTCCGAAATGAGAAAACCCTTGACAATCCGATATCGCGTAATCCCGCGACTCGCGAGCTTCTCCCCGACGGCGAGGTTGCCCGCGTATTCCGGTACTTTCATATCGGGGCTCATATTGGCGCCGGGAGATCTCCGATAACGCCGCGAGGCGCGACGCGTTTCACGCGCCGCAATCTCGCTCGTATCACCTCCGCGGGATTCGCCGCTCGCTCGTCACGACGGGTGACGACAGGGAATTCATATCGAGGATCACCACGCCCGCGAGTTATCGCCGGCCGGAGAACGATAATAAATGCACGGATGACGAGTCGGTGCAGTGCGGCGCGGTGCGGCGGCGCGCGTAAAGAGACACGAGGGCAACGACGGGCCAAGCATTCACCTCCTCCACCTCCTCATTTCTCCTTCTCCTTAGTCTCCTTGTTGGATTTATGAATACCGCCGGGTGTAAAGGGACCGTGCCCGTTTCCTGGTTGTAAAGGGAGATATATGCACCTTATGGGACACCGTACATTAAACCCAGAACAGCCTTTGACGTATACATACGTACACGTAATATCGCGCATGTGTACGAACGTGTGTTGGTAGGGATACATTACGCGCACTTACGTAGCAATGACTTCGATACCTGTGATAATGTATAATTATAGCAAAATATATTAATTACGTAATGTGGGGATCCCATTTTTTCAAGAAATCGACTTTAAGTTACATAGCCATAAATAAGAGTAACGGATAGAAATAACTGCCGTACATAGAATATGACGAGTATAAAGTTACCTAAAAAAATTACGTTTGCACGGCGATATGCACGAATATAAATGGCGATGGCAGCTAAAAACACGAAGAGTAAATTTTCTTGCGCTCCAGATGTTTTCCCAGCTCTATTTTCTCTGTAGTGTAATAATAACGAACGCAAAGACGAGGACTGTGCACGTAGTTTATCAAACGTAATTAAGTTCGTGACTGTAGGAATGTGGCATTGTCAATAATAATATCGCATCTCTCTTATTTTTACGGTGGTACGCGAGCTACATTATATCATCTTATCATACCGCATGGTTTTTAATTAAAATTCACAAGCTGGCTTCACTGAAGCGTTGAATACATTTCGAATTCACCAGACAGTCGACTAATAAAACGCGCAATATGCACCGTGCGAGACAATCCTCCTCTTTTAAGAAAAGTGACGAAAGTTAAAATAATTCCGCAGCCGAGTAAGCGCGGCGATATCACGTTCGTATGAAATTTTCGAAAATGCTTATGGAATATTTGACGACAGCGACATTACAATGCCATTATCGGACTACCGTTGCTGCCCCGCTTTCCCATTTAAATAACGGGCAGAAGTTTAATGAAGCGGGCAAATTATATGTGTAGTTTCATATGTAATTTGTATTTCATCGCCTCTAGCGAAACTGCGCGGATATTTAATTAATCTCGTTTACAATTAAGCGAATCTGGTATTATAATTCCGGTAAAAATCGGATGTATGTCTGGCTCTACCGTTCCTATCCATAAATTATTGCGCTGGCAAATCTCCTGAAATATCTCCGAAATGTAATATATTCTCCCTATTGAATTGCTCTATAATAGTACGAAATTTTAAATCCAATGAGGAACTCGAGTCAATTTTCCACAACAGAAAAATTGTGTGTGTAATGCTGATTATACTTATACAACTCATGAAAATCTACATGCGTAATTTAATTCATTTTAATCGTTTTATTTCGCCATTTTCAATTTCGTTCTCTTATGGTGAACTGTACCTGGCAGTTTTACGAGGAACAACGTTAAAAAAACGCGAATGTGGATTGTTAACGCGTCGTAGATATATCCGTATAAATGTCGGCCGGCCGCGTCGTAAAACTATGAAAATTCTCGCCACGCAGAGAGTTCACGGGCCTTTTGATATTCCATGTGATCGACTGCATATCCTCCGCATAGCAGCGAGCGCGGACGGATTCCTCGGCAAGAGCGGGAGAATCGGTTTCCCGCAAGGCGATTGGAGCGAGACCGAACTTTGGCACTCTTCCTGAATGCCGATGAAACAGATGCAATTTCGTGCGCACGAGGAGCCAGCAGATTAAAGCGGATACAAGGGTGGCGGCGACGGCGGCGGCGACGCGGACGTCGCAGCTGCGGCAGTGATCGAAAAAAAGAGGTGATCGACCTAGTTCGCTAGGCGGTTTCTACACCGCGCTCCGTTGTGTCGCACGTATGATCCGATCTGAGTTTAGCGACGTGCGAGCAGTTTAGCAGCGCGGTCTACAGGCGGTGCACAGGTAGGTACGTACAGAGGAAACAAGCGCAAAAGCTGCTTTGCACACAAGCGCTGTGGATCCGAGGCGCGTCGCCGAGATTGGGTGGCACTTACGGGCCAAGAACTTGAGCGCACAAAGTTTCCAACGTTACCGCAACGTAGATACGCAGAGGCGGTCTTAAACTGAGTGTAAACTAGCGGTGGAACAGTATCTCTTAATGCAGGGTTCCTCAAGTAATTTCTACACACCGTACGTGTTTCGCGATACTTATGTGACGGTACATTCCTTATTTAGCCAAAGTCTATATATACTTAAGAAATTTAAAATGTTACTTCAATTATTACTTTTTCCAATACCTGCACTTGCTCTCAGAGTGGCTTATGTGTTCTCAATGTCAATTGTCTTAAGATGTAATTTAAAGAATTCTATTTCTTCTTTATATACTTGATGTAATCTTCACTCTTCCTTCTCTCTTTGATTCAATTTATTTAGCTGAGAGTTTCGATCTCTCGTACTTTGTAAATTTTTATCGAGCTCAGCGAACATCTTAACGTTCATATTTAATATCGTTTTACCTCCGCAGTTTGTGATCTAATCTTTCATGTTCTGAATAACTTGAACTTTCTACCGCAAACTTTAATTAACGTTAAGTAAGACTAGACTTTCGTCAAGTTTTGTATTATACCGACGAGAATTCTATATCAAGAACAAATCGCACCGGGCATAATTGTGAACCGTATCCACGTACGAACGAGCGACGGAAACTATAGTCGACGCGAATACATTCGCAGCCATGATTAATGCCAATCAAGCGGCGATTTCGCGTTCTGAATTCGGGATCCGGTTAACGCCAGGAATCAATAGACCCGCAAACCGAACCGATTAAGGATGCACGGGCGAGTGGAACCGCAAATCTAGAAATGCAACGTGGGTGGTGTTTCGGTCTGAATGCAGGATGACTAGAATTCCATAACTAGTTACATCGTTTTACATTCCTGCGCTCATACCGCAGTCCTACTGTCTTACTGGCTGAACGTCATACATAAAACTCCCGGTGAGAACGATACAACGGCAAATCGCTCTATCGATCGGGCATTTACCATCGAATATGTTGGCGCAGAACGTATCTTCCATATTAGAATTTTTATTCTGCACGCTTTACTACTTTCGGTAGAAATGCGCGCGGATATTGATTTTCAAGCTTGCAACATTTAATACTGCGGGCGAGCCAAAACTGTTTATTACAATTTAACTAGATTCGATTTAACTGCCCCTTGGCAATTAATTTATATTTAACATCTAAAAAAATTCTGCACAAAATTTTGTAACATCGGTGAAATATTTTTTTGTACACGGAGCAAAATAATAGAAAATGATAGAATGGATATAAAACTGCGTGATAATATTGATTCAGCCCAATTTTCCGAGCGCTTTCCCGACGAGATGACGCTACATCCAGGATTTTCGCTCGGAAATCGACAGAGTCACGGAAAAGCCATCGAGTCACGCGTGCAACGAATTGAACGATCTTCAGGCTCATTAAGAGCGGTGGTAGCGCAACGGTTTGCCGCACATACAACCGTACGTATGTACACATACAACGGTTCGTTTGTCGAGCTTTGATGACCGCGTGTGGCAATACTCGTCTCCGCTTAATAAGATCGACACCAAACATCCATCGGAAAGCATACTGTCAAAGTTTCTCCTTATCCGAGAACGGATACGAAATCGATTCTGCCAGCTAGCGGTCTATGAATAGCGTAAAATCCGGATTAAGAAATGGATCGAACGATCCCGTGGAGCAGGAGACGAAGTAACGCCGCATCGCCCACAGGACAACGCATTTCTCCGAGTAAAATATATAAAGTTCGCGAAAATGACGTGACCTATATGCCAAATGGGATTAAGGGATCTTTAAATTTAAACAAAAAAACCTAGTCGAGTTAGTCGAGCGTATTGATTGAGCGTATTAAGATGAATATCGCTTTGTTAAATCTGCGATTAGGCGCGCCTATTAGCGTTGTTTAGAATATAAAGTGTCCTACATTTAATACACGAATGTCCTTTTTGCAACAAATTTTTTGGCCAATTTAGTGTAATTAGAGTTTTTAGTTTTTACAAAATAATTATCGATTGTATGTAAGGAGCTTCTTGCAATTAACATTCAAGAAATACACAACAAAATTGTTAGTTTGGTACAACGTCTAGAGATAAGTATGTCGTGCTAAGATGCGAGTGACCCGAATAATCCTATTATTATAGATGGTTAACCATGTAATCCTCTCCCAGATTATATTTTCAACTAAAATTTCACTGAAAGATCCGCCGAGAATAAACGTCAAGTGCCTTTAACGTTAAGCTTGAAGCTCAGGGAAACACGGCTGTGCGCTTAAATTAGGGGCGCGTAGTCTTGACAAAGCTACAGAATAGTGTGCACAGAGGTTTCCTTAATTTTCCCCTATCAACCCTTAACTGCACACAGAGAGCATCATGCGAGTTTACGAGCGCCGACTGCGCTTCGTTACTTCCTTTGACCACTTTGTACTTGTAATACAGTCTACTTTAGCTTTGTTCCCTAATTTTCAAGAGAATTTCCAAGAACAGATAACGTATCTAACCGCCTATTGTGCAAGTCGTCTTTCGTGAAAAGAAATATTTTCGCAAATAATTATCTCAATCACGAAAATAAAATAGTAAAATAAAAGTAATGGAGAATGTGTGTCAGAACACATTTTCTGCATAAATCGTTTTTGTGCAATATTTTCACAGAAAGATACTCACTAAAAAATTACAATATTTGCTAATGTTGTTGTAGTGCGAAGATACACAAAAATCTGATTATCAATATCGGCAATCATGGTTCATCAATATAACGACGTGACGCTAAAGTTATTTGATTTTCCTATTTCCAGAGTTGTCCGCAGGGACAACTCAAAAATCGTACGAAATAAAAAGTTAGAAAATTTGATCCCAACAATTTCTTAAATCGTTCAAAAACTTGATAATGGATGCAATAATAGAGGTATTCACCGTGATTATGCTGAATCGCACTCTTTCCCGGAGGGGTCCTTCTCGAAGGTGTCCGGTATCACTCGGTTAGTTCAGGTCCTCTCGTCCTAGAGCACTCGCAGCAGCTTCCTCTCGCACATTGTCGTCCTTTCCTTCAACCCTTTCGTCTACCCCTTTTCCTCTTCTCAAAACTGGCTAGATCAGGATACCGCTGCCTTGTCCTTTCACGATTTCCTGGCGGAGACGTGACTGGCACTCGCACGGGATCCCGATCGAAGGGTCAATCCCGCGCGGATCGCGGCGAGCGAGAGGGAGAGCGAGGAGATATCTCGAAAGCTCCGCTTCACACGGAGCACAGTGGAGAACTGAGCGAAGTGCCGGCCGGTCGAGCAGCCAGGCGGGCTTTTCCGAGAGTGGTTTAACCAATCGCGACTTCTCTCTCGCCCCCACGTATCTTTCACGCGCGCTCTCTCTTCCTCTTTCTCTCTCTCTCTCTCTCTCTCTCTCTCTCTCTCTCTCGCGCGCGCGCGCGCGCGCTCCCTTCTCTGCCGCGTCGCGACGCGGTAGACGCGCCGTTCGCCGGTCCTACGACGCGGGTCGCCTGCCGCCGCAACCCCCACAGGTGCATGATCCTCTTGCACCGACAGATACGTGATCGCGCATCTCCTGGTTGGAATCAGCAATCGTGAAGCGAAAATTCGCGAAAGTTTACGATTCGAGATCTCAATTTTCGACAGGTTGGAAAATCGATTGTTCCAAGATAGAAATATTTCATCACGCTGAGCGTTGCAATCAATACCAACTATATTTATAAGCAATCAGATAATAATATATTGCTGTCATATTTTAAGATTCTAAGTGCACGTTTCATCTTTTCGTATAGTTGCCTGAAATTCCGCAGAAATGTAATTCTTAACTTTCTCAACCGCTCCGTTGGAAGCTGTCTAAACTCGAAATCCGCGCAGTCGGAAGCGCGTAATATTGCCGCGGAAGTTCAACCGCGATTGTCGTAAAATCACAAGAAAGATTTCTAGAACAGCTGGATTCGCTCTGGCGAAGTAGGTTAACCAATCGCGAATTTTCTACTCGTTCGATGCGTCCTTCTTTTTTATTTTCCATCTGTCCTACCGTAGTCGCGTTGCTCATGGAACGAATCGAATGGTTCGTCGCGCCTTCTGCCTGATGCGCGACCCTCTGCACCGGAAATTAAACGTGGAAACAGTACT
Source organism: Temnothorax nylanderi (assembly GCF_030848795.1). Classification (NCBI taxonomy): domain Eukaryota; kingdom Metazoa; phylum Arthropoda; class Insecta; order Hymenoptera; family Formicidae; genus Temnothorax; species Temnothorax nylanderi. The sequence continues at coordinate 375,301 of NW_027249135.1, forward strand.
GTGACGGACCTCAATTCGATAGATATTATTTTCGGTTATATCTACGAAAGAGCGGAAATTTCCTCGTGCACCTCTCCGCGCGTCGTCGAAACCGAGAAGACCCGAGGGAGAAAAAGGCAAGAAACGCGCGACGCTCTCGGCGAAAATTTGTCTGGGCGCGTTTCACATAAGTGTACGCGGTCTGTAACCGTGGTGTCGCCTTTCTAAAAGAAATGTAAATCCTTTCAACAGCCAACGGTTTAGTCTGTTTACCTTTGGAATTCAGGCGCGCCGGAATTAGGACGGGGAACGTGGGAATACACCGGTGGACACACTGGGCGGCGCACATGTAAACTGTAATCGGCTGGTGCAACGATTCGCGCGATGCAGTCTCGCGCTTGTCGCTAATGAACACGATGTAATTTAGAAAATGATCTTAGCCGAACGCTGTCTCTAACGCGTGGCGAAACGCCTGATTTCTCCGAATGAGACACGCCGAACCTCGCGCCGAACGGGATATTCGCTTGTCTCCCATCGTTATCGGTCGTGATACAATTTTACGAGGGATCATTCAAGCGGTTTCCTTTTTGCGACACGTTTTATCGGCGGCGCGGCGACGGAGAAAGTATGGTCTCCTTTGCCCTCAACTCAAATTGGCTTTTCCTAGTCGCGATCGCGATTAACGATTCGCTCAACGTTAACCGCGGTGTTTCGCAAGGCCGGGGGCATAGGAAATCAATGAGTTTCATACGAGACAGAAAAAGAGAAAGAGAAAGAAAACAAGCCTAATTGAGTTACAAACACCAAGAAAGCGGTACAAAGGCAAAGTCGCTATTTCGATATGAAAATTAAGTAGAATTAAGTATAGTATCTCTCATTTATAATTACGTATCTTAGGCATAATTATGTATCTTAGAGTCTTGATCTAGTTATCCCTTGTACATGGCGTTGCGACTTTGCCTCGACTTGTTGTTATTTATGAAGCATGTAAACAGCAATTAGATAATTTTATTTAAAATATATTTACATGTATATATATGCATACATATATATACATATGTATATATTGAAGAAATCGCGCTCTCTTTATTGAAAAATCGCTACTTTGATAAGCTGCTTATCTAACGAAAAGCGCAAAGCCATTTTAAAAATATCACACATTTTAATGAGACATGACTAATCTTACATGGCATAGATACAGATGTTCACAAGATATTCAAAGCTAGATTTATGTTGCGCCCAAAAGATTATCCATTTTCCCTTTCTTTCTTTTTCTCCTTTTCTATATAGAGAAAGATTTGCTTCTAGTTTAAAGATTTTTCTATCACTCAACACGCTTATACGAGATTCTAGTTTGCCGGGAAAATTTTCTCGTTTATATCGTCGCGATATACGGAACTTCCCGCGGGAAGCCGACCCGGCCGCTGCAGTTCGCACCCAGCTAAACCAACTACCGTCATGAAACGTTAAACGACAAATGCATCTCGCGCGAGCGACGAGATTTTTCACACGAGAAATCTAGGGGACGTCTTTCAATAACGTCGGGAATTCGCCTCGGATCGGACACGACTTCGTCTAGGGATTCGCCCGGTGGAAACGTGCCGCGTTGTCGTGGATTCGGACCGCGTCGTCCGTCGTGCTAAGATCGAAGGGGAAAAAAGAGGACGAAAACAAAGCTCGGGCCGCGCGCGCGCGTCTACGTGCGAACTGGCGTCGAACGAAACGTGATCGAGGGCTCACTTTCGAAGCCGGTGTCTGCAGCCAGTCGCTTTCCTAACGATCGGCCCGCGTGCTTTTACCGCCTCGACGGATGCTTTTACGATGTTCGGCTTTTACGTGCCGTTCTCATCGGCCTGGCTATATCCGCATTTTTAGCGTTCTATTCAATTATATTTGTGTTAGTGTTAATTTTTAACACTAATAGAGAGGATTATTCATATTCTAAAACAATTTCTTAAAGAAACTTGTGACATTTAATCAACGATAAAATTAATCATTAAAAGGTTCTAAATTATACACAGAGGAAGAGTGTCAATATAAATGTTAATACAAAATACGACTTCATGTCTATAATTTCATCATTCGCATTTACCTATATCCTCCATTTCTGGAGGTAAATCCAACCGGGAATATCGTAGCAGGAGTTCGAGCAGCGATACGAGTCGAATACGCTCCGAAAATGTCAAACATCATTCCGCGTTGGGGGTTGCGGAGTAGTATGATATCGCAGGACTTTAACGCAAGGGCGGTAATTGTTGCGAACTTGATATCTTGCTTGCCAGAGGCTCGATAACCAAGCTATGTTAGCATCTCCGCAACAAACTTCCAGCTTACACCAGCAATTAATTTGTTCTGTATGAAAAGCAGAATCAAGCACATCAAACTAGTACAACCTAGCTCCAACATATGCAGACAGTTATAGTATTCTCTCGCCCCATCTCTCTGTTTATTTTTATGTCAGATGAAATTGCAGTATGCAATTATGGTCTGCAATTAAAGGGGATCAATCAAGCGTCGGTTCTACCAGCGTCCAGTTTAAATAAAGCTAATAAACGTAACTATAAATAATAGCTAATATTCGATCAATATATATTAATATTTCTAATGTAAACATTCGCAATAATAAGTATAAATTAGATTTATTAGTGTCTATCTAACGTCTATTGTTAGACGCACGAGATCACATCTCATCGATTTCACGAGAAATTTGTATCTCGAAGCTGGAAATGCACAGAGTAATTAAGAATAGGAAATATGACGTAGATGATGATTAATGACGTATCGGTCATGTATCGCGTTCACGCTACACGTCTGTCCGCTTTCTAAGTTATCGTTATGAATACTGATCTCGGAACATCGTTCGCCAGAAGAATAGCGCAGGTTTATGATACACGCTCCGTATATGATTGTAGAATATATATCGGTAACCAGAGAAATGGATACGCAACTCATACAAGCCATGCCGATGTGCATATGGATTTTACTTTCATATAGGTACCGCCGTTGCGCAGAGGAAACGAAATTATGAGCGAAACCCCCGGCAAGAATCAAGTTTATGGGCCTTTATCCATTAGGCAAATTCAGCTTTAATGGGAGTTAATAAATTGCTATATTTATCTAGAGCCGGGGCAAGTTTCCCGCGGGCGAGAGACGTACATATATTCTATCCGTGGATTTATCTAGCTATTTAATTTACCATCGTTTCAAAAAAGACATTTTAACGCCGATATTCTATTAAGATAGCAACATTTTACATACGTTTATCCGGATAGCGAGGTACCGGTTTATCGTTGTAAAACGTGAGGTGCATGTATAATTGACAAGAGGTTTATTACAGCAAAACGTAAACCACGTGAGAAACGTCTCGAGAGCAAGCGAAATGTATTTCGTTTGCCTCTAGTCGCCACGAAGATGAAATATTACGCGCACGTTTTCTTCATTCCCAGACACAATATCTCGTTTCGTTTTCGGCCCCCGCTGAGAAACATATCTTGAGAATTTGGCCCGGAATTATCGCGGCGAGCAAAAGTAATCTTCCCGTTTTCCCGCGTGTTTTCGACGCGTGACACTGATCGACTAATGGAGCAGAAATGATCGAGCATTCGATCTATATTCCGTCGTGCTCGAACTTCGCTTTCGAACACATGATCTTCCTTAATACGCGAGTCACGCAATGCGAAATCTCTCCAAGTCTCGTCGATTTATTTTGCCGAGAGTAATTCGTATTCTTCGCAACATCCTTCTCTACTCCCATGAAATCGAAATAGTGATGCTGCTCACCGCACGACGCAAATCGATCTTTAACCCTTTCCACGGTCAATCTTCGTATATAACTCTTCTGTCTTTATACGTATAAATTTTCATTATATCGTTTAGATGAAACTTGATGCAGGGAAAAGTTGCGACAGTGGCATATTTTTCTATTTTTTGTTTTTTATTTTCAATAAAATGTTCTACTTAAATTAATGAGAAAAAAACAATAAAAAGAAAGAGAGAGTTGTAAAAGATACATCTTCTATCTTGCAATACATAAAAAGTTAAAAAAATCAGTCACTACTTTAAATTAGAAAAACGTTAAAAATTGACTGAAGTTGTATGAAATTATTAAAAAATCTACAGCTACATTAAAATATAAAATAAAAAAGATAAGACAGTGCACTCTTCTCTAATTTAATATTTAAAAAATGATGATGTTTCTTATCTGACGTGCAATTTAAATAAAAGGTCTAAATTAAACTAAATTGTTAAGCAGATTTAATTAAATTTAAATTTAACATTCTTATAATAATATTTTATAGCCACGTTTATAAACGCCAGCTGGACATTCTTGAATATCTTCAGAATTAGCATCGTTAAAGCAGATACAAGTTTCGCGGAGAATATTCATTCGGCGCACAAAGGATGACTATCGATTTGCGCCGGACATTATACCTGTATTGGCACGAACTCCTGCTGAAGGAGACGCGTGCAAGAGGGCGACGTAATGAACAAAACCGGTTTTCGATTTTACAGGTGGACGATCCGATACGTCGCGCTACTCGCACGACGAAAATCTAAAACACCTCCCCAGACATTCCTTCGTAAAGTAGGTCATACCGGAAGAAACGAAAGTATACGAAAGCGATTTCCGCATTAATCGCCAGCTGATCATCGTTGCATGAAATCCTCGATAGCATTAGCGCGAAGCAACTCGCGGAACAACTCGATCTAAATAATTTTAAGCAACAAACGCAAAATAATCGGCCAAAATTAGCACGTTGTATATAAGACATGTAAATTATATGTCTCATCAAGCTGTTTTGTTGTATTTGTGTTTAATGACGAAGATAATGGAGCTTTTAATAAAACAATTATGTTCTGACCCAATTTTGAATGCAACTTCTCTCTATACACGCGAATACAAATAACAAACCGATTGAAAATCAATATAGCTGCAGATTTATAAACTCAGTTACATGCGTCGCATGATGACTTAACGATTGCCAAGCAGGCGATTTTCAACTCTGACGCGGCTACGAATTATCATATGTAAGACAGACGTTACAAGCTTGGAAAGAGCGAAAGAGAGGGAGAGGAGACTTTATTAGCTCTTTCGGCTCTCATCAATGGCTTTTAAAATCGTCAGCCACACCTCCGTTAGATTCTTTAACTCGCCCGCTGCACTTTCACCGGTCATTTATTTTCCAAAAACGTACGTCGTCGGTTACCGGCATACTTTTCAATGATTCGACGACAATAGAACGGCATGGAAATAACATCCGTAAAGTTACTTCGAAATATCGGCGAAACTTGTAATTCATCGACAGAAACGATCGAATTGAATTCTACGCACAATTTTCCACCGTTATTAGAAACTAATATCTACAAGAATTAATTTCTAAAATTAAGATTTAAGTGCATTTGTTCAGAACGTTACTGATATACTTGCATATTATATTCTTTAATTAATTTGATTTCAATATTCTCTTAGCGACTTAGTTTAAGTGGATGGCATCTAATAATCCTGTCGTTTTCGACCCTCAATATTTTGTACAGTCTAAGAGCTAAAGTCAATTTTTGATACAAAAAAATTATTCAAAATTAAGTTTAAAAAAGGTTTTGTCATTTATTTCTTTTTCTAACGCGTCATTCGTGAAGAGAGGTACTTCTATTTTCAATCGCGATTGGAAGAATTATTGACGCGTTCAGATATTTTTTCTAATAAATAAAATAAACTCGACAATAAAATAATAAAAATACACCAGCAAAATCTAAATAATGGGTGCAAAGTTTATTTAGTAACGTACTGTGTATGGAAGGTACATATCGCTGACAATTCTGCGCAATATGCAACAAAACGGGAGCACTCTAGCTGTAAGATAATCGATTAGCCAATTCCCACAGCTCCACTTAGGTTAATTAATTCCGCTCGTCGTTTAAACACACCTATCGCTCATAAATAGCTCGACCTCGTGATCAATCCTCTCATCAAGTTCCACGAATGTAATTTCGTAATCGGCAAATAAGATCGGTGTAACGGTTAATCGAGAGTCAGCTAATTTGCCGTCACGGTCCGTGCATGAATGTTAGACGTAACAACAGCCTAACGCGGTTCGATATATCGGGCACGTCGTGAAACGTGTATTAATTCGTCGGCTTTTTCGTCGATCGATCGACGCGACGGCGGAAGGCGCCGAGAAAATACACGAGAGACGAGCGAGATCGTTGCTATAGAAAGCGTGTGCGATAAATCTGACGTAAAGCCGCGCAAGACGTGGCTTTATTGCGGTATTAAAAACCTTGACGGGACTATCTCTTTCTCTTGATGCACCTTTTATGTTTAATGAAACCGCGAATTGCACGTAACAAACGTCTGTACTTATTGTTAGCTTAAATCGCGGAATTCACGACTGGTTTTCATGGATCTATTAGAACCCTCATTACTGCAACTGAATCTTAAGTCTTTAATCTACATTTTGTTCTTTTGCTACGATATACGTATTTCGCGCTGTGATGGGATGAAAATTAGCCACATCTAATAAATTATTTTAAGCAATGAAAAGCGATTCGACGTGTCGCGTAAGATAGATCGCCTAGTGTAAAATTAATTTCGAAATTCTGTGGCGACATGTGACGAGTAGCGAACAACGCCGCAATACAATTTGCTTGGAATGTATGCAAACAAAAGACAGTCAAATTGTATATGTAGCGGCCAAGAGAACTTTATTAACGTCGGACTATACGTGATATAGTATCGTTCGTGGTTTGTACAACGAACTGCTGCATTCAATTACGAGAGTGCACCGCTAGGTCGACGTGCTCCGCAGGAAATGTCCGATGCGCGATCGGTATACTTCGCAGACGCGTGAAACGAGATGTCGACAACTCTTGCGTAGGTCATTTATTGAAATACACAATTGTCTCACAATTAGATCTCGTCTCCAGAGACGACTTACACATAATTCGAATTATACGTCATATTTATACATCATCGAAAATAAATATTATCCATAAATGACATCGCGAAAAAAATACGCTGAATAATTATATCTATATCTTTTCTTTTAACATTTATGCAGTCTCGAGGAGTATAAATTCCTGAGCATTGTATATGTACAGTCTAGAGAAGATATCGAAAGAAAGACTTCGTAACATTTGAAAATATAAGTATCCCCTCTCGTCAGTCGTCACATACATATATACATATATACTACGATCAACGAATCATAAACTGTGCGTTTTTTTATAATCATTGTGCCAGTTATGAAATTATTTAAATGCGTCGTACGAGTGGCTTTCAAAATCAAAGATACTGCTGTATCTCAATGAATTGGTTATTAAAATAAATTCGGACGTATGTAACATGTACTGTAACATTGATCAACTCCAATAATTTCTCCAATCTTTTCAAATAACCTGCATATAATAATAAATATTAACTGAAACGCTAGGCCTAAGTTTAATGTTACCATTTTATATCACATCTGCATGCTTTGATATACATGATAGCTCTAATCGGATAAAACACGATACTAGAAGTCAAATTATGTAAAACTGTCTTCGCAATTAAGAATATTTTAAAACACAACAAAATAATTTAGAGATAGATTAGACAACAAGCAAATTTTAGTAGACTTCAATTTAGACTTTTTTTCGTCACGAAAAATTACATATATCACGTATATATACATATAGTCAATCAGCAATTTGTAGCATTGCTGATTGCAATATCAATTTGAATGATCATATGACACACTTATAAGAATTGACAAGAAGAGTTATTGACAAGAAGAGAATTCCAATGTTATAAATTGGATACCGAGTTCTTTAAAAAATTACGTAAGTAATTACGTAAAATAAGTACAATGTACCCTGATTACAGTATTCTTAAAAATACTTATAATCACTTAAAAATATAAATTATAAATTAATTTGGAATAATTTGTGCGTATGCTGGATAATAGCACTCATCTTGCTGAGATAAAACCTCCAAGTTGCTTTAGAAATGAAACAAATAATTCTAAACCGAACATTGCGATAAAATAAATCGAACTGGTAAAAAGCCGCAGGAATAATAAATAATAAACTATTTTAAAAACCTGTCATAAATTATATTAGGACGGCTTGGTCCCGAAATATGGACCCTATCTCACTGACGAATTGGATTCAAATGCATTTAAATATGTAATCTGCGAAAATGTTTACATTTGATCCTAATTCTCTATGATAAAACAAAATCGATCTATCTTTGTGCTGAATGACACACTTTGATATATTATAGAGTAGATGCCTCTCTGTCGGGAATATTACTTAAGTCTTGCTTCCAATGATATAAAGGAGGCCCCATGGTGAAGCAATATTTCCGTTCAAGCGGAGTGCCATTCTTAACGTAATACATAATATACATATTGCACATTTCATCTTCATTCGTACCACCGATATACGTAGTCCTATCGCGCGTATTTTTCATTGTACAACGAGCAGCTAATACATCACCATACGTAACTGGAACTTTGTGAGTAACGGGATAAAACATCTGAGGAGTCAATGGATCTCTCTTACCAAGTTCGATCCATTCGTTATTCGGCTTCACTACGTAACCGGATACGACTTTACCGAGCGAATGGGTGTGCGTTCTATATGCGAATGGGTAAATAGTCTTGTTCTCTGTTATGGGACAGGACGATTCCATATATACCGTTTCCCTAGGTGGAATAGATCCGCCTGTTCCTAATAAAATAACCCCAGCCAGCTTGTCCATTGTTTGCATTGTATAATGCAGAAGTACACCTGAATCATCCGTACTGCCATCCTTGAAGCGATCAATGTGTGCGTAATGCACTTGCAGCACGATATACTGTATGGGAGAACCGCCGCCTACTTTAAAGCCCACTCCTTCTGGTAGGTTTAATTTAGGAGCGTCCCTTGCCCATGCATAGATAATCTGTATAAATAAATGAATTTTTTTTCTTCAAGAGTCAAGATTTAAAAAGAATCTATGAAATATGTTATGTTAATATTTATTACTTGAGTTCCTTCTTTACAAGCAGGTGCAGTGTCTGGGTTATCTCCAGCATTCGCCATCTCTCCGCAGTTCCAAACTGGCTTTGAGCTACCTGGCTTGGTGCAACCATAGACAAGCATATGGTGTGCCGTTTCCATCGTTGCATTCGGCTCAAAACCAACAATATAATAATTCCTCGCAAAGTCTACCCTAACTGGAGTGCATAAATATAATTCGGGCTGTAAGCAGAATATCAGGTATCAGTCTCATTTTATAAAAATTACCTTTAAAAAATTGTGGTGAGAACGCTAGCTTAAAATAAGTAATCTCTTAAGCTAGCATTCTCACCACTGTAAGTATATAGTATGTAATAATCTTCATAAAAATTATTAACTAAATTAAAAATAATTCAAAGTATATAAATATATTTGCAAGAAGACTGTCAGTTGACTGATTTTTTCATACGTCTCATTTTTATATGTTGCAAGAGCCATATGTTATCATGTAATTAGATCTCGTATGACGTACATCGTATACGTATATTGTTCTTATGTTATTTGAAAAAGCTGAAGAGAATCACGCTTACCGTGTTCGGCCTCACGTTTGGCATGATAAGCGAGTACTTCTTGACAACGTAACAGCACGTAAACTTGAAAAGAATCGCGGACACAAAGTAACGCGTAAACGCGCGTTTCTCCCACATTTTCGTAGCGCCAGTATTTTTCACGCGTCGGCCCTTGTCAATGGTACGACAAGGAGTCCACCTGTCAAACGCTACAGGTCGGTCGATACGGAACCTAGCCTGACCTAGGCCAAGCCGAATGACGCAAGTCGCAAATAGCAAATGGGATATTTTTAAAAGCGCGACATTTTATGGCGGTGGCGGCATCTCACGGGAACGCATATGCGCCTCTTGTCGCAGTGTATCGGTAATTCCGTTTGTCTCAATGCGCGCTCCCTACTCTCTCGACTAAACTCCGACTAACTTAATTCAGCGATTAATCTCCATGCATTCCTATCGTTGCAAATTAACTTTAATCTCGATTTAATTTTATTTTTAATTCTTAGAACTAGAAAAAAAATAAAAAGTAAGTTAAATCGAGATTAAAGTTAATCTACATTGGTAGAAATGGATATAATTAAAAGCGAAATTTCCAACTAATTAATATAATCCGTTCATTTTTCGTATCTCTTTTCCGTTATTAAATAATTTAATAATTTTAACGTTAATAAAATGGTTCTGATGATACTTAGGTTAATCGCTAGTTAAGTTAATCAAATTTCCGTCGAATTCTAATAATTGATAACGAAGAGACAAAACGGATGAGACATTTCAGTATCGCCAAATACTTACGCAAATATAATGAAATTTATCAGTAAATTCACTCACCGTCGTTGTACCCTAGCTAAGTACGCCTTCGGCTGCACCTGGAAAAATAAAAAATATATTCTAATTATAATCACGAATTTCACACACCGATTATATATATTATCTGGTTATTTTTATTCAATTATTTCAATAAATATTCGACAAATCTTTCGCAAGTAACCGCAATCGTGTGCAGGTGCCTCATTACAATTACGCGCATTATTAATTTGAAGAACGAATCTAATTTAAAGAGTAGTGAATCTAATTTAAAAAGTAAGAATGAATCTAATTTCACTCACCAGCTAGGATATTGCAGTGTGCTCCACCCCCTCGCAAGTTCCGCCAGGAATCCGGAGACACCCGCCGTCGGTCCGATCCAGCATCCAGGAAACGATGAACACCGGAAATGATCACTTCGCTACGGCACTATTGGCGGCGGCACTACGCACAATTTCGAAACTCGATTCGCGCGCTTCACCCTTAAAGAAATCCGAATTCACACCGCCATTTTGCGATATACCCGATACGCGAAACGGATCGCGCTTAGTTCCGCGACGCACGGCTTTCGATCAATTATTTCAGGTTAGGTAGTCGCGTAATCAACGATCCGATTCTTCGATACGCTACGTCTGTAATGCCGATCGCATCCCGACTGTCTCATTGTCAGAAGAACGCGAGGCTCTCGTTCTCGCGTACCCGCGGCACGGCACCGGGCACGAGATCCGCGCTTCGCTCCCCTCACTCGTCTCGATGCTCGGAACACGGCACAGTCTCGATTATATACTCGACGAAATCACGACAATCACACGCCCGTCACTTTAATCGGCACTCCCGACACAAATTCGCGCCCGCGACGCGTTCTCGACCGGGTGAAATTCGCGATTAATTGCGGAGCGACCGCGCTCACCTTCCGAACCGAAGCCGCCGCCGGCGCCGAGTGTCACCGCGCCGCCGCGCAGCCGCCGAAAGTGCCGAGACTGTCATGGCGGCCGGACGGCCGCGCGCGCAATTGAGACGATTTGAAATGCGGACGATTTGAATCCGCGAGAATCAAACGCTTACTCTCGCGCTTCTCAGCAAGCTGTCATGATCTATTCGACATTCTTTACAAAAATCTGAATAGACGCGTGAAAATTTATGTACGAAAGACGCGAGGAAGGAAAGCTTTGGGAAAAACATTCTCGTTCAAGTTTCAAACTGGCGCAGTTAAACCTGTTGTACAATAAACTGATCAGCCAATCAAATTCTCCGTGTAAAAGATCTGTAGAACGGCGTTTATCCATCCATTATGCACAAGACGAAATAATTTAACGTATTCGTTTTACGGGTGGACATGCAAAGTCCCGAAAAAAAATGTGCCAAAATTTGAAAACTCGTATATTCTCCGACTCCGGAACTATATCAAAATCCGAGTCATTTTTGGCTAAAATTATATGGAATAAATATGTCGTCAAAATCTTAGAATGCCACAAACGATCTCGAGTACGGCCATCCAAGGCGCTTTGTTCGATTTAACTGGCGTTCCTGGCCTTGGAAACGCCATAAGAAAATATTTATCGTAGTGTTTAGACATAGAAAGATATAAGATTTAAGCAGTGTTAATCACGGCCAAGAGCTAAAATGCTAGTCTTCTCAATAATTTTATATAATCTCGATAAATTAGATTTTATATAATTTCTACAAATTAGATAATTCTCGACTGTGATTTCTATGTGACTTTAGGATTTATCTGGCCTCAAGATAACTTCACCAAATTATGATTAATATATCGAATAATAAATACTTGTATATACTATGCAACGAAATTATATCTTTTGTCGTTTAACACATTGAAGATATTAGAAATAAAAGTTATACGTACATATAACTGGAAATTTTGCTATATGCAGTGCTTGTTGGTTGAATTAATTACCAAGTTGATCGAATTGATTTCTGGATTAAAGTCATTCTTAGTAGCCACGTTGCTAAAATCCGCCATTGCCGCGATGTATCACATTCCATGGAAAAAAAAGATAATAGGACAGGATCTTTTAACTGAATCAATTTCGAACTGTGCAATGATTCTCCGATCGGCATTTATTTTGAATATTACAATAAAATAACGTGTCTTTGCAAAGCTCGCTAATTATGAAACTATTTATGAAACTAATATTTCGAAGCATGTTGGAAATCATCGCGGCTGCATCCCGATTACATTGTGTCAGCCATTACGTACACACATGCTTCTCTACGCATATTTTTCTGGACGGAATTGCATTGAGCTCGTAATGGTGTTTCCTAATTGAACCTCGTCACGAGATTCTTGTAATTCGACTAGAAATCATAAAACTCCTGATCGCTCCTTTGCGCTAATTACGCAGATCCCGCGCGAAGCTATTACAGGCCGAATTATAGGCCGTTTCGCAATTGAGTCTTCTCGCAATGACAATTTTATGTCGGAATTTTGCCTTCGCGGGGTGGAATCGCATCTCGGGGAAACGCCACATGAGAAACACCGGTGTAATTGACGCATAAATTATGCTATAGACATCGATAAGTTCAATCTGACAACGCGACGGGGACTTTGCCAGGAAACGTCGCGTCTCATTGTGCAACGACGGGGTTTATCTCTTGTTGATAAATATATCGCGAATTTGATCTGTCAACCACTCGATCGCCGGCTGCAGGCCCTCGCCGGTTAACGCATTCGTCGCCCGTATGTGCCAGGGCTTGTTCTGTATCCGCTCGAGCCCCAGCCCGGCGACCAGTTTCACGGTGGTCAAGGAATCGGGCAGGTCCATCTTGTTCGCCAGGAAGAGAATGGGGATCTTGCGTCCTGAAACATTCACTTCGCTTACGGTCGTGCCAAGTCTGCCGCTTAGGAAATCACGAATAGCGAGATATACGAATACATTTGGAGGGTCTTGCAATTAAATCTCCTAAATCACCTCCTTCCCCAATTCTGTCCTCTCGTTTCAAACGAGCACTCATTATCGCTAATTAAATGTTATCACGAGACGTATACCTGCCACGTCGGGATGCTGCAGGAGCATGTCCAGCTCTTCCTTCACGACAACCAGTCGCAGTTTATCGCTGCTGTCGATTATGAAGATGATCCCGTGGCAATCTTTGTAATAATGCTCCCACAATGATCTATGACGATCGTGGCCCGACATATCGAATGCGGTGAAATTAACATTCTTAACTGAAACAACGGTTTCGGTTTAATTGCATTGAAATAAAAGCAAAGTGCTGATTGTGCTGATATTACGTGGATTACATATATTATATTTGTATGTATTAATTCGTGAACAATTTTATATTTTTAATATTTCATTCAATTTTCCTACTTTTTATTTTTCATGGGGCTGACTTGGCAGAATTATATTTAAAAAAAATTATTCTCTCCATGTTAACAAAATAATACAGATGTTGCTTGATAAGTTAATAATAAATGAATAATTTATCGTTTAGTGAAATTATCCTAATTTGTTGGACGGCATAGATACGGTTAGAACGATTAATTGTTTGATTTTTTAATCATTAATTAACCGGAGCTTGATCGTCACCGATTAGATTAATTGGAGCTCGGTGAAAGCCGCCTTAAGGACAGCAGAAACGTCAACGCGCCATCTGAAAGTATCCGTACGTCGAGGAAAGTGAAGCAGCAGGAGCAGTCGAGATATGAATTCAAAACAATTGAAAACCGTCAAAAGTAATTTTGGCGCGTGTTTGTTCGATTTGGTTATTGTTGCAAGCAGTGCAAGTGATCTAATGACCCTGCTGAACGAAAATGCAGACGCGCAGTTCCTCTAGTAGCGATGACGGAAGTACCGAGCCGGCGAACAAAGGTGCGTGAAACGCTCGTCGAATGAAGATCCTAACCCCCACTGAAGCGACGTTTATCCGTCGAACTGAAGTCAATCGTGTTTTTCCCGGCTTTTAGGCGCGGAGGCCGCGGAAAAGGAGAGGCTGCGCCGAGAGATACAGGAGCTGAAATGTATTATCAAACAGTGCGAATGGAGTCTGCAGACGTTGCGCTTTAAGGACGTGGAGGAACGCGTGACCGAAAGACCCTTGCAGAGCCTGGACGTTTCCTCGCAGACGCGAAACAGAGTGCCGAATGTCGAGGTCGATCTGCAGAACGATCTGTACAGGTTCGCCGGGTTTCGTTGCGTTAAATTTCGGAGGGACGAGATTATATTTAATTTCATATCGACAAACGAAAAGCAGAAGGACAACACTCACGCGGTGCAGATCTTCATCAAGGATGGAAAGGGCAATCTGGGAAAATGGGTGATGCCTATGTCAATCGATATGAATTACATATTATCCAAAACGCCTATCGACCAATTGAAAAATTTAACTGCCTTTATAAAGAACTGCAAGCATAATGTCGACTGCTACACGGTGCGGCAAGAGCAATTTCTGTCATTACAGGTATATTTTTGTCTTATGAAAATGATATACAGTATAAATTTACTTATAAGCTATACTGCTATAATACTACCAAGTAAATAAACGTTTGTTTTTTTCTTTAGAAAAGTATTTCACATATGAAGCATTGTACTCTGCAGTCAGACATTGGATTCAAGCAAATCAGTTTAGAATTGTATGGTGTACACGATAATGAAAGTGACAGATATATAGACTTGATAATACATTTGCTGTATCATTCCGACAAAGTAAGACCTCATAAAATTGAAGTTAATGCAACGAACAAAAGCAAGTTAAGCGACGATAGAAAACAGAGATTAAAGATATGCTTGAAGGAATTTAGAATATCAGACTTACAAACTGCATTCGACAAGATTCTAGATGCAGAGGACAATTCCACATTTACATGGACACGGGCAGACGACAGTGAAAGTCCATTGGAATTGAATGTATGGCATTTAAATATATAAAAATGTTTCTCAGATTTTTGTTTATGATTAAAAAAAGATGTTTTATCTATAATTTTATTTGTAGGATACTAGCAGTTCTGATGAAGAAGACTTCTTAGTTCAGCTGCAATCAGATCGGAAGAGATCGTTGAGAAAGCTTCAGAAAAAGCGTGAATTGCAAAAGAAATGGAATGAAAGGAAAAAGCGAAGACTTATTAGAAATATTACTGACTCATCGGAAGATGATCAAGAGGATAGCCACTCAAAAGCGAAAGTATCACGTACTGAGAGACCACGGCAAATTCCGATAAGAGAGAAGAAAACAGAAAAGGCTACACCTATTTCAAATCGAAAGAAAATTATTAAAAATCCACCAATAAATCCGCTGGAAGAAACAACGCCAATGCACAAATCTAAAGTTAAATTGAAGCAGACAAAATTAAATTTCCAAACTCACAAGGCTACGAATTCTAATACAAGTAAAATATCTTTGGTTGAATCAAGACTGCATAATAGACCTGATAACAAGCAGTTGACGATTGCCAAACTAATTACCAGCACTCCACTACGTGTCAACATTAGAAGACTATCCTTATCACCTAGTCTAGAGATTAATAATATTACATCTATTGAAACGACCAAGAAAACGGCAAAGAAATTAGATGACTCCAAAAATAGCGATCAGCTAGGCAATGAAAAAACTCGGGAAAAGAATACTCGATCATTACGAAGTAGCACGAAGACAAATCAACGCCTTACAAGAAGTATGATAAAAAGTTAGGAAGTAAAAAAACGTGTTTAAGTATATAAAAGTATGAGAGAGGTAACGAGGTATGTTTACTGCAAATAAACTGTATATATGTTCTATGCATTTCATATTTATGTATTATTTTTTTATCGCGTCATCCCCCTGTATTGTATCTTATTGTAAAATAAACAGACAATGCTATATGTGATTTTGAGACTGTGCAGGTGTGCAATAGCGAACGCGTGAAAGTAGCGTTGAAAGCAACGGAATCTCACATTCTCGACACTTTGTCGCTCCTCGCTATTTGACTTACATGCGAATTTTTCGACATTAAACCCGACAGTGGGCACTATGTCTATGCAACGGTCATCCTCGCGTTTGAAATTATTTATGACCGTCGACTTACCACTGTTGTTAAGGCCCACTACTAAAACGTTTACTTCTTTTTTCCTAAGACCTAAGAGGTTCGCTAAACGATCGAATAACCCCATTTTCTTTCGGCGCTGTAAGTTTCCCTCTCACATTTATCGGACATCAATAATCATCCCTACCCCCTCCTGCTGTTTGCGTTATCACCTGCGGATTAGAGTAGGGATATCCCCATTATCCCCTCTAACGTTTCATCTGCGTTCTTTTCAGCTGAACTTCTTGCACGGTTCATCTTTTCTCTTTTTCTCTCCAACGTGAAAAGAAAAAGAGAAAAGATGAACCGTGCAAGAAGTTCAGCTAAATAGAACAGACCTCCTTTGTTCCAGTCCTCCAATGGTAATGCTTTTGGAAGGGTCAAGGGATTTTTGTCTTTCTGCGCCTTGCTGCTAGAGAATTGTGCTGAATTATGCATCCATCGTGTCTGAAACTCTGAAACCACATGTTTCTTCACGTTACGTGTTCATAAAGGCATAAACGCATAATTCAAATATACAATAATATTACGTTACGACGATTACTTTCGTTGCATATTTTATCGATTTTTGTGCATACGATCAGTTTGGACACGATAGATCAAGATGGTAAACTTTAATGTGTATCCATAACTCGTTTTTATAGAATGCTAATAGGTTAAGTCATTTCACCTATAGAATAACTAATGTAATTACAGCCAAAGGGGAAAAAGAAAAAGTTTATCGACAAGAAGGATTCTGTAACATTCCACTTGGTTCATCGTTCGCAACAAGATCCATTAGTGGCGGATGAAAAGGCACCGCAGAAAGTCCTAGTGCCAGCTGCTGATGCACAAGCAGCGAAAACAAAAAAGAAGTCATTAGACAATGAGAAACGTCAAGAGGAGCAGCAGAAGTATGGGATCTACTTTGACGACGACTATAATTATTTGCAGCATCTTAGAGATGTCAACACATTGTCAGTGGAATGGGAACGCGTCGAAAACCCTAGTAATTCCAAATGTGACAAGAGTACTCCGAAAATCAACCTGCCATCCTCCGTGTTTGCATCGAATGTCGAGGAAGAAGTCGGTATGCTCAATAAAGCGGCGCCAATTTCCGGGCCACGATTGGATCTCGATCCGGATATAGTTGCTGCGATGGATGAGGATTTTGATTTTGACGATCCCGAAAATCAGCTAGAGGATAATTTTATAGAATTGGCTGACGCTGGAAGTAGCGACAGTGAGGATTCCGACAGAGAATATGGTAAGTTTATTAAGATATGTAATATTATACGTTTACCTGATCTGTGTGTAATTTTGCATTTTTAGAATACGAATTGAACGAACCAGGGAACGAACATAGTGAATCGGATGTCTCATCTAACGGTCACATGGATTTATCCGACGAAGAGGCAGATGAAGTGTGCAGTTTAAATGGACCTCAATATACTTTTAAAGATGAGGAAACTAAATCAAGGTTTACAGAATACTCTATGAGTAGCAGCGTGATGAGAAGGAATGAACAACTTACATTGCTGGATGACAAATTTGAAAAGGTTTATATTTTTATTGTTTAACCTTTAGAGGCCGGGAAAAGGACTTGAAGAGTTTTTTTTTTTTTTACTATTTTTCCCTTATTCAACACACAAATTTTGCCTGAAAACATCAAATAGCTTGTGTTTTTTGGGTGGTCGATATTTCGACCACCCCCGGCCTCTAAAGGTTAAAGTATTATGAAAGTATGTTGTATGTGTTCTTATCTTTTCTGGTTTATTACATAGATGTATGCTGCATACGATGAAAATGAAATTGGCGCTCTAGATTGTGATGAAATAGAAGGATATATCGATCATGATTCGGAATTTATTATGCAATATGCTGACGAATTTGAAAGGAAGCAGAAGGAAGATGTAAGTATGATCTAAGAGTACGATGAAAAATGTACTATTTTCACTTGTATTTGCAGACGGAAAATATCGCGGAACTTATGAAAGGCAGAATGAAGATCGTGGAAAAAGAATATTCGAGCTCAGAAGACGAAGATGCAGAAAAACTTGTTGTCGACGCTCGTGGAAAAGATAAATGGGACTGTGAAAGTATTCTTAGCACATACAGTAACATTTACAATCACCCTAAATTAATTTCGGAACCTCCCAAGGTAAAAAAATATTTAAAAGTTATGTATAAGAATTATTAATTTGAGTGATAAATATATAAATGTAATTACGTATAATATAGTAATATCAGTCTTATATGTTTGTTTCTCTTTAATAGCGATCAAAGAAAATTGAAATTGATCGAAAATATGGTATTCCAAAAAATATATTAGGCAATACTGGAAAATTAACAGCTGAAACGTTGGCTCAATTTAATTTCGAAAATAATGCGTCAAAGGGCCCACAATCTGTAGCGGAAAGTAGAAAATCTTCCTTAAGCATTTTAAGCGTAAGACCCAAAGGGGAAACTACTGATGAGAGAAGAGAAAGAAAAAAGCAGCTCAAAGAATACAGAAAAGTAATTTTATCAAACATTTATTGAGTAGATTTTATTAATTTTTGTGTTACATAATTTCTGACGATTTTAGGAAAGAAGGATAGAGCGAAAGGCGAATATCGAAGCGTTTAAAGAGGAAAAGAAACGCCAAGAGAAGATTCGGTTGAACGACAGGGTAAACGTTCAAGGAACTCGTATAGTATAAAGTTTTCGGCCAAAGTAATATGCTTTGTGACTGCGTCTTAGACTGCAGATTTAATAACAACTTCCACTTTATGTGTAAGAGATACGAATTGTATGTTAAAAACATTACAAGAGACAGGTTAAATATATATATCTATATTATATATTTATATTTGATTTAAAAAATGATAATTTTTTAGGAATATATACCTGAATATATATGTGTATAAAATATCACAATATCTACTCCATATCCTTACCAATTTTTACTGAAACCTTTTAATTCTATTTTAATTCTATTAGAAAAATCTATTTTTTAGCTTTACATTCTTAAATCGAACGAGAAGCTGTAAGATAAGGGAACTTGAAGAAGCGATTCCATGTTTAGGCTGCGTTCGGAAACGTCATCCGGGTACACACGGGTATACTCCCTTCTCCTTTTAACTCGCTGAGATAGAAAGAGAAGGGAGTATACTCGTGTGCACTCGGGTGACGTTTCCGAACGCAGCCTAACAATTTAAATTTATTCTGCATTTAAATTTTATTTGATCTATCCGGTGTCGCGATTCATCAGTTATATGACAAATTCCGGGAAGCGAATCGTGCAAAGTTTTCGTGAAACATTTTGAATTTAACGCATAGGCTCTTGAAAGGAGCTGTTAAAAACAGCTCGTGCGAATAGTCTTGGACGTCTTGGTGACCATTCGCCGGCTTTTCAATGAGAGACTAGGAGAATACGTAGGACAATCGAGTGATACGGAAGGAGCGGGGCCACGTGAGCGAGCACGAGACACGGAACGGAGCGCCGTCGTTTAAGGCGGGGCAGAGGGCGGAAGCTCCAAAGTCATATGATCGATTCGTGACAGATAGTCGTTCTCCGCTCGCAAAGATGGCTAGCCAGACGCAGGGTATTCAGCAGCTTCTGGCTGCCGAGAAGCGCGCCGCCGAGAAGGTCTCGGACGCCAGGAAACGTGAGTGCATTCGTCGCCGAAATATTTCGGGGGGGAAAGAAAAAAAAATCGCGCGCCGCGCGACGCAAATGCGCCGACTGCGATCACGGTTTCGCGGACTGTAATCTCTCGGTCGCGACGTTGACTCATTTCACTCATTTTCTGCGATTAGTGCGTGGTGCAATGAATTCTCGACGATTTTCCCGGGTCCGTGAAACGCACGGTGTAATTGCGCCGTCCAGTAACCCACGAAATTACACTTTACAGTGAGAATAGTCTTGGTTAACCTGCGTCCAATCTGTTTGTGTTACTACTAATCGTACTCGTTTACGTTTATACGAATTCAGTCGCCTGAATGCTTAGTTTTGTTCAGCTTTTAGTGAAGCTTCGATTTCTCTTCGAGATTTTGCTTTATCAATAAATATCCTGGACTGGTTAGGTTTAGGTATTAGTTCATATAACATTGACGTAATAACGTTGAGATAAAATTGAGTTTGAGTGTAATATTTTGTGTAAAAGATTTAGAAAAGATCTGGACTGCACTTGTATTACAAGTTATCTTGTACTTTCACAGGTAAGGCACGTCGTCTGAAGCAGGCCAAAGAGGAGGCTCAGGATGAGATTGAGAAATATCGACAGGAGCGAGAAAAACAGTTCCGTGATTTTGAAGCCAAAGTAAGTATTATTATTTTATTTCTGTTATATTGAAATTTTTGATATTAGATTTACACCTCATTACTTAAGTCAATCGATGACATAATGATAATATTACTCGTAGCACATGGGTTCAAAAGAGGACGTTGCTGCACGCATCGAGGCAGACACGCGAGTCAAGATAGAAGAAATGAATCAGACCGTTGCCGTGCACAAAACCACGGTAAGTCCACTCTGTCAATTTAATTGATAAATAAAAGGTAGATGTCTAAGAAAATTATAATATTGACTCTCTGTGTAATTTAGGTCATGCTTCAAATTTTGGACTTGGTGTACGACATCAAGCCGGAACTGCACAGTAATTACCGCATTGAGGTCTAAGCCGCAAGGATTGCGTCTAATAGCTATAAACATGATACGTCTTATGCTATAAATATACATTAAATATTACTGTTCACCATATCTCAATATGTATTTATCGCTGTTATATCGTATGACATGTTATATTTTATCGGAGAAACTGTATACAATGTAGCTGTAGGCAGTGATACTCAAACTATTAACTAGAATCTTTTTCTCCCGCAGTTGCTACACGACAATAATCGTATTGTTATTATCGCTGAGCTTTTCACCGGCACGTATTCGGACAGTTTGAGAATTGCTGTAACGTAGTTGCATCGTAACACAGAGAAAAGACAAAAAAAAAGTAATGTGGATGTACTCAAACCGAGTATCGTCGACCCGATGCGTCAAGGCCTAGACACATCGAGACGACGTACGGTTAAGTTAGATATGGTTAAGACGATTTAGGGTGGTGGTTACGAGTTGTATGTCGTTCGGTGTACGCCATTAGATGTCATTCCATGATTCTGTCACATCGAGGACGCGCGATTGAGATTTTCCCTACAGCCTCTCGCGGTTCACGGACACGCTCCCAGTCGACGGTGGACCGCGCGACGATGTAGCAAACATTCGAGCCTCTTATCCTTCAGCGGGAACGTTTAAATTCTCTGTTGATCTTGCGAGATGGGCAGCTTTGCCTTACATGTATATCCTTGTCTCTGTGAGCTGGTTGGTTGTCTGTACAGTATTAAGTGTTCAAAATACAAAAAAAAAAGGAAAACCCACAAAATGCTATATTTTTCGCTCTACTAACTGTTACTTTCGGATAGAACTGCATGTATGCTCGATAAAACAGCGATTTCGTCAGTAAGAGAAGAGCTACGTTTTCCACAAGGACACGTGCTAAATTTACAATGCGTATTGTGGAAAGTAGGTAAAGATTCTGCCGATATACTCTATTCGATTATGTAGGAAGTTTCGTTTCCCCGGCGCGTAAGATAATTCTTTTGAATAATTCCGCCGAATTTTGCAGTTTCAATTAGCGGAATATTTAAAGAATCGCAAAATATTTAGAGGTTTGTTAAACCTGGATCAATAACCATGTTATCGGTCTTGTCAATTATTATTGACAGTGCGTGAAAATTTGATGCGGCAATCTTCCCTCATGATTCGAGCATTTATGCATGCTGCTTTTCAATTCAAGCTAATTCCTCTTTTAGTACAGTAATCGTACGATTGCTACGGATTATCAAATTAATTTCGGACAATCTGATAAAATCGTAATAAAATTTGTTATATATATAATATTTTCTCGTTATTTTATAATCGCGCGAAATCAAAGTGATGAAATTGAGTGTTAAATTGAAGTCACAAATTATCGAATTCTACATATTCCGTTGAACTAACTTCGTATTAACTATTAGACGATCCGAAATCCGTGTCAGAATTCTGAGAATAAAATTGTCTATTTATAATTCTCTTTATTTCGTAATGCGAATATTGCTGGCGATAAACATGCGTGCGAGAAACATTTGAAGAAACAATGTATTATGCATTATATATATAGATTTTGCGCGTCCAAAGTACAAAATTACAAATAGAATTCCACCCTGAAGCCTGACGTGAATTGTAATATAAAACAACGGTTCCAAAGTTCGCGCGTACATACGCCAACAGTAGTGGCGGGGGGATGGTGGGGTGTCATCCGCGCGCGCGTGCGCGCGGTGGTGGGGACGATCAGCTGTACGTTAGTCTCCCCACTCTCCCCCACTCGCTCGGCGCGCCGCATACCCGAATGTGCCGCTCGCGTGTGCGTGCGTCCGTGTTCCAGTTCCGACGAATCCGACGTAGTATCGGACCGCGGTGCTAGCGCCACTCGATCGAGCGGCCGGAAAGCGATTCGATTTCGCGAACTGACCCGCGGCGCGGCGGCGGTGACGAGAGCGGTTAGTGCGTGTGCGTGTGCCATTCCGCGCCGAGAAATGGAAGCCGACGAGGCGCGTTCGGCCTCCGGTTACTCCGGTACGAGAGCGAGCACGTTGTTGACGCAGTTGACGTCGCACGTAGTCGTAGCGCCGCGCGAGCCCGTCGCAGTGACAGCTGTGCACGTACGTGGCTTTTGAAGTTTTGTTATGACAAAGAACGTACCGCCGGGCACGACCGGTCGCCGACCAGCCGCGTATCCGGAGGAAGAGAGACCGTCGTTATCGTCGTCTCTGTCGTCACTGTCATTGTCGTTATCCTCGTTGTCACCGTCACCGTCACCTTCGCCTTCGTCGTTCTCGTCGCAAACGTCGTAAACGTAAACGTCGTGAACGCGCGTCGCGATAAAAGTGAATAATATTGGTTCTTGTGAGGAGGAGAGTCGCAACTCGCAACGCCGGGCAACGCAACGGCGAGGAATTAGTTCGACGGGGATTCGAAGGTCGTCGAGGGAGGAACGACCGCGAAGATGTGGTGCCTCGTCAGCCAGGCCAACTCCGTCATCCTCGAGGTGCAGGTCGACCCGAAGGCCATCGGCCAGGAGTGTCTCGAAAAGGTAAGTGGTGCGCTTTTATTCTCGTTGACAATGAGATATTGGTATCGCGAATCGCGACGCACGTATGTACGTACACAGTGTGAACATAGCGCCGGGCGCGGGCAGTCCGTTTCAAATTTTATAAAGAACGAACGTTCGCGCAAATCGAATTTAACGGTAAGCACCGAATAAGTGTGGCTAATTTTCGCTTATTCTCGCCCGCGCGGCCTCCGTGTTTACGCCGTGCAATATTCGTGCTGGGTAAATCAAATTCGCCGCTAGACGCAAATACGAAACGCTTATCTTAACGTGCAAGTTACATATATCAACAATCCATATACGCTTCGTGTTAACGGACTCCAAATTCCCTCCGAGATTATGTCCACGAGGAAATATTTGCCTTCACACATTTGCTTTTTCGGTTCAAGTCGACCGTCTCGGGTCGTCTTGGATTTGACGTCAGTCGTTAATAAATTATACGGTAATGATTTAGCCTAATTATATTTATGGAAATATTTGATTTCATAAGTTTGCGTTTTTCGTTGAAATCGATCATCCTGTATTTCAGATCGAGCGTAATACAAGATAATAATGATTTATTCTGATAAAGTACTTATAATAAATAATTTTATTAGGATAATGATAAATTTTGATAAAACAAAATAAGAGATATAGCTATTTTTATCTCGTACGAGATAACATTTAATGTATTTCGGGAGTCAAAAGTCCCAGAATGACAGAACGTTATATTAGCAATTCGTCAAGTTTGACCTCGTTTCCTTTTTTGAGAGGAAGGAGAGTCGTATTGTCCCGTTTGTGTAGCATCAAATTACGATTAATCAAAATCCATCGGAGAGAGAGAGAGAGAGGAGTGTGTGAAGTCGAATCGTTCCCCCGTTCTTGTCGACCCCTGAATGATTCATCGTGCAAACTACTGCAAACTCCTCGTCTGGAGCACTTCCAGGCGCGATTCGGGACAATTGTACGCGTTTTGCAGCTCGAAGAGAGCGTGTCCTCGTGTTGCGCAACAACGCCTCGAAGCGCGGCGATACTCATGATTTCATACGAGAACGTAAGTGCGGTGTGCGCGAGGCACAATGACGGGAATGACGACAATCCCCCTCTCGACGACGAAGACCGCCGCGCCGGCCGCCGCGCCGGCTCAAAGATCGGGTTAAAAGTTAAATGAGATCGCGATTTTCGGCGCTACCTCCGTCCTTCGGCACGTAGATTTGTAAGTCGTCAAATCCTTTCAATGATTTCCGCGAATTCGCGCTCGAGCGAGTCGCGTTGATAGCGATCCCGATCGTCGATCTCTACCGAGGAAAGTTTCGCGTATACCGGCAAAGTTTAGACGCCGCGGGCGTTCTCGGTTTCGATACCAAGAAACTTCTTTCTTTCGCTCGCCTCGCGATAGTCGCGATCCGATACCTTTTTTGTCTCTCTTATACACGGATGCAATCTCGGAGTAATGTCGCGTAATTCGCGGTTGTTTTTACCGATTTGTATTGGTTGTTTTTCGCTCGTTAATCTGGGAAGCTTTGTATACGATTGCATTTTCCAATAAAAATGATTCCTGTCTATCGAGGATGCCGTCGATTAGGCTGAACTCAAACTGGTTTTAAGAAAAATTCAGAAAACGATCCAGTTTGTCCAGCTATGGAAATTTATTGGACGTTGCCTTGTCTCGCCTTGTTTCTGTTCAAAGGTCGATCGTGGGTATATCCATTCTATGTTTACGGAGATTCGCAACGATAAGCGATAAATTTGTTTAAAAGTCCTCCAGTCTTGATAACCGACGAAAACAAACGTTACCTTATCTCGAAGCGTCCGGAACGCTGATACTGATTCATGCGTTAAGTAACATTTCCACGATATATTAGGAACAAACTAGATTTATTACTCAATTCAGCGTCTATTTCTATAATTTTTGTTTCGACATGTCTAATATCTATACTAGCAGGTATAAGACGTGAGCAGATCTAGACGACGTTTTAGTAAGCGTTTGATTTATTATAAAGACGACCGCGAGACATATAGCTTGTATCGAGGGGCGTCTTTGTGTTCATCTGTTCAGGACCCTTAATGGGTTAATGTGCGTTTTGTATTACGCGAGAGTTCTTGGCCTAGGTCCTAGCTTTCACGTGCGCAACAGATGTCGTGAAGACACAAGGTCGACGTGATCTGAAAATCTCGTTTGTCACGGCAGTGTCGTTAAACGGCTCTTCGGATTTCAGGAAGGAGCTTTGGAAAGGCTCTTTGAAAAAGCTCTTCGAAAAGGCTCTTCGAAATGTATTTTTGTAACCTTACACTGCGAAAAGTCTCCCATTGCGTGAGTTTTTTTTCGAATTTATTTACCGTGGAATAGACCTGAAAGACGAGCCATTTATTGTTAGTGCAAAACTCAGGTATATACGGGAAAGCACGAAATATTTAGAGGAAATGCAAATTTTCGTCCGCGTGATCGTATTTTGCGTTAGATTTGTAGGAGAGTTTTAAATTTTGCCCTATGAGCGGAATTAGATAGCGCTAGCTCGCCCTTCTCTTAGAGACATTGCATTTCTTCTAACCGGGTCCTCATAAAAATATCCTTTCCTTCACGAAATGCGTCTGATTGTGAGCGTAGGAGCGTCGCTCGGACGGCAACTCATTTGGTTTCTATTACACACTCCTTATGCTCGCTGCATTATCATTCCTATAAGTTGCGCTTGAGACTGTGGCAGCGGGAAGGGAGAGAGATGGTAACGGAGGATATCAGAACGATCGTATTCAATTTATCTCCGACCCGGTGTCACCCCGCGACCATCTCCAGGATTTTTCTCCGAGAATCAATTCTCATTTTTTTTCGCCGGTGCGGTTCTATTTAAAAATGAAACATATACGAGAGCACATATATGTATAAGAGCTGGGACGTTACAAATAACTCGATGTCCTTCACGATCTACAAGTTGTTATCGACACAAAGAAGGTTGCGTGACCAATATGAAACAGAAAATCTGCATTGGTTTTAATTATCTGTATTGTTCTCAATTATTTGTATATTTAATATTTAAAAATACTTATAAAATATTTTTATTTATACTCGATATTTATAGAAGAGTAATCTTTATTCACGACTTATTGACATTTGTGCTTGGATATCGTAATCTGCTACTGATAAAAGTATAATCAATGCCGTTTCGTATTGATAAGCTTGAACATTGTATGATTTATTTTTGTTGTGATGATTTCGTTCTCTGGATTAGATTATTTTGGATTAGCTACGAATCGCTTATGCTAGTCTGCTTTCCAGCATCCGTGATCCGTGACCCGTCGACCACTCTACACTCACGTTTATCGTGTACGTGTCGCTCGGAGGAGGAACCGGTTATCATGCGCGTCGAAAATAGCCTCGAAGGTTGGGATGGACCGAAAATAAATCTCCGGGCTTCTCCGTGTACAGTCGTTCGTTACGCGCTTGTTCTCCGTTCGGAAAGGTGCTCTCCTGATACGCAGGTACACACTCCGCGTGATCGGCGTGATGCGTGATGCGATTCGTCGGGTATTGCAATTAATTGCGACTCCGTTGCCGTTAACTGTGATTGCTCAGTCGACTGCTGGATAATTACTGCCCGAATTGTTAATCCGCGGTTTCCCATGGAGAACGCGTGCGATTTTAATAAACGCGAAAGGAGTCCCGGCGATACGAGTAATTACACGTTACACAAATGGCATGGAACTTTAACTACGCGCGCTCATCAAACGAAATTGCACCGCCGTGCGCCAAAACTCCCGACATTCGCACAACCTTTGTTGAAGGGCTGCAAACTAAACTCGACCAGTGTGCTCTGGGCAAACAAGGATGCAATGGGAGACTTCCGGCGGCGTGATGTGTTTACCTCTAATATCAATCCGTATCGTGCGCCGACGACGATTACGATGCGCCCAAGTGGGTCAGGCAGCCTAACTAGGTCGCAATTTCACTGACCATCGCTTTATTAGGTTCTCTACCTGCAAGATTCTCGTACGTACGCGTTTCCCGCGCGCAATCAGCAAATCGCGGCTCCGATCACGTTACGTTGCTTACGATTCTTACGAAATAAGATGCAAGCTCAAGTTTTTTTTTTATTGTGCCAAGCGCATTTATTATGTAACTAAGAAGATCGCGCGCTTGTGTGTAATAAATATATTTCATGGGACATCCCTTTGTTATTAATGGTGAATTGAGGATTGAGCGACTTCCTCTTTCTCTCCGAATTCTATCCTACTACTGGACAGAAAAATTTGTCTTCGATCAATACCATTCTTACCGTTTCGTACGATACGTTCGTTCCATCCTATTCAAGCAGTTTCTTAGGTTACTGTACATATTCATATGTATGTTATATATGAAGGCTTTTATATCGCCTTGTGGAGCTTCCCTATTGCGATATCGACAATACTCTGCTTTCGTTATATCGATTTCATCGCAAATACCCGTGTCGCGCGGAGCATATGAAGCACGTATCGACTCAGAAAGAAACCTGCGCGATCGCGAGACGACACATGAAATTTTCCCATCGGCTTATAGGCAGCGGCGCGTCGTCGCGCCGCTATGGAAATTAGGTCGAAATTGGCCGGAATTCAATCCGGGAATTCAATTTGCTGTCGTCTTTGTGCCCCGCGGAGTCAATCCGATCGACGCGCGCGCGTGTACGGCAGACGTTTTCGAGATCTAATTTGCGTTTACTAGGAGCCTATTTCCCGCTCTGTTCGCGTCATGCGAGATGAACGGTAAAAGGAGCGGGCGAACATCTAAACTCTCCTGCCAGTCTCTCGTGCACGACACAGGATCGCGCGCGTTCTCTCTCTCTCTCTCTCTCTCTCTCTCTCTCTCTCTCTCTTCCTCTCTCTCTTTGTACGTGACAAAGCGAGAGACGCATCCCCTTACGTTCGATTTGTTACAGTCCCAACTGACATCGCGGAGAATCCCGCTTTCGTCTGATCATATTTGACTGACAGTCACTCCGATTGATTCGCGTTAATTCCTCTCTCAATCGGTCAAAATTTACGTTCAATTGCATACAAAATGTAATGATACAATGCGAAAATTTATCATAACTTTAATCGATGATTTATAACTATATCGACCGTCACCGATTCGATAATTTATTTATTGTCGCATTGATAGTTAGATCGTATCGAATGAAAATTATTAATGCGTTTTGCAATGATAATAAATCACATGTGTTCGATTTGGCGAAGAATAATCTTAAATCGCCAGTTATGCGATCTGTGTGTGCATACACAACGCACGTTTTATCGTCGAATAATCATAATAGTCCATAATTTTGACATGTTAAATTATGGAATATTAAAAATTATGCTACAATTAATTTAAAGTTAAGTAAAAGGCAGATACGTCAAATACGATTACGTATTTGTTTATTAGCGCACATATATTTTTTATAATAACTAGGATATTATAAAGCGCGCGCCTTTTGTTCTCGAGTATGTATTATGTATTTTTTAAGCGAATAAGAAAGGAGGACGCGCTAATTTCTACGGTTGGTTTTATCGGCTACAGTGCGCAGGTGTATCCCATCGAATCATAATAATATAATCTTCTGCCGAATCTGCATTCAATATTGTGCGATTTGAATATCCGCCGGCGGAGATACACGTGCGCGTTTGCATACATTCATATTTGAAATCCAGGCATCCGTAGCTAGAATATTAAAGGCCGCTTCTGGCTTTTATTTTCTTATTATTCATAAAAATCGCGAGGATTTTACTTTGTAACTTAGAAATGTGAAATCCTTTAAAATGTCTTACAAAAAGGTTGAAGGCACTATAATCGTTATTTGAATATTTTTATTCATACGTTTCTTTTTTATTTTTATTTAGCAAAGTTATCTCTATAATAATTTATTTTGATGATAGGAGTACAACGTTGAGCGCGATGCGCACACCGGTCGCGCGTACCTCAAACGGCGGGCACTTGTCATATTATAATAATGGATTGTATTGTTCATGCGCTTCGGATTTCGACCTTTCTCGGAGGCATTCCACGTTTGATTTATAATATATATGCAATAAATACGATAAGTAAGCGTTAGTGACTCGGCGAACCTAGAGCAATCGATATATTGGTTTGGCGGCTGTTAGTGCGACTGAACTCGCCGCGGTCTCGGATACCGCGGGTTCGGCGATCTCCCCCCGGTTCGACAATTCACACACGATGCCCACGCGTGATCGGGCCGTGCGGCATCAGCCGTTACAAGAATCTACATACACGTTATTTATCTAGAATTTTATTTATCGACGATTTCACAATTCATGACATTTTCAAGTAAATGTCGTAATATATTGATATACACGTAAACATGTTTTGACATAAAAGAAGTTATTACTTTATACATTATTATATTTCTCTTATCTCATGTTTATTCTTACAATCTTCAACGTTATGTAAAAGTTTACGAGTGTATAATCACAGTAGTAATGTCATTAATCTCGTTTCACATTTCATAGTACTTAAAAATATATTCGTACTCCTATAAATTTTTATTTGGGGAATAAATAAAAAAACGAACCTTTATATCACGTGAGATAATGAACATTTCAAGCTGTTAATACGTTCTTTATTTTTACGAGCTTGGACAGAGCGTCCGGAGGCAACTCAGCACTGTTTATTATCAATGTTACTTTCCCATAAAGCTCCTTGACTTAAAGGACTCTGGTGGTCTAGGAGATAACAGCTTGAGCGAGTCGGACCTGAATTTCAGTCGTCTCTTATGGACTTTCCCAAGTGTTTTGTTTCCCTGTCTTTCGGAAAAATAACCTGAGCTCTGCTCAAGAGAGATATTAAACTTGGATGCCATGATACTGTATAACGTATCTTGAATCTACCGCGCTTCCTTTCACTTCGTATCGGAGAAGCAAACCGAAGGAATTCGTGTACAAATTCTTAATCAGCGATTTTCCATCCGAAAGAGACTTCGAATTCCTGAACACGCGTCGCGAAGAATTTAAATACTTTTCCGAGCTCCATTCGAAGTCACTTTGGCAACCCGCGGAAAATATACGATATCCGATCGAAGACCTTTTCGTATGCGTAAGAGGATCCTCTCGCCGTGGCACATGAAATTTTATGACGCCATTCGGTTCGTGCGATTGGCCGATTCTGATTTCCATCGCCGGAAGCATCTGCTGTCCGTCGTATTTTTTTTCTATTCCTTTTCGTCATGCGATAAATTGACGAAATGACTGTTTCGGAAGTCCGTTCGATCGCATGACTAAATCGATATCGCTGCGAGAGAGTTTGACATTGTCGCTCGTATAAAAATGGAGTGATTAAAGAAGTGCCGTTAGATCGTTAAAACTCTTGACGAATTTCGTGGAGTTCGCGAGTTGCCGCAAAGGACGTTACCAGCGGAATAAAACTTCGCGAAACGAGTGAAACTCGAAATTATACGATTACGTTTACCACCGAGCGCAGTGCCAATAAATGGGATAAATGCAGTGAACGTGTTCCGTAGAATTCTACTAACTTTACAGTCGTCTATATTTTCTTTCACCTGGATCACAATCTTAAACTTTTTGCAATGCTCGCGTATTTGCGAGAGTACCGCCACGCACGCGAAGTATAATGCCGTCTTTATTCTAGATACGATTCTTCCGCTCTTTATGGATCTTTCCGAATGGCATAAACTCGGGACGATGGTATCGTGAACACCCGTGTAAATAATGAAACGTGCCTAAGTACCGCGTTTTATAACGTAGTATTTTCCGTTACACTCGCCTTGGGACACTCCAGACTGATAATTCTCCATATTGTTTATAATTTATTTCCTGAACGATCGTCCGAGGAATTATCGGAGTCTAATAGAAGAATTAATACCTCGCATATTAGAATATATAGAGCGTATTGTAACGTAATGTACATTTAATTTGGTGTCTCCTCTTGGGCTTAAATCGTAGATATATAATTGCGGAGTCAATTAATTCTGAAAATAGAGGGGTTTCGCCGAATTAAACTTCAGGTACGTAAAATAGATGAAAATAGAAGAAAACTTTCTCCGCAAATTTCAAGTAAACTTCGCGAGAATTTCAACTCGCGGCCAAGTTATTAATGTTGGAAACACAGAAATTACACGCAAATCTCATGCATCACCTTTGGTACCGTTGTTTTACCTTCCATATCGCAGAATGGAACATTTGTCGTTCCACTTTCCAAGTATACCGAGACTTTTGTTATATCTTCTAAAAGTACAGGGCTGGCATTATAATTTTTTCCCCTCAAAGGAGAATTTGAAATTCAATTAACTCTTCGTTCCCGGAAGATCGCCGCGAAGTCCGCGATTTACCTTTTTCTGGTGGCACCGAGACTGTACCGGCAACTTTATCGCACTTTTGCAATCAGTTTCTACGGCGCGTCTGGCGTAAAGTAAAAGTCTTACGATCAACAACTTCCGAGGAGGATCGCCGTCGATTCTCTCTCCCCTGGTTGCGGCCGTCCGGCGGGCTCTCTTGCCAGCAAAAGATAAAAGTTAATCTCGCGAAATAACGTGGATATGCAAATACGCGGAGAATAGGGTGGACGACGGTCTCTCTCTATCTCTCTTCTTCTCTTTTCTTTTTCTCTCTCTTGTCGTGTATGTTCTTTCCTCGGACGGTTTCTTGGAGCGGTTGAAAATCTCCGCGGCAGCACGGCGTCGTGCCGCAGTTCGTTTAAAATGCAAATGACAGCATTAATATTTGCCCTAAGTGCTCCGTTTCCGTTTCGTACAGAGCTACCTGCCATCGGTGCGAAGCGCGTGTATGCAACCGCGAGATTGTTAGGAACACGTGTGCACATACGTGCATACGAAAGAGAGAGAAAGAGAGAGAGGCGAGCGTGCGGGACGGCACTTGGATTAAATCGCGTAAATTTTAATTGTACCGGTCTAATGCTGGCAGAACGGCAGCTATGGAGCATTATGGAGCTAGCTGAAGCTAGACTGCCGGAGAATATTTGCCCCGTGGGACGGATTCGTTACTCTTTCTCCCCGTATATTTAACTACACGCAGAAAATTACAAATCAACGATGTATAAGGAATATTGTTTTGATATCATTGTTCTGTATTTAAAATAGAAATCTAGCGTAAAAACGTATATTTGATTTCTTTCATACTCGAAAATGGTGCATCACAGTTTGTGCCTTGGAAGTCGTTTTCCTTTCTTTTCTCTCGTCGCGTGACTTCGCGTGATGCTCTCGTCTGTTGCAAGTGTTGCAACACCTGCCCGAACGGCGGGTTGATTTCGGTTTCCGGATGTGCCACCGGCCACTGTAAATCCTCGTCCATATCTCGCTCACTGATCCGGCCATGCGTGCTCTCCCCTTATCTCGCGCGACGCCGCCGAAGCCGTTAGCGAAGCCGCGCCGAGTCTCGTTACCGAAAGCCCAAAGGGGGTCGGAAGTTTAATTAGGCGTACGGACGACATCCGATCTTCTTCTCGCGGTCGGCGGAAATGCTCATTTAACTTGAGCCATTTCCGAATTTCACGTGGAACCACCGTCGCAGTCGCGCCCCGCGTTGTTTTCGGGCACGCGCTGAAAAGCCACCGCCACGCCGTCAGTGTCATAGGAATCTCATTACGCTACTTAATTGCGTTTCGCGGAAATCCTTCTGCCGGCGAATGGGGGCTTTCTCTATGCTCCGCGACGCGACTTCCTATTCCTATCTGTCCCGTGGGATGGCTGGATGTAGTAGAGCAAAGACGCTACTTTTCGATCTCACCCATATTTCGTCGATGATGTAGCTCTGTTCGTCAGCTTTATTCGAATGTGAAGGATGAATAAAACTATAAGTACTAAAAGCGAAAGAAACAGTCTCGCCACGATTACAAGTATTCTCGCATGATTCAAGGACGTGAATGCTCGTAATACACGAAACTTTTAATGTGTCTCGCTTGTTGCGTATACTTTCTTCGCGCTCCGAATATATTCTTGGAAGCAGTTTCTTTTTAAAATTCCTGGATAAATAATACTGAAAATACTCTACTAGCTTTACCTTTAAAAATTATTACCTTTAAAAATTATCTTGTTTAAACTAAAACTTTCAAATTTACCGATAAAAAGTTAAACCTTCAGACTCGAGAAATGTAAATATTGTCAAATGTGCTCGAAGAAAAAAAAGATGAAAGACCTTCGAGAGACAAATTATATTTCGCAAATTATTTGTCACTTAATTAGCCGCGAGAGATAATGAAGTTGTCGAACTATCAGGTCATTTAAGGTATTCTGTAATTACTTTTTGAATAGGATAGACGTTATATATTTTTTCTGGGTCTCGGAACTTTGTGATCTAAGTGAATATTAAAAGAACTATGCTGCCTTCTAGGGAATTTGCTCGATACGTAATCCAATGTAAGCGGTTAGCAACTCCCCGGGGGTTGAGCGCAATTTCCGTTTATCGCGCGCAGTTTTTAATCGCTTTACTAGCACATAAACTGTCAGCGTTACGCATATTTCTCAGTGAGTTTTCGCCAAGTCCTTCTCTTGACATCTCGTACCTCTTGACATACTGAAGTAGACTCGCGTGTACACTCTTGAAGAAAATTTACGCGATTTACTACTCTCTACAAACAACATCAATCTCTCTAACTGATCCAATAAATTGCACCTCGTCTAAATGTAAAATTGATCTTTGCGATACGTCACGATACATTATTTACACAACTCGCTTTCAAAGCTCCCCGTTTGATCTTCGAAAACAGCGCAGTATCAGGGTCACTTGACTGAATAATTATTTCGCGAAAACATTGCGCGTACGACTTGCCTTTTTCCCCCCTTCACTTTGGATGATTAACTAAAGACGTTCTCTCGAAAAGGGTAACGTATAAATTCGGCTGATGACCCTGCCTTCATAACCCGTACGCGATAAGTTTATGCAACGCGCGAGTTTTCGTCGAGTCTCAAGCGTCGTCAGGTGCTGCGACAACGGTGTATCTAATTAATAGGATTAATTAAGAACTTTACGCCGACTCCCGGGCAAGTCCTGGGTAACTTCGCGACGATTTTTCTTTAACCTCGTCCCTGACGACTCTGCGCGTACGCAATTACGTTACGTGGGTTAGCTGCGTGCTCGTCCTTGCATACGTATACCAGTGCAACTGTGGCGAGAAATTCGCGAACTGAATTCTAAATGAGGGCGAGAATGTATTTGCACGAAATTCTCATGAGATTGGGTGGAATAATATTTTTGTAGATATCTCTCTCTCTCTCTTTCTCTTTATTTTTATGTTCTTACATTTTCCTTTCTTTATTAAAGTAAGGTTGTATAGACCATGTACAAATTTAGGTAGATTGTAAAGTAAGATCATTGCTCAAAGATTGTAAACAAGGTCTCTTGAAGGCGCATATAATAAATGATGTCGCGATACTTTCCTCTTCAACGATCGGATAGCAATTTGCTCGTTCGCTCCGCGTCTCGCACGTCTCTGTCTGTTCATCGCGCATTCACGGAGCAGTTCTCGACTGCTATAACATCGTTAAGGTCCACCATCCGTATAATTGGACCATGGCAGCAATTTTGCAGTCGTAAAGAAATTAAGACGCCGTCTGCTTGACGAGGACGTGTTTACGCGCGACCGAGTCTCAAAGGTAATCGACGCCGTGGAAAACGGGGGAAGCGGAAAAACGGAGGATCACGTTCGTCGTCCTCGTCGTCGTCGTTGTCGTTGGAGGCGCTCGATCTGGCACCAGGGCTGTTCATCACCGAGGCGCCCGACGCCCCTTAAATGCCTCCTCCGTGGGTTTTAAAACTTTTAGCGACGGTCGTATCCGCGCTCCGGAACTACCTCATCGATTGTTTTATAGCCATTGCGGTCCCGCGAGATTTGTTTCCGCCGTCATCTTCCGTGAAGCGTCCCTTTCCCCCTCACTTCACTCATCCTCCCGGGGGATTTTCTATCCGAGAAAAAAATACCGTGTAGCCGAGAATTCATCGTGACCCTCTTCACCGATATCCGATTCGAAATTGAAAACAGGCACGAGGGGCCGTCTTCCCTACTCACAGGTTCCTACGGTAGGATACAACCACCCCCTTAATTTCCCATTGTCGCTCAATCCGTTTGGGATAGAAAGATGTTGGTGGTAAAGCTTGTATGTAATGAATTAAGGATAAATAACGGCATGTCTTTTCTATTGGAGTCGCGAGCGTAACGGTTTGGGCAATATCGCGCGGTAAAAAAAATAGAAAATACAAATATCCCGTAGTATAAAAATAGAATTTGCAACGAATGAAAAGATAAATACGTATCATCGCGGACAGATATTTCGTGCTTCACGGAAGTAGTTCTTTAATTTAATTTGGTTTAATTTAACTTAGCACATTTGAAGTTTTCCAGCTTTAAAAGTCCGAACTTTAAGTAACCCGTTGTCCCAGTTTCGAGATATCAATATGTTAGACGCCCGCGTTGCGACGCAGTGCGCGACATTCGTGTGCGCTATATGCAAATGAGGAAGCTGAATGGAGAGCGCATCGTGATACATTGTTGGTGATATCTCGTACTTGCGCACAGGGACAAAAAGGCGCCTCTTGATATCGTTAGATACCAAACGAGCTCCCGCGAAACGCCGCGTTTTGTTGCATCTTTTATCGACTGCAATTACGCGTTCCTCCCCGGCTGGACAATCATATTCTCATTTTCGTCGACCTTATTAAATAACGAGCTTCCCGTTCTCTCTACCCGAGGCTTTTATTATGCCTGATATCTTCATTTCCGCGCCGTTTTATTGCCTTCCGCGATGGCTTCGCCGCGCGATAAATGCAGACGGCGTTTATTTTTTCCGAGAGGATTTACGCGAAAGGATGTGATTAGGCTCGCGATTTCATGCACGATACTTACGCTTTTTTTATTAGTGTCGTGTCAAAATCAAAGTGAGGCATACGTCTTGTTCACTCGGATGTACGGGAAATAATATATTTTACATTACATTCGTGTTACATTTCACGCGTATAATATACAATGCGACGTAGTCACCTTTTTATTATGCCTCGAGCTATTTGCTTCGAAGCAATTTTATTTTATTGATTCCGCACATGGTACTCGTGACGGATCCGAGCTCTACCAAAAGAATTGATATCTCGTGCGAAGCATGTTTCCAATAACCCGCAGAAAACAGACACACGGTAGCGGTACGTTCAATATGTCTCTTGTGCCCTGTATATTAGATATCGTCGTCGCTAGTTTTCGCCCCGGTTCCCGTTATGCCGGGGTTAAACACGATACATCCCTTCGTTCTCCCCTCGGCTTTCGTGAGTGGCGGACGGGTAAAGAAGCGGCCGAGTAACAAAGCCTCTTTGCAACTCTCACTGGCGTTCACCGCGCTGAATAAAGCAATATCTCGGGGTTTCTCCAGTCCCGGGCGTTCTGCGCGCGAACAAGGGCCTGTTATTACATCGGAAAATTGCTGGACTGTTCCGTATTTCTCCTTTTCCCGCTCTGCGCATCAACCGGAGCGGACCATCTCCCGTTTTCCAAAGTTCATTTCGCGCTCCGTCCGGCCACTTCGCGTTAGCACACGCATGGAAAAGCCATCAGCCTGCCATCCCTCTCTTTCTCTCCTATCCACTTCTCTGTCCTGATCGCGGTTCCCATTGTCTCATCACGCACGAGTTGTCGCGAGATAGATGGATCGGCATTATCGCGCGAAACGAGATCTCGCGGGTTGGTTCGATGATTGTTTTTTAACTATCTCTTGTACAATCGCGTAATCGCTTCGCTTCGCGTCGTGGTTTCTTCCCCGCCGTGTCGTTTCCATCTCGTTGCCAGCGACTGCTCGGTCGTTGAAAGCTTTTTTTTTTGGTTGATTGAAACCGCTAAATCGATTATCGCGCGTCACGCGAGATGACTACGCGATGTTAACAACGAGTCTGCGTTATCGTGCGATCGGGTTTTTTGTCACGGCTCAAGGAAATAAATCGATGAGAGGATAAACGTGTAAAAATATGTTACGATAAGCGAACGCATATAGAAAACCACATTGAAAATATAGATTAATAATCGATTAATATTTTATAAACGATATCGTTTATACTGCTTAACGCCATGACTGACGTTACAGCCGCGGTGCCGCGGTTAACATCGTTAACCACTCTCTCAATTTTGAACGTAGTTACGGAAGTTGCCGATGCGAAACTTCCCCCGCAATTGACAGATTAATTAGTGACGTACGTAATCAAGCCTAAACTCAACCTAATTGATGACTGTAACCCGCTAATCGCCAGTATCGCCAATTAAATTTTCGCATACGTTACGAATCAATATTGCTAATTGGCGTAACGCGTGTGGCGGCGCGATACCGCAAAATCAGAATGTGTTATTTTGCGCCACCGGCACCGCCGGATTTGCGATCGAGTTCTTTCGTTCCCTCCGTTTGTTTCCATCGTCAATCACGACATGCGATTGTACGACGTATGATTACGTCGTTAGGCGCGGTGGCGTGTAATAAAGCTCTTCGCCGAATGCGATTGAATGTCATTAGGACAGCCAAATGGCCTGTCATTACTACGCGATGTTCTGCACGTGAATTTACGAACATCGTCGAAATGGGAGCTCGTAGGTGGATGAAATGGAAGCATCCCGCGTCGACTTTCTAATCGTCAATTAAGGAAAATACGCGAAAGAAAAGTCGCGTTTACGCTGGAATGATATTCGCGAAAACGTTCGCCCGTTCTTACCTCGAGTTTCACCGTAATTAAGGAAAAGCCATGGTGGGGATTGATCGCGAGGTAACCGTTGACTCATCGATAAGTGCACCATTACGCGCGAAATTGCTCGAGAAAGTTTTGACAGTGGCGTAACTAGAGTCTTTCGGCCTCTGTGAGCACGACGTTTCTATTTTACCGCAGAAAGAAACCAAAGGCGAAAGTGTATTAATTAATGTTTGGATAGATTACAAAAAAATGGACTAGATATAATATTATATTACTTTCTAATTTTTTAACTTTTTACTTGGTATTTTTCGAGTGAGAGATAAGCGTCGTCAATTTTTGGTAAAAGAAAACTGTTATATATCTAACAAATTTTGAATAGTCAACCAAATACCGACACCGTCTTGTCGTCGCAGAACGCGGTTGCGAGAAAATTCAGAAAGTCTCGTCGCGCGATGGATAGCTTGACGTTTTGTAAAGTTGGAATTATAGTAGGAGAAAAGTTTCGTTGAGATTCGTTGAAGAGTTCCGTTTACTCTTCCTTTCCAGTTTGCATATTCCATCTTGCATTTGCAAACCGGGTGCAGAATTATGAGGACAAAGTACAGGACGCGAAGTGAAAAACTGCGAAGTCTCTTCGCACTTTGGAACAGGACTGTAAAGCTGAAGAAACGTATTTTCACTCTTACAAAGTTGTTTGCGCGCGCGGCTGAATATTTTGTAATTGAAATAGCAGTTGCGTCAACACGGGCGACTGTGTGTTACAGTGTAATTTATTATCAATTAAGCCGTGCACTAGCGGGAAATAATAATCGAGCGCGCTAAAGCGCGCATTAAAATACCGCATTGTGACCAATTAAATCGGCTAGTTTGGCAATCACATCGAGCGCGTAATCAGTCGAAATTTCGTCAACAGATTTACGTCACGTCGTTTTCGTTTATCGGGTCAAATTTGACTTGCGTGGAGTTTCGGAATCTCGTCGCGCGATATTACGGGAATTCGACGAGCGGGAGCGGCGAAATGCCACGTACGTAGGAAAGGACGTGTATATCGAGGCATACTCGAGAGGGATACGTTCTCGAAGGACATCGCTGAACGATCGGATTCCTGATATCGACGAGATGAAACGCGCGGAGACGAACGTCCTCGAATTTGCTACGACTTCGGCAGCGCGTGTGTTATGATGATACAGGATGAGACCATGGCAAACTATATCCATCATCTCAGATGTCATTCGAAGCGAATATATATATAGTATATAGGATCGGATAAGTCAGCATAGGAAATGACGCGTTGCAAGTATTATAACAAGTAAACCACATTGGATATCCAATGTAGCTAAGTGCAGAGTTTCATACATGTATATCCACAATCCATTTACAAACTCTACAATTCTCCAGATTTTAATTTTTATTACCAATTCTAATGCGTTTGTTTTATTATACAAAGTGAACGACTTTTCCTGTAGAAAGACTATTTGCAATTTACAATTTAATCTTTTTTATTTTGGGTGATTTGCCTGGTGTAAACGTGAAAAGGGTAAAACCGTGTAAATTCGACTTTGAAATACTAGCCGGCGCGGTGTCTCTCGCGTTAACATCTTTCCGCTGCCATACGCATTCATATAAACCCAGAAACACATAGCTATTCTCGCAGGATATATCCCGCTTTTACGATTCTCAGAGCAATATCTTATACAAGATGGCTCCGCGGAATGTTGATCTCTTTCGATGTTATTTCGCAGATCTGCGGTTATAAGATTTTAAATATGTTATTGTAATTTGTTAACAAGGCGAAAACCTCGTTCATTTATTTCATAGAACAGGTCAAACGCACAATGAATCGTACGTATATGCTTTTGTAAATGTAATCGAAATACGTTTTAATTAATCATTTTATATAATGCTTCCAATAATCATACTTTACAAGTGCAATTTATTGCCAAAGGGTATTTTTATATATCTGTATTTCTGTCTGTTAAAAGTTTATAATTATTTTTTTAAATCTTCGATGTGCATTTTGTGTAAGAAAATGCATTATTTTCTCTGTCTATTATTATTCCATTAATTGTACCGAATTAAATCGTTCGCAATCTATCAGTTATTAATAACGGAAAAAACCGAATGAAGCAAGCGAATGAGAGAATAGGATCGACGAAGTCGATAAGCTTCGGTGTTGGTACGTCGAAATTGTCCGCAGAATTGGACGGGGATTGTTCGTTCGGCAGATTGAATGCCCAAGTGATCAGTTTGCTTGTAGGTCACGGATGTATGTATAAGCGAACGAAACGTAAACGAAAAATCGCCCACGATGCGCCACCGATGCAGTCGCCGATGCGTCAGTCTCGTTGCGCCACAAGGACTTTCGCGTCCTATTCTGTGGAGTGGAAGATTTCGCATTAAGAATAATGGCGAAGTGGAGAGTTGGATCTAATGGCAGTACTTTGCGACATAAATTTCAGTGACCCAGTTATTAGCTTGGAGAATAATCGAGATGTGGAAAATCGATGAGCTGCAGAAGCTCTCTTTTTTTTTCGCGAGCTTCGAGCACAGCGGTAATGGCTTAAGTTCTTCTAGCACTCCAAACGCCGACTACGAAATGAAAATTATAATCGTGTATGCGTAACTCTTACGCGAGTACGCAATCGATGGTTCTATTATAATGAGTTTCGTATTTGACTTTGCAATTTTTCACGTGCGTACGCTCTACTCATGAGTTTTGTCCGTTCGACCCTGTCCTCTTCGCGAGCGACACAACTCGGACGTGACTTGTACGACGGCGCGGAAAAGCAACGATATCTGGGTCACTAGTCGGATAGAATGCCAGCAACGATTGGATTTTTAACGGCGGTGGCGGAAATTGGACGAAATGCATTAAATCGGGGCAGGCCTGGCAGCCGGAAATGAAGAGATCGTTGAATAACCTATACGGCTACCGCGGCGTTCCTGCCTTCTCTTGACCGTATCTCAGCTCCGTGAATTAGCCGTTCAACATGTTTGTGACCATTTATTGTCGGATAGTTCCCGAAAGTGGCATCTCGATTCACCTTGCGCGTTCAGTCTGCATTCGAGATATTGTTCCCTCTTTTCCGCTCACAAAAATCGAAGTTTATATTTCTTATCGAGGATCAATAATAATAATTTTATCGAAGTGCAAGTGAAATGAAATATTATACATATATAAGTAAGATAGGCATTATATCAAATATCGATTTAAAAGTGAGAAATAATAATTTGGTGGAAAGTGGGAAACAATTAATTTGAAAGTAAAGCAGGCAATAAATTAAAATATTTTATTGCAGCATATGAGAAGCCAGCCTGAAATTTCATTAATGAACTTTTGCCTGTAAAGGGCTACAAATGAAAAGTAGCAACACTCCAATGATAATAAAAAATTGGTAGGACGCGTACAAGGAAACGATAGTCCTTATTTGTAATAAATTACCAAAATCCTGTAAGGTTTTTTATCTGCTCTTATCGGAGTATATTTCGCGCTTTGTGCTCTCTAAATCTGAATCAGTGAATAGTCACTGATATCAGTGTAAAGTGACTATTCACTGATTCATATTTAGGGAGTGTCCATTCAGGTACGCCACAACGACTCTTGGACCGATAAACTGTTGGGCACGACGTGCGTACGATAAATTCTACGATTACTTGGTTTTCCGATAAACTGTACTATTAGTCTAACCAGCGATAAACCACACGATTACGATGCACTGTAAACTGCCGGATTACACGAACCACCGATAAGCTACTTGTCGCGCTAACGAACACTTCTCCTCCCCGATCCAGATTTTGTAAATACCAGTTGTACGAGGATTATAGAATCTCCAAGATGACGTCGATGACGAGACGAGTCTCGTCCCATTTTGATTGAGGCCGGCTTTTTTTAGTTTCAACTCGATGCGGGTAGTGGCATTTCAATGCGCGATGTATGCACTATAAAAAGGAGCGCATAGCAATGCGGTCTGCCGCAAAAATCGGTCGATTAATCTTCCGTCCACAGTCCACCGAGCAAAATCATTCCCGCGCGTCACTGTTTGTTGACGTAGCACCCTGACGAAGCTTCATAAAAAATTCATAGGTGCGGTGCAATTCGTATTCGATGAAACTCGGGCGAGAATTCGCCACCGTCGCGTCGCGTCGAGCCGTTGCGAAGGCTTCGTCGGGAATTTGTCACGAGGGGAATTAACGTTTTTCGTTTAGCTGTCCGACCATTCGTGCGAATAGTCGCCAAAATTTTTTCACGAAAACGGGTCGGGCGATCGAAGTTATTGTCAAGCCCGACGACTAATTTTAAGAGGAAAAAAAGAATATATAAAGTTGTTTTTCTTTTGGAAGATTTAGTCCTTTTTATTATTATTATTTTCTGGTCTCGTATTCATAACGTCAATACGCAGACGAAATAGAATTTCGGAATATAACCGACTTATTTTTTACGGTCGAAAATAAAACAGAAATAAAACTATATAAGAAGTAAAAGCGATACGAGATAATACAAATAGATATAAGATGCTCGTAGCAAAATCTAGTTACACGTAAGCTCAGATCTCATACGAAAAGATCATGATTAGAAAATTAGAAGGCAGAAGAAGTTAGATATCGACAATCGAAATTAAAACTAGTTACGCCCGAATACGTAGATTTATATGGAAATGGATTTCTTATCAAAGAGAAATTATGGAAGCCTGATTGAATGATAATGTCAGAAGTTTTTAGCTACTTTAAATTATACTTTTTCTGTAAATAAGATTAAAAGATTCTTTAATACGTTCGCGAAGTTTAAATCAGTAAATTTAGCGATTTATGTTTTTTCATTTTATTTGTCATACAATTCAACGTTTTGATCGTTATTTACTTTTAATTTGATTCGCTGGTATTATTGCATTTATCACACTGTTGTGCGAGTAAACA
Source organism: Temnothorax nylanderi (assembly GCF_030848795.1). NCBI lineage: Eukaryota > Metazoa > Arthropoda > Insecta > Hymenoptera > Formicidae > Temnothorax > Temnothorax nylanderi. The sequence continues at coordinate 418,348 of NW_027249135.1, forward strand.
ATGATGCTGTTGGCCAAGTCGATTGCTGTAATCTGATTTATATTTTATCGATCTCTCGAATAAAAAATTGAATAGGCGAGGTAGACTTCTTTCACGCATGTTTATTTTCAAAGTGTCTCAATAACATCACGCGCACTAATTACCCTTATTTTAAACCTTCCTACGAAAATCGAAAAAAATACTGGCATCTTCGACTTTTTGGGAGGGAAAAATATTTGTATCTTCAATTTTTCGGAAATTTCGACAATTTAGTTCTATTTAAAATACGGTACTTTTGCATAGACTTCACTATTGGCAAGCAATATACAATTGTGCGACAATAATGAGGTACGTACACGTCGGCGCGATACCCGAGACGCGTTCGCGAGTAAATAGTCGCTGACAGGAGCGTCGCGTCGGGAAGTTTCTTCTTTGAAAGAAAGCGCGCTGCCGCTGGTGCAGTAAGTAAGAAACTGCAGTGCGCACATGACACGAACGGCATAAAGTTGTTATTGTATTTACGTTTGTCATACGAGGGAAGAGAACAAAGCGGAAAGACAGAAAGTACGTTACGCGGGATGGAGGACGACGACGGAGTGCATGGAAAGGCTCACGATCAGCACTATTCCCCGGGGACAGCTCTCCCCCGGAGATTCACTGTGCCGGTAACATCCAAACTTTTTAAACCGCCCGGTGGATTTCAACTGATAAAACTGAAGTCGACAGTCCTTCTTGCACGTCGTCGTCGTCGTCGTCGTCGTATCATGCTGCGCGACTACAATGACATAACGAAACAGCGACGATGACGAGGACGGCGAACCCCCGTTCCTCTCGAAAGTACCAGTCCGACACGAGCATTACACCACGGCGAAGTTTTGCAATCCCCCGACACCTCGACTTCTCGTGTAAATATTGTTAAGCACGCATGCAGTTATCTTCTCGCGACAAAATTCATTTCCCGAGTAATCTTCTTTGCGATTGAGAGGAAATGTAGCGGCAAATAAGTTCGCTTTCCGACGCCGTACTCACATCGTGTGTATACCTATATATCGTACATATGTATCTATGTTTTATATATTATGTACATATGTTATGTGTATATACATACCTATGTATATAATTCCTCACTCAATTTGCGTGTTCTATTTTTGCGGGATTTTATATGCAAACCTCATGAAAAAATCATGGTGCAGCGTATAGCTGTCACTGTTTGTTTGAAAACTTCAACACGCGTGGTTGCTCTTTCTCTCTCATCTCTCAACACAATGCCGCTCGTTTTTCTGAAAATCTAATTCGGCGTGGTGGTGGTTGGAAAAGTTTAATGCTCGCGATTGCTAAAGTTTGTGCAAAAACTGTTAACTATGCGCAAAGTTATGTTTGTTCAACTAATATGACTATCGACCGACGCTCTTTGCAAAAATATCATTAGTCAGGAGAAAGAGAAATGAGCGTTTTCTCATGCGTTCCACTTTCGCGTGCAAGCTGTACGAAAGATTTATAATTATAGTAATGTACTGAGTAATGGCGAGTGAATAGAATCAGTGAGTGAGTCAAACATTAATTAAGAAATCTCGCTGGTATATATTCTAATCTAATTTACTCTATTAATCTTTTTGATTGCCAGTAAAACTATTTTTAACCTAAGTTAGCTTCGAGAGGGCGAGATTGTAAGCTTAGTTTAATTTAGTCTACAGCCCCCCCTTACATTTTTTTTTATATATGCGGATAATGTTCCGAAATATCAGAAATTTTCGCGCGCGCGTTTTTCAGGGAAAAGAAATTATACTCGTTTCGCGTAAAATTTAAAAGCTAGCGTAAACTTGGCGGCGCGGTCGAAAGTTCCCCTGATCTCGCCCGAGTGATATTAAAGCGGCTTGATGATATTTCGCACTGCGGCAGCATTCGCTTCGAGACGAGCGGGAGATGAAAGACGCGGCTGGTCGCCTCGGCGAGAATTTTCTTGTCGTCTCTTATTAAACAAGAATTAGAGCGCGACGCCTTTTTGTTGGGGATCTCTCGCCACAAAGAAGACGCCTCGAAGATATCTTTCTGCGCACTTTTTTCTGAGAGATAGGCTGTTGTTGATTTTAGTGATATTTATGATACCCCGACAATATCGCAATATCGACAAATTGCTCCTCCCTCCCTGTCTCTCTTTGGAAAAGAAATGTACAGATAGAAATACGAGGCAGGAAAATAAAAGAAAATACAAGTCGGAGAATATTTAGACAAATGTCTTCAGCTATTTCGCTACGGGCTAAAATCTTTTCTGCGAATTACGGACGAATATGTTGTTGCTCTGTGTATCAGCGCGTAGTGGCACGATCGTTATTCATTCTGCGGAAGTGAGTCGATTGAGCTCGCGGAGAAGCAATAGGGCACGAAGATAGAAGGGATCAGGCAGAGAATTAGATGCGTTCCTATCAGTGGAAACGTTTCCGTGACCACGAAACAGGAAGCAGTCTGAAAGCTAGTGTGACTTGCAATCTGCAAATTGCGAAGCTGGCGTCGTGATGTAATGCGATGCCAACTGATGTAGTAGAGATCATCGCGGGACATTACACGCGAGTAATTACACACGAATATAGGAGAATATCTCTAGCACGATCTTTCGTGAATTAGCTCCAGCGTGATGGAGAGTGATAAGTAAGTTAATGAAGCTCCGATAAGAAAAAACAACGGAACATATTTGAAATAATAATATCTAAAGTTATTAATATAAAGATAGATCTAAAGTAAAGATTAGAAGATATCTCCTGTTACACTGGTCTTCTAGTTACGAGAGCAATCGTACCGATATAAATAAAAGAAAGGCAATAACAATCTTAGTTTACTTGGTCATTTTATTGAACTGCAGAATGCGTTCCCTTGCACGTTGCTGTTCTTTATTGTCTATCGCGATATCTCTTGTTTCGTGATAATTGGATCGATTCTCGTGGGGGGGTTCGCCGTGAAATAAGGCAGCGGTGGCACAAGATACCGGCGGAAATTTTCCAATATCTCGCTATATCCGGCGGTTGATATCGATCGTAGATAGAACCGTGCGTTTCGCGGGAACGTATCGCTGTTTCGTGGTAACTCGAAATAGGTAGCTTTCCTAATCCACGACGCGATGGTCCAATATCGAGAGAGGCTCGTCGTTGCCACATATGGCTAAGTGTGTGTCGTCAACGTGTCTACGTACACAAACATGCACATACATTCGTCGATAACTCTTGCTTATCTTAAGCGTTACACTAAATCTTCCGCCAGTGGTTCGTTTTCGAGCGACGACGTCGATCTTTTCTAGAAATTCGACCATTAAAGTTCTCGCGCTGCACTTTGGCGTGATTTCACGCGATATTTGTTTAGGCGATTTAAAAGCGAGAAGAAGTAGGGAACATTTGGGAAACTCGGAAAAATCTGAAAACGTACATGGAACAAATAAAACGAATAATTACAGTTTGAGAAAGCGGCATTTAAAGATATTGATTTATGTGGGAGGAATTTAGCAATATGTCATTATAACTTAAATTGAAAATAATTATCATTAAATAATCATTCTTAAATCAAATTTCATGAATCGCTTTAAATATATCTAGTAGAATATTTGAGTAGAAGCCTCGCATTGAGCTTGCATTTGGTTCGTAATTATATATTGCAACATCAATGAATAATATATTGTAAGATAATGTCTATAATGAGATCTATCACTCGGTGCTGATAGATAAGCGTATTATCACTGTATACGCAATTTATTTCTTCGAGTTACTTTCTTTGTGTAAATGAAGATAGCGAATGAGCGACTCATGCCGTCGCTATTTAAAACTATCGTCGCACAAGCGAGGCTTCAATGTAGGAAAACACACGTGTATAAACATCAGCTTCGACGAAGGGTGTGTTTCTTTTTCCTGTCTCTTGCACGGCCTGGAACAGGAGATGTGAGAGACTACAAGGAAGACGAACACGCCTTGCCACAAGATCCTTGACACAATAGTAAGCTACGCGTCTTGAATAAAGCTTTAGTCAGCTTAGACATTTACTTACGATGCAGGCACGTGTTTGCTGATAACGGATAAAGATAAGGAACATTCTCTAACAAGTATTAAGGCCCGGGCACATAGAAAAACTTAAGCAGTAAGATGTAAGCAGTAAGGAAATCAACGGTATGGATTCGCTACTGCTTACGTTTTGTCTTAAGTTCTTGACTGTGATTGGCTGATTTGTTTACAGCTAACGTCTTACTGCTTAAGTTTTTCTATGTGCCCGGGCCTTTATCTTGTTTTGTACAACGGCAATTCACTCGTCATCGAATAATTTAGTGTTCAAGAATAAAGATCCGAAATACTTAGCCAATGCACATGGAAAATTAGGTAAAAGGCTAGGATTCTTAAATTTTTTTTCTCTTCTTGAATCTCGCTTATATTAAATCCCTCTCTTTCAAATTTACAATGGAAAATGTAGAGAGATACACTCATTCTTCACGATTATTACGATTATTGTCGACAACGTCGCATCTTTCTTTGTTGTTACGGAGTCTCCGTCTTGAATGTCAAACGGATTCTGGTTCTTCCCACCCTCCTCCTCCCAAAACCTGACAAATATCTATCCAAGTGCGTCATCCCGACACGAGATGAGCCGCCTCGAGCCGTGTCGTCCGACCGTTGCGGAAGAGAGATCGCCAGGATGCCTTTTCATAGCACACGCTGTCCCCGAAGAGTACCGTGTCCGTCGTTGTTGCGAGGTGTCGCGGACGAAAACGAGCCCGGCTCTGCGGCCGTCGCTCCGTGGGAAACTCGTAGGGAATCACAAAGTGCATTCAGGACTAGCAGCTCCGCCCGTGGGGAACGGCCTTAATGCTGCTCCCCGTTGCATGCATATGTAACGCTGTATTCGACGTCGGGGTCCCGTCTCTGTGTGTGTGTGTGTGTGTATATACGCGCATATATACACTATTACAAGCAGCGAGACATACGTGTGCGAAGTGAACACACGAGCATCTCCTATGGCATGCTTACGAACGTTTATGCCGTGACGCTGCACACCAACATTATTACCTCTTCTATTCAGACCGTCGCGGCGTCGCCGTTGTCGGGATAGATACCGAATGTGTCTTATACCTGCCTTTACATGTGTTGTGTCGTCCTATAGAAAGCGTACCTATCTCAGCATCCACATCCTACATCTGCCTACGCATTGATGAAAATCGTGCCGTCGCATTAGTTGTTGAATGCTCGTAAACGTATCCGTGAAACGATCGCTGCTGCTCGTTGTCCAACTAGTCATTGTGCCAGTATAATATTCCATGACATCATAGATGTATCGATCTTAATTTGAGGTTGTCTGATTTGAGGATTTGCAGAGTCTATTTGTAATTGAGATGTATTGAAGCAAAAATAGTTTATTATGATGAATGATTGAGAACAATATATTTTTTATCTTTTTTTTTCTTCGTGAATTAAGTTCATATTTCTTTCTCCTTTTCAAGAAATTCGGATATTATTTGACACTTCTATTATTCAGCTGCTCTCCGAATCGTTTATGCGGATGGACGCGCAATAAACAGACGAATGAATCGAACGATTCGCGAAATTTATCGCGGAGATTTATCTCTCGATCCATCTCATCGGCAAAAGAAATCATTCTTTCAGCGCGTACACCTGAGTCTCACAGGCTAACGCGAGAGAGGGGACCAAGTTTATTTTAGGATATTATTTTATTTCCTCCTGCTGCTGTAACGGAAATTCGTGTAGCGTCGACTTGCTATGCGCTATCCGTCTCGCGTTTCCGCAACATTGTCGCTGCGCGCCGGCGTACGGTTGTAAAACATCGCGTATCAATAAGCATGATAACGCAACGGACGTTTACGGCGATCCAGAGCGTATCCCGTTGCACCATAAAGACGCACGTTCTGTTTCCGTTCGTGACTCGAGGTATTCTGAGCTACGTGCTCCCGCCGTCATACCTGTTGCCGTGTTGTCATATTCGTGTCACTATGGCATGTGTTACTTTTGCTCCTCGATTCGAGCAAAGTGGTTTTCTGTCTGAAGCACAGCTCTATGCATAGCGATCAGGCGTCCCCAATTCCGAGCATAAGATAGCTTTTTTTAACACGTTCTTGAAAAGCTTCAGACACGAATTTTCAAGCTGATTTACTTGAAAAAAAAGGGGAAAAAACATTCTTTTTGAACTTACAATGCATATTTAAAAACAGATATTTTTCCGTTTATTTATCATATTACTTTATAAACTCTCCGAATCGAATATTACTGTATCATATTATCTCATTTTATCGCAGTCTCTTTTTAGTAGTATTTACACAAAGAATATGAGACATATGCGTGTGTTATATAATATTCTGCGGATAATTGATAATAAAATGATAAAAGACTGAAATTAGTTTTAACAAAAATGAACGTATAAATACTGTAATATTAACTGAATGTTGTAAACTGCAAAATTGTTATTCTCTATCTAACAATTGTACTAAAATATTTTCTCTTGCCAAGTCATACACACAAAAAAATTATAATCCCTTTGTTAAAAGATGCAGCGAACTGTTTATAATATGCGTAGATAAATGATATCAGAACTAAAATATGGAAACCAGGAAAATATTCGTTCTAATCAAATATGCAGATGTTTCGATAGTATTAAAGTTTCGTAAATATTTTTATGCGCCCACCTCTTTTTCTTCATGTTTCAAGCCGTTCCACATACGGATTAAAGTTTCTTTACATCCAATAGTAACGTTTTTTCCATACACGAAAAAACACATAGAAACCGTATTTAATCCGTGATAATTTAAAAGTAAATTTATTAATTACATATTTTATCAAATGTGAAGATGTAAAAAGATATATATATATATATATATATATATATATGTATAAATCCATTTTCTGTTTTCCATCCTCATTATTCCAAGTATGAATCGAATGATGGAAGCATACTAAGTCAACGTTCTGCATTTATTTACACATTTTCCACCTGTTGCAAAATTATGCATCAATGAGGCATGCTAATTTAAACGATGGAAATCAATTTTGGTACACCGGGCGTCGCTAATTTAATGATCGTCTCGTTTCGCACGAGTCAACCGCAAAGGTACACGGCACACGTGCATGCACACGGATGCGAAAACCACGCGACGACACAAACTCCGGTTAATCTATGCAAATGTGACTTCCGGGCGATCGTTAATCCTCGATAGCCCACTCGATAACCCGATAAGCCGTTCGCGCTCGGCGGACGCGCGACCTTAAGTACCATCCCCGAGCGCGGGGAAAAACGGCTCGGGGTGCAATGACGGTAACGTTATTCCCTCGAAATAGCGGTTTTAAGTTAATTTTATCACGTCATGAGGAAAAGTGGCGGCGCGCCGTTAACGAAGATAATTTCAGGCGCGAAACACTTGGGGTATATTGCCGCGGTCTTATCTCCGCGACTCGGGGGACGGGGGGTGTTAGGATATTAGATAATGCTGATGAAATCGTACAATGGCACCGTAGATAGCATATCTTCGCCCACTTAAGGCGAAAATTAAAGAGGAAAGATTGAAAAGCGATTAAAAAATTTTTGTTCTATATAACTGGTGAGTATATTGATCGACGACTAGCCATATATGAAAGAATGCGTTTATATACGCTTATAAGTGTAAGATTTGATGCGAAATTTCTGCCGTCTAAGATGTTTCTAACGTAACGCGTATAATTTGACCGCGTTTCTCGCGATTGTCTCTCGCAAAATTGGCAGTAAACGAGTAAATTGGCAGTAAATAGAGCTCGACCTAATCCCGGTAATAAAACTTTCGGATCCAGACGCGCTGGCTGCGTCTCTCGTCGACGCTTCTCGATTAATGCAAGTGGATTATTATCCCATGGGAAGGGGCGAATAAGAGCGATTAAAGCAAATTGTTTAAACCGAGTGCATCGGGCGGCGTTTTGTTTCACGAGCTGGAACACGAGAAAATGCTTTCTCACTAATTGCATCTAGGACATTTCCTTTAATCACCAAACCCCTCATTATCGCGGTGAAAAGAAAACAGACTTTCACGATTCCATTCGAAGGCTCAATTATTTCTTGATTGACATGTTTCCTCTCATATTCTGCAGATAATTCTTAAATCAAACGAATTTAGCGAGACAATAGCACACCGTAATGTTAAAAGGAATTTTCAAGGACCGTAGATCTAATTTGAGTTAATTTAATAACTATTTAATAACGTATCACAATTTTTCGCATAGAATTCCATTATTGTCACCAAAAAAATCGGCCGTGTATAATAAAATTTATTTCAGATTATTTTGTAACTCAAAAATCAAGATATAATTTTATTTATAATTTTGTATCATGTAATACAAAAAATATATATGAAGAATTATGGAGAATGCATTCTTACATAAAATATTGCATACGTGCATTAGATTTTTCAGGATAAAATTCTATTTATAATTTTGTATGCCGTATATATTTTGATACACGTACATATTTTGTTATATATTTTATACACGTTTGCATTTTGATTTTTCATACATTCTTTATATTATACAGCAGAATTATAAATAGAATTCTGTCCTGATTTTTGATATGAATTAAGTCATCTAAAGTTTAATCAATAAAATGACGTACGTAATATACACAAATGACAAATTATATATCTACACATTTCAGATATTTTGCAACATTATTGTACAGTAGCTTGTTCTGAAGCTTAATTAAAATCGAAACCGCTATTGCGAAAGTAAAGTGTAAAATTGAATTTTATTTGTCGCGTGAAAGTTAGATTTCACGTTAGATCACGGTCGATAATGTTCGTTTATCAAAATTGATATTCGGTGTATATATTTATTTTGTAACGTTAAACACACACACATCACGGTTAGCGACGGTTAGCACGCGACGCTCGGTGCGCGGTTTTTTTTTTTAGAACGGTTGTGTTTACACGAGAGAAAAATCGTGTTGTCATTCGCGCGGCGAAACTCGTCCATCGCGGTTCGAGCCACGCCACTCCCGCCGTGCGTCGCATTATCTTTCGAGACGTTATTGCGTCTAGTGCGAGCAGCCGTCAATGCGATCTTTCTCTGCGATGATTACAATATAGCGACGAATAATGAAACTACCTATCAGCCCGATATTTGTCGACCGCGCTGAACAAATTTGGCGAAACTTCTTATTGAAGTTTTCTATTAAAATCTAAATCGTGTTTATCCTAATTTTAGATACTTGATCTACTTATTCGCGATTCGGTTCTCGTGTTGATTTTCGTAACTTTGCGTTGATCGATTTATAGCTTTATCTGATTCCATTCCTTTTGTGTTATTCTTTTTTCGTGATGTGATGAGGTACGTTTCCTACGGGATTAGCGTCGGAAATGCCGTGCGAAGTATTACGCGCTTGTCATATTCTGATAATTAATTCGGGCGTGATCATAATTACCCGTTTCGCGGGTATTGTCTTGTGCGAGTGCGACGAAGGGAGACTTGAGAAAAGGAGGAAACCTGGGAGGCATCGAATAACGGTGGAGTATTCACGAGGTGAATATTATCATTCATTTGTTACTTGCGTGCAGAATTAAATTATTTATAATTGTTTGTTGCGCGCAATAGTTATTGTTTCAAATATTAATTTAATTTAATTTTGGACGATTCTACAATTTGGATATATTCGTGTTTTTTTTGTATCAACGTACTTATAACGCAATTTACAACGCTGCTGCACATCAATCAGTGAGCAACAAATTATTTTATTATTTTTTATTTTATATTGAAGTACCGAATTCATGAAAAAAAAAAGTAATTTTATAGATACTTGTTGCCTTAAAATAGATAGACCAAAACATATTATATTCAATCCTGGAGTATGCGTGTACAATCTTCCGTCGACTTATTGTATTTGCGCATATACAGAGGTCGTAAGATTAAAATATACAGAGTTTATCATAACGACTTACATATCGACATTTTATGTCATCAAGTTCTCGATTGGTCTCGCAATTAATATTAAGTTTATCCATTCAAATCTATTAATATCTTGACTTTATATCACTGTATTAATTTCTTACTCCAAATATGTTGTTATGTTATATTAATATATATTCTATTAATAAAAATAATATCTGTCGCGTAAACGCGATGTGAATTGAATTGCTGCATTGACAAGAAACGTATTCAACGCGTGAGGAGTTAACAATGCAAAACAAAATTGCTTCGCTAACGCCGCTTTATGATGGCCGTACATGTCGGTCTTCGTCTGATCGCGATAGCTGCGATGGAATAAGGGACGAGGTCATCGGAAACAGACTGACGTTGAATGCCATTTTCTTTGATTAAAAACGGGAAATAGTGGAAAAATATGCCGATGAATGCTGCCGCCGCCGCGTTTTATTCGTTCTCGAGTTCATTTCTGCACGGTAATCTCACATGATGCACTCGACGATGTATATACGACACGGTAACCCGCGAAAAATGCATTTTTGCATTCAATTTTGCGTTCAATGACGCGAATGCGGTCTGTTTGCTTCTTTCAACCTCGTCAAAGTATTCTGGTTCTTTGTTTCATCTCGCGATGAGATGCGCCGAGTATTAATCGATTAATCAAAGTTTTACTTTTATATTTTTGTAACTTGTAAAAAATTGAAATGCGTTATTTCAATGTATGTTATTTTATGCATTTGATTCGCAGTAGTTAATGGTTTCGATTTTAGACGGTTTAGTCAGTTTAGTGTAAAACGGCGTTTTTCAAGTAGTAAGTTTTGCACGCGCGACAACTTCATTTATTTATTACAGACATTGTCAAACACTTTACTATTAACGGCATCGAATATTTGCAGTTGTTTATCGTAACACTCGCTGTGTTTCCGTCGCGCGCACTTTGTTCGCAAATATTTTTCGCCACGACGCGACGTTGCGACTTGTTCTACCAGCGGCAAATATTATTTCCCCGCAGTAAATTATTCATTTTTCACGTTAACGGGCGCGCCTATGTATGCGTATAGTCTACGGAATCGACGATTTATGGATTCGCGATTATTGCAAAGTTGCAAACAGCATATTGCCTCACCGCGCGTTGCTGCGGCGCGGCGCAGTTTCATCGTCGCTGCATCGACATGGCGTTAACTCACTGCCACTGTATTTTCTGCACTGGCGACTTTCCAGGCGCCGTCGACGGATTCAGATTAGTTCTCCAGTTTTGACGTGAGCTACAATGGCATTGCTGACGTAAAGTCCGGGCCATTACGCCGCCGGCGAAGGCTGTCTGAACGCGTAAAGAACGCGTCGACAGCTTGAAGTACCTATTCTCGATCGCGACCACCGTCTGTAGTAATCGCGAAACTTTACCGTTTATCAGGAAAAGCTTTTAGCTTTCGGGAGTTTCCGTTGCGGAAGTCGTATCGTGTACCAGGGTATAATTTGCCGTGCGCATTAAGGTATAATCTACATTCGACTTCGAATTTTCCGAAATATGCTGCTCTTACGCGCTTTTACATGCGTCACTCGAATTTTGCAATACATTTATTGAAACATCAATTGGAGGGGCAAGAGTATTTTGAAATGTCTATCGAAATTGTCAAAACCGACCGTCTGTCAATTGGTCAAATAATGACGGTCAATAAAGTGGCAGAAATGTGTTAACGATAAAAAATAAGAGCATGGGTTTCTACATTATCGCAGCAATAATCTCCATCGCACCTGCTCTTAATAAATTATTGCCGGTATTACTTCGTACTTCGTTCTTCGTGCAACGATGATTTATGAACTGTCGCGGACTTGTGTTTTGCCATTAGCGATTGAATCTTTGCATAGTCCGGCAATCTCGGGATAGCTAACGCGTCGTACTCTAAAGTAAAGCTGCCGTATTGCGTCATTATATTGTGACCATATCGTAATGCATATATATATATATATTATATATCGCAGACATTAAAAAAAAGTGTTTTCGCAAAATTTAAAATATAAAAATCTTTCTTTCTTAACTGCGATCGCGTTGATTATGATAATCGACAGGTCATAAAACCAATTAACATTATGAGCGCAAAATTTATAGATATATAAATATGCAAATTGAGAAATCTTAAGTTTAAAATATTTCTATGTATAAATTACTACTAATAAGAAATATGAAATATGTATAATACAATGAATAATTTATACATATATAGAAACAACTTTTGTGAGAAATGCAGATTATTATTCTCTTAGTAAGCACAGACCGTAGTCTGAAAGTATCATTGGTTGAATAAAGGTGCCGCAAATTAAGGATTTTGCTGTGACGGCGCTATATAATCCTTATGTGAACGACACTTGTATCTGGTCGGGAAAATCCAGCGATGCCGCGGGGCGAATTATATGATTCGTTATCCGACCGCCGCGGAGTCTTGTATCTCGCACAATCCCGCCCAGCAGACGTTTCTCGACATTTCGCAACCCAGAATGTTTCCGAGAGGTCTCTGATGAGAGGTTTTCTCCCGGGCTTGGCGTCACCGCGAAGTTGTTACTTGTGGAGGCGTTAATCCTTGTACCGACAAGTCCTGAATACAGTCGGCTCGAGCGAAGCTGGATGCGGCTGCTTTGTCGCAGTTAAAAGTCATTCGAATTGCTCGACGGAGTCGAGGAACTGCCTCTACTATAGAATGACAGCGTTATCGTTATCATTTCCCAGATAAAGCTGACTTTCGTTTCCTCACTAGAGCGAATGTCAAACTTAATAATTCGTACGGCAAGAATTGAAGACGATAGAAGTACGCGAAATATTCAAGTATATAATCTAATCATTCATTAGTTTTCACATATTTTTCTCAGTATTTTTGTACGTGTTTGTTGATACGTACAAAAATGCAGATTTTAGATGAAAGTTTTAAAGGATATTTGAACTTGTCGAAGTCATAAGTGTATTTGCATTGATTACTGCGGGGTTCATAGATTTCATTAGCGGCGGTCAGCGCATTTGAATTTTTAGCCAACGTTTTTAAATTTTCAATCGCTGTTGGCGCATAACTTGTCGTTAACTTGCATTTTTAAAAGAGAAACGTGATGAGGCCCAATAAAAATGCGAATAATAAATTATGCTGAAATGATTGAAAAAAACAGGAAGAGCCAGGTCGCTATAATGTCTCTGTTATATAATACTTTCCGCTAAATGTTTGTCGCATTTGCCCAATGCGCATGGATCGATGACAAGCTAGTAACATAAATAATTTACAAAAAACAATATAGATAGGTGTTTTCTTGTGATATAAACGATTTATGTGAATAACGAAAACAAATAATCTTCCCGCAATATTTTTAATCTTCAATGTGTGTGTGTGAAAATACAGGTTTTCCATTTAATTTTTATTAAAGGTCGCGTTTAATGCTTATTAAGTTTTATAAGTTTTGTTAGCTCAGTTCTGATTTAACTGTGAGCGAAGATAATATTCCATACTTAAAATTCCACATCAAGTTAAAATATTCTCAGCAAGTACTTAATATTTTATGTATATTTTTTTTTTTACTTCAATAATGTATTTAAGGCAACGTAAATTTTGTAACATTATCAAACTAAAAGCCACATATTTTTTAAATTAATTTGCAAGACGTACTTATCCATATCTGTGGCTGACGAGGCCGTAAAAGTTAAAGAATTAGTCTTTTTGGCACGGAGTCTTTTGGCACTGTTTGGAGGCTGTTCTAGAAGCATAACTCTTCGTTATTCATTCCAAAATTTTCAAAGCCTTTATATTAAAATATTATTACAACGTTTGTTATATTATATATATTATATGTATTATTGAGTTTAATGGCCAACAGTCACGGCATAATTTATGCCGTCTTGACCGTTCATTACAAGCAATTGTGTGTCATGAGATACTTTATAGAAAGCTCTCTCACTTTAGCGAATTATTTAAATTGGTTAAAGTAGACGACTTCCTGTTTAAGCAACACGCTAATGTACATGCGTTCCTTTTACATATAAAACGAACGTGCCGATTGCGTCAATTTTATCTACAGTTATTCCCGTTATCATAATACAACATAAATGAAATAAAATAATCTTCTTTTATTCGTATTTATCAGTAGAAACGAACACGTTCCATATTATTGTTAGCTTACATATGCAGCAATAAAACGGCAAAGAAAAATGCAAATCAATGAGTCGGCATCGTTATTTCTTCGGCGCAATTAATGCACCTGTTCGTTTTATTAGTGACACACACACATATAAGAGAAAAACATTTTTCTCGATAACTTCGCGTTGATCACAGGAAACGTTAAAAACGCGCTCACAAAATGTAGATATCGGGACTTTAACCGATAGTTAATGTGACGGATTAATTGTAAATCACCAATCGATCGGAAATCGCGCGCCATCATGTTCACGTCTGGGTCTATTTCAGGTTAAAGTAGTTCAAGGCCGAAATGGCGAAATGGCGAAACGGGGAGGAAATCAAAGATTAATGGCCGGAAGAAGGCTATCGCAAGGGCGCAGTTCGCAAGAAGTCACGTTTTCGCGCGAAGAGGTGAGAATCGCGACTTGCTTTTTTCATCAGCACGTCGCGTCGTTAAAAAAAAGATCTCTAATCCGCCTCGCGATGAGCCTGCTGAGGCGGATTTGCCTTTTAATCGTTGCAAGGCAGCAAATTCCAGATTTGCTGTACCTGCATGCATTAAGATGAGCTTCGTTGAGACGCGTGAAGATAACAAAATTACAATTAAAAACGTTCAACATTGTAAATGTGCAGAAACCGGTTCGGGAACCAGAGATACAACATCATTACGACACATACACGCCTGCAGTATAATTAGTTTGATAAGTTAATAAGAAAGTATTTTTTTGATGCACCTGCACGTAAACGCAATCGAATACAAGTTGTTAATACATTTACTACAAAAAAGTAATAAAATCAATAGCTACCTGCCATAAAAAGCAATTGTAAGATGAAGAAATACATGCGGATTTATTTGAAATGTGCATATTCAGTAGCCATAAATTTTTTCATCTACGCTGCAAGGAGGTGTAATGCAGACATTTTAGATCAAACATAGCCGACTTTCCTTCCAATTTTCCAAGTCGAATTCTTTCCTCCTCCGTCGCGGAAATGTGCTACTACAATAAGAACACTCGGCTGATAACGAATTCGGATAAATAATTCAAAGATGGCAGAGGTTAACGAACGACGTTCGCGACTCGTTGCTACACGAAGCTTTCCGTGTGACGAATAAAAGAAAACTTAACGGGTATAAATCACGCTAAGGTGATTTCTGTGTGGAATCGAGCTGCAGTACCAGTTTCTCTGGTGAACTAAGAGGGAATAAATGAAAAAGGTGTCCTTGGCAAAAAGCATAAATAATGTATGTCTAGAGAACGAGAGCAAAGATGTGATCCAAATCGCCGACAAAAAAATGTTTAGTAATATACATTAATTAAAAACCGCGTCAAGTTCTTTATTCTTTTATCATGCTTTAGCACACTTTATCACACTTTGTCCAAACTTTGTCATCGATTGTCATTTAAATATATAAATGACAATTTTATTATAATTCACGGAAAATAAATTCATGTAAAGATTTTGTTTATTGTTTTATAAATATTGGAAAGTTTGAGTACTGGGAGTTAACTTTAAACCTTACAAATGGTGGGCCATCTGCATTTATGCATAAATTAATTTATACAAAGAAATATCTGCAAATGAAATATATCGGGCAAAGAGATAAATGTAAAAGGAGTGAATTATTATTTAAAGGAATTTCTGTATTGTAAAATATTCATATCTTGTTATTACATATAAAAAAAAATTGATATGAAGCTTTGAGAACTAGCTCAGGTGATAAATTCAGGTGATCCGTCTTCTGTTTGCTGATGATGTACCGGACAGCTTGCCGATTCAAAGTTCAATGTCGGAATATTAATAACACAGTAGTAGCACACAGGGAGTTATAGTATCGTATATCTTAAAGAAAATTAATCTCCGTCAAGTGACAGGATGATTGAACTAGATCGCAACGAAAAACCGATACAATATTCAATTATGGCTAATTTTTTTATGATTTCCTTTGAATCATAAAAATCCTAACGATTGTCTTATTATTTCTGCAAACCGAATGAGTTTCTTATTCGCGATGTAGCAGGTTTCATGATTCTATTATTATCAAGTTATTCAATAACTAGTTATTATCCAATAACTCAATTTTTTTTCGGAATTATTTGCAATTATTAGCGCCATTGAAGTTTCTTCACTTAACAAGCAATCAATTTTATTTACAATGAATATTTTACTTTACAAGCGAGACGTATAGAACAATGCAGATCTCAGCATATTTACCACCACGCGAATTTCGATTAACTTTGCGAAAACCTGATTAAAAATTGTATGTCAATAAATGCAATTCTGTGTCAGTGTATTTGTTTTTTCGTTTAATGTTTTGCGTTAGTGATTGTAATTCTCTGAATACAATTGCTTCAGGTTTATATAGATGGAAACGCGTCAGTATAAATCTTGATATCGTACGTGTTAAGTCATTCTTTACAGTGCAACTTTCAATTTTTCATCGAGTCGCATATCGGGGGTATCCATCGTGATAGTATTTCACAATCTGCGAAACACTATTTCAGACTTCCGGAATCGGCGCGATCAAGATTTATGTTAAAATTCAAAAGTTATTCGTTCTTGTCCGAATGTATTGCACCGTTCTTCTGGAGTCTGTGCATATACCGCAACGACGATAACGGCGGTTTTATTTTCGACATATACGTACCACATGTAGGCGTATATATACATCCACGCATCCAGCCCCTCGCGTTCGTTCGATCGCGGCGGAAGATTCGTCCGTTTCGACGTCGGCGCGGACGCGATCCAGATCTGGTCAAATGCTTTCCAGCCGCGGTTGAACGACCTCGTGCATGCAAATCGGATGCAGCAGCACGTCTGCCCGATATGCAGCACGGGACGGAACATGCACGTGTGCGATCACGTGTTACCGTCCATCCGTCCGTCTCGATGCCGTCCGGCATCGTTCGTCGAGCAGCCGGGGTGAGAGTTCATTATCAGAGGCCCTCGAGCAAATCGCTCTCGCGCTACTCACACACGCACATACATCATGCGTCATGCATCGACTATCGGTCTGTCGCACATATACGTGTTCATCGCGATTGATGAAATAATCTCTGCCGGCAACCGCGTCATCGGCACGTTTCGAGGAGCGCTAGATGCGTTTCGCGCAACGTCGACGGACCTTTCTATCGATATGTATTTTTCGCGCTTCGAGGACGACTGGCCTTCAGACGAGAGTTATCGAGTCCGCGTGTGCAACAACCAAGTTTTCAGTAAATGCGATTTGGTAATACAACACTTGTTGAGCATGGACAAGTGATTTTGCTATATCCCAGTTATCTTTATCCGCATCGTCAATATATTTTTTATTTGATATTTTCAACCTTGCAGTTTTTATCTTTAACGCTTTTGTAAGCAGTTCTAGACTCGCGAATGAACAATCTGGAAAGCTTCACTCGCGATAATGCATTTATTGGAAATTATTGGAAATAAAAAAGGTTATTGTAGAAATAGAATACTGTCGATGGTCTTTTTATTAGCCTTTAGAGAGCCTTTTTCCTTTTACAAATTTTAATTTAGCACAATTTGCTTTGCAGAAGAAAGGTTCTTGCGGTTATTATAAAACATAATTTTTCTTTACGCCGCCGCGAGCCTTCAATTCTCTAAGCAAATTTACTAACTTGTAATAAATCGAAACATTCGTGACACACGATTACGCTGGAAAAATAATCAAGGTGCTTGAATAGGCGAGTCATAATTGAAAACAGGGAAAAGAGAAACAGGGGAAGAAACGAAACAGTTTCTAATGGAGTTAACAAGGCAGGGAAGCATTTTTTAATTGACTTAAATCCCACTTGGATTATCTGTCGACTCACATGCTCATTATGTCCGGTATTACACCGTGAAAATAAACTTTGTGAATTTCCGCAGATTACGGATTAGTTACGGATATAACTGGAAGTTGCAAAAATTTAAACGCGATTTATATCATAATTAATATTTTCTATAGTCACTTTGCAGAGTGCAAGTTTAATTTGCATTTTGCATGGCCCGTCGCAGCTTCCAGGATTTACAAAGGACTGATTAATTTTTATTTTTTGTCGAGTGTTTAATATTCAGTATATCTACAACAATTTATTCTTTGAATATTTTATTGCGTTGCGACAAACATTTGTCATATGTATATTTTATATATTTTTAAAACTAATGTTTGTGAATAAATATTTTAAGTGAAAAGAGAATAAAGGGATAGGAAAAATGAGAAAAAAAGATTGTAGTTAAGCATAATAATCATGAGTTTATTATACAATATATTTTACACGTATAGATTATCAATTTTATATACATATATTCTCGTTAGTCAAGAGCAAACGTTAGGGGTTTGTTTTTCTCGTATCACATAGACGTGACAACGAATAGGGTTACAGACAGCTACAAACTACAAAGGTGGCCGATCGATACGAAATAAGGGATTAGCAGCTAGATACGAACACTCATCTCATGTTACCGCCATCGTGCATCTCCGATAACGAGATCGGCACGAGTATAGGTAGGATCGCGTAATATCCTTCGCGTAAACCGATGCATATAGCCGATGCGCGCGGGATGCGATGCAAGTCGATGCGATTACGAGACGTGGACGAAGCGGCGATGCATACACGAATTCATGTACGAATCTCGGTGTTGCATGCGCGTTTAACAGTTAAGATCGAATTTACACGGTGTGCTTTTGATGAGTATTCCGGAAATCGTGAATCATCCTTTCGTACAGACGTATTAATAGGAATGATTCTCGTTTAAGGTAGTTCATGCGTATTATAGAAAGCTATAATTTGTAGAAAGCTGTGTGAGAGAAAGTTATAATGAAAGAGAATGAAATGAATCTTTATTAATCTAAGTATCACAATCATCTATGTTAATTTATAGGTGTAATATAAACTTTTGTTTCATGAAAAAAGAGGGAAATATTGCTAGGAAATTTTAGAGAAATATTTTATTGCGATCTATTTCTTTTATTTTGAGCGGCTCTTTCAAGAGAACAAAGTGAGTCGTGTACATTCAGCATAGACGTAATGCGAGAAAAATGGAAAGGTACTTTATGGAATTGCATTGCTTGGTATTATCGGCACACACAGATGCACGTGAAGCATCGTCGATATATCGATACGATCGACCTATGATTTTGCAGGAATCACCATACCTCATTGTAGCACCGCAGCATTTATGCGTTAGGGCCGATGGTTAACTGTGCGGAAAGGGTTAATATCGTTCACGTACTTCACACGCGAGCGTGTTCGATACCGTGCTGAGAGGATGGTAACCATGATATCAGCGTAACGTAGAATAATACGATCTGTGGTTTTATATACCAAACGATGGGATTCTACCGGGAAGTAATTGTCAATCGAGAGGTAGGGCTTCTGAGTAAGTGCCATGGTAGTTTAATGGGAAGCCAAATGAATGATCCATGCTCGGCTCGAAGCCATCTCTAGAATTTTTCTACCCCTCGGATTCGAAATCTCGGCATTTTGTTAATGAGTGCGAAAAAGTTTCATTCATATCGATCTTTTTTCGATAAAATGCATGAGTTTAGTTGTTATATGGCTGCTATAAAGTCTCAAGTAGTATCTGTGACATTAATTCTAAAAAATACATGGATTATAAAAACGGTTCGTGCGATATTCTTTTTTCGTGAAAAGGGATTAAAATGACATAAAGAAGATTTAATTATTTGCCTAAGCTAAATTTTAACACAAAATTCTCGAGAAAAAGATAATTTTGCTTACTGTAGATGATAAATGACAAGAAAGAGAAAATAGAGATAAAGAGAAAGAGAGTGCGATAAATACAGAACGAATAAGCTCTTGTCGGTAAAGTTATCAGTTCTTTTAGGCGACAGATGCGAGTGATTAAAGAACTAATTAAAATCACGTCAGCTGGCAGTCACATTTTAGCTCCATCGGTGGAGCTCGTCGATAAGAAGTATCGCGAGTATCGAGCTTCCATCGCTGATGCTACGGCCGTCGTGAAAAACGATCTCAACTTCTAATTAAGTGTAGAACACGGTGCTGCCGCTAAGTCTGAGCACCGATCTAGTCCGGTCACGCGCTACCTTGACTATTGAAGACGAATCGCGCGTTTTTCCCCGTTCCATTCGCTTCTAGGGAACGATCTTAAGCGAGAGAGCAAAATCATTAGCCGTCTGTTTATACGCGGCGGAATGAAATCGGAAAACACGTTAGCGTAAATTAGATTACGTGTCTTGCACCGAAAAGTTTCCACTCTCATGCTCGCAAAAATCGAGAGATTCTCGAATCGGCGACCCGAATAGAATTTATTTGAGAATGACGATGCGATAAAATGTAACAATAAATGAGGGGCACGTGTAAAAAGACCTATAAAAGGAATATGCTGTTATGAAGTTTTGCTCACGATATAATACGAGGATAAGGAAATAATTCTGAAATATTTGTCGAGATGTACAGGAGTCTGGAAAATCAAACATTTGCGAACGCCTCTTCACGTCTCCGCATCTAAAAGTTTAATTTAATCGAATCCTCATAAGTTTCTTCAATTTTACGGAAACCGCACAGCGACACTAGCGGACCGGCAAATATTATGACAGCAAATTTTCCGAAGCGATCGATGTTGAGGCTGCGATCGCATCGGGGGACTCTTCACGGACTTCGCGCAAAGTTTCCGCGTTGGCTTTAATTAGCAGCGAGCGTAATTGCGCCCGCTTTCAGGCCGATGTTGATTGGAGTGTGCTGACGCGACATTTTTAATAAAAGAACTCGCTTTTTACAAAAGTTAGCGCGTCGCGCGCACGTTGAGCGAGGACGAGAGGTAAATCATTCTCGCCGAATAAAACGTGGCATGTTGTTGCTTCGCTCCCGTCGACACCCGACACGGTATGAACGTTGAGTACGATGCTCGACGGAGATTTTTCTCGAATTACGAAAGTTCTCGCGCTTCCGAAGATAATTAATGGCGCGGCTGCGAGAAACAGCGGCGCAATCGCTCAAACCGCTGCCACGGACGAAGAAGGCGTCGGCGATTTCTTTCATTTTCCTCGTTGCGCGTGTCGCTCGGAATTTTACTCGTCTTGACGAGATTGCTTCTCCCCTGTTTCCCTCTCAAACGTCCTGTGGCTTTCGTCAGCCATAACGATATTAATAATACAACTTTGTATTTTCATATTTATTGGTACAAATGTATTTTGCTTCTTCTAAATTATTGTATTCACATATTTAACTCGCATTTAAATTGCTTTGTTACAAATTACTAAATTTTACAGATTAATGTAACGCGTTTTAACTCTATAATAACGAGAAAACGATACGATGAGCAACAAAGTGGAGCGACGGAAACGCTTACGCAGTCCGGAAGACGAAAATTCTGGTGTGAGGTTTTTGGTCATTAAACGCACGATCGTGATATTATACAGTATAATCTCGTGCAATCCGCCGTCTTTAGTAGGGCTTACGAGATTGTCGTAAAATGGATTCCATAAAATCTCGTTGTGCGCGCGATAACTCGATAAAAGTTCGCCACTATC
This sequence comes from Temnothorax nylanderi, assembly GCF_030848795.1. Lineage (NCBI taxonomy): Eukaryota > Metazoa > Arthropoda > Insecta > Hymenoptera > Formicidae > Temnothorax > Temnothorax nylanderi. The sequence continues at coordinate 439,893 of NW_027249135.1, forward strand.
ACGTACGTAGTTTCACGAGCGAGCGATGCGAATAATTTATTTATTGTGCCACATCAAGCATTTTTCTATTACGCGTCATGAATTTTGCTCTTTCACAGTGTAGCATCACAAAGAAATTATTTCGCGGCGGTATTTAACGCGATTACCGAATTTTACGGTTGATCGATACATGACGTTGCTAAATGTTGGTTTCAAGCTTGCACGAAGACCTGGAGCGTCACGAATTACGAATACTGGAGAAAGTTTGCGAAATAGGATAAAACCAAGAAATGTAGACGCGAAGCTCACATTCTGCAATTTTTTCCAGTATTCAGCAGTTTTATTCTTATGTATATGTGCTTTATTTCCTGCTAGAAACGTGCAACGGAGGCAGCATTTAATACGTATTTCAATATTATACGTTTCTCGTATAATATTAAAATAGATTGTAGAAGAAAGAGATTCATGCGATTTAATCAAATCTGCATGTAAGAAGTTTTCTCAACTTTATACGAAGTTTTAAGAAAAATGAATGTTCCTTTCGGTTTATACCATTTAAATCGTTGAAAATTTGACAAGGAGCAATTACAAAGAAAATATAGCGGAATTAATTTTGAGAAGTGATTATTTACTGAAAATGACTCTGTACGTCCAAGATATTAGCCTAGTAAAAAACCATAACATATATATAGCATCCGGTATAGGTATAAGCGGAGCATTATGGCATAGTCTTGCGTGGAAGGGTATAGTTGAGATGTTGCAAGAAGCTGTAGCATCATAAGTGCAAGATGTAGCATCTGGCGACACGCCAATCTCGAGCGAGTGTGGCCGACTTAACGTTGCTGGTCTTAACCGCCTGACGTGATTTGGAGGTCGACATCTCACTTTCTTATCATGCAAAATCCTCAGAAGTTTTTGGCTCATTAAGACTTAATTTAATTATTCAGTTTTATTATATGTATATTTAGAGATCCATAGGCTTATGTTACATTTCATTATATTTGAATATTATGAGTTGAAAATTATAATCCATCACAATCTAAAAGATTACGTAAAATTTCGCAATAGCCTGGATATTGAACTTTTACGCGTATTGAAGAAGCTACGCTACTACTTGCCGGCCAGTCCAGCAAAATGCCGAATCTGACAATGATATATAACTGAGAATAGTAGAACGCTTTTCGCGATAACCGGTTGCGTATAAGGGTGCATGCGCGGTCGGCCCTCTCGTGTGAGAAAACGAGCAGTATTCGGTCGATGTTTATCCATTGCAGGAGCGAAGGAATTTCGATTTTTGCCGTTGCACTGGTGAATTGCGATGAAAACAACATTCCGCGCCGCTGCAACGGCGAGCCGTATATTTTGTCTGCCTGGACTGGTTTTCGCTTCCTCCGATTCCCCGCCTGCTATTTCCCGCGCGATCGCCCTCTGTCTTATTCTCACTCTTTCACTCTGTTGCTCTCCTTCTCTCTCTCTCTTCTGTTCAGCACTCTCGGGGCGGCACTCGATGTTTGTTATCGAGCCTGGTTGAGCTCGAACTGGAAGTTTACGCTTGGAGCCCGCCGGGAGGCCTCGGGCTGTATATTCTTTCTGTTTCTATTCTTTTCCTGTGTTTGTCTGTACTACGCTATAGGTACGATACATTCTGGATTATCCTATCCGAAATATCCGGTTTGCATATGCAATTTTATCTCCCGATTAGTTTATCGAAAGTTTCCATCGTAAACTGACGTTATAATTATACAGAGCATTTTACGGCATGATTTCAAGATACGATCTGTTCTAACTCTTTGAATTCAAGACGAATCTGATTAGTATTAGTCCTCAACATGTGATGTAACTGTCGCCTTCTTTTGCTGATTCGTATTTTCGTGTAGCTCGTGGAGATGTTCGTAACCTTTATAGAGATACGATTTTTATACCATAAAGTCATTATCCGTGTCTCCATGGTAACTTCCCTAGATGGGTCTTCATAATAACAGTCGAAGTGAAAAGAAGAAAAATATCCCACAGACGATGTTATGAATTTAAGAGCATGGAAGAGGGTGAAAGGACATTTCGTGACAGCGCAGGTGGAACGTCGCGTCGGCATGAAATACCGGAGGGATGAGCGTGCAGATTGTTGTTGCGGAATTGCTTCTCGTTAATCCTGCAATAACAATCCCGGCAACGTTCATCGCGCAACGCATGTACATGTATATCATCGTTCGTCAGCCTTGCGATTAATCCGAGTTAATGTGTGCGTGGAAGCGTCACGATTAACGCTGCAACCGGTTAATTCGGCTCGCTCGTTTACATTGTTTCCAGAATTTCCCGCGGGATGTTCGTCATAACGAAGTAACGATATCGCGGCTTGTTTCTGACGGTTAGCTCCGCGTTGAATAGGTGGGCGAACATCCAACAATTCTCGTCGCTAGCGTCGTCTACCCTCCGTCCAAATGTTCTCGTTCCTCGCACGAACCTCGTACGTACGAATAAGAGCTCGGGATTAACCAATGGTGCGGTCCATTAGGGCAAGACCCCGATCCTTTATGGGGCACCAGCACGCCACTTCGCGTGGCGTAATACCCCGTCTCTGGTTGTCCGCTCGTCCCGTAAATTCTGTCTCGAGGGTCGTTTCCGAGACGAGCAGCTGGTTCTCTTACGAGCGTAGCGCCCTTCGCGCGGGGCACTCCCGCTTCCCCTTCGCCTCAATATTTCGTTCCCTTCAATTGGCCCGTTAATTTTTTACATCGTCTCATATTTTTTTGTGATATATGTTCAACAGGTTCGGCCGGCTCGGTCGTTCGTTTCACTTGTTGATCATTGACGGGTTTACGCGCGGTGCACAGGCTGACTGTAAATTACTGTCTTTCATGAAAATCTTTATTGGACGCGCGAGATGTAAAACGGAGTCATTCGGTGTCGATGCTTTGAAGATTTCGCAACGGTCCGGTAGTTCATTGTTGCGAAGCGACGTTGCTGTTTGTGAAGCGAACTGGACCAGTCTGTCTCAAAGACGAATCTAAATTGTCGTTTCATTGATTTTTTGTCACTGGCGGGCGAAAGGAACGAAAATAAATTCATACCTTGAAATATGATTACACGTCTCTATCATTTCACCCCGTGGAAGACTCAAGTTATCACTCGCGGCGAATTGAATCGTTGCCACTTTTTTTTCGCGCTGCACGGATTCGAGTGATAAATGGTAATTCGCGTGCTCTGTTTATCGCGAAGGGACAGCTCGAAAAGGACTGAAAGGCAGCGGATTGGAACAAAAAAAGCCTCGCACTCCCTTCTCGCGATTGGACTCGTAAATAACGGCGTCGCAATAAATACTATCTGTCGCGATATCGCGCCTGCGAGCGACGCGACGCGTTCGCGGACGCGCGGCTGGAAAGGGGCAAATTCTCGCGCCGATTTCTCCCATGGTGGTGGTTATATAACGGCGGCAGCGATGCGGCTCGCCACCGCAAACGCATTATCCTCTCGACGTTCACGGTAATATAATGTGACGATAACTGTCGCGCGCAGATGCGTCGACATTCTGTCCTGTCGATGCTCAGTTAGGTCATCGGCACGCTGTGATCTCGATCCGATTAATCGAGCCCCCGGGCCCCGGATACGACGTAACCGCGTAATTAGGGTGATAACTGCAATGCAGCCATCTGGTCGCGCGCGGCAATAAAGTGCAGCAGAGTCTTCTCGCCTTTAAATTATTCATCAATTCCGTAATGTAATATCCATGTTATCTCGCTGCGCCTTTTGCTTTTCTCAGATTCTTCGATTAATTTGAAATTGATATTTTATTCACGTCGGTTACTGAAGAAGTAAGCTCGATATTATGTTGCAAAAGGAAGTAGGAGACACGATGGAAGTTACAGATAAAAAAAAACTCCGGGGATTCTCGTGGAATTTAAATGAGTCGAATTGAAATATTTTTTAAAGTTTATATATCTGTGCGTGTTTGCGTCATTATAATTCAGTCTGTCGGTTTTCCTTTAACGAATAGCAATGAACCACCTACTCTTTGGCAGTCGTTTCATTTTGAATAACGATGATGGACAGTTATGGTTAATAGCGGAAACGCGCATAGCGCTCATGGCATTCGGCCACACCGTAAACTGCACTTTCGGTCCGGCTCGCGCGCACAAATGCAACCTCTGCCTACCGATTCGCACTAAATTTCATGTCCGTTATACCCGTTACCATATCGACCGTGTCGTCGCGGCTTAACAATAACCGGTTTTTGGATCTCGGTAACACGTGTTACACCGGAGCAGCTTCCCCCTCGCTCCCGAAGGGAAAATCTAATCGCTTCCGAGAGCCACGCGATTCAATCGCCCGCTTTCAATCCAGGCCGGATCTCCAGCGAAGCACCAATATGATGCTCGAACACAACCGTGTGCTCTCTTATTGATGAAAAAATAAAACCCCCATACCTGGACATCGCGTCAAATTGGATTTGCAATCTCGCAATACCGTAAAATTTTATGGACTTACGGATTATGTAACAAACTTCCTTGTTTATTTGAAATATCAACGTTTAATAGACCCGACCGATTTAATAGGGCTTTAACCCATTTTATCATGTTTAATAACGAAATCGAAATATAGCGCATTGTTGTTGGACTGACAATAAAATTACGCGCATGAAAAATATCGATATAATAAAAACGGCAATAAATAGAAAAGGGGGATTTAAATTCTGTTTTATCAAGAATTCGCGTTTGTGAAAGACATTGTGACGCTTACAATAGTTCATAAAACACTAAAGTTTTTTCTAAAATTAAAGAATTAGAGTGGTAAATTAGTAAATTGCTTTTTAAAGCTTATCACTTAGATTAAATCTCGTGCACTTCAGCCCCTGTTTTAGACGAACTGAGGCACTTCTCCCTTCGTTGATCGAAAGAAGAATCCTTAAAGAATTGCTCGTCTGGAGATAGATAAGTGTTCCTCGAACTCCCCGGTACTGGAAACTAAGTTTAATGTTACAGTCGGGAATTGAAAGTTCTTAATGGACTTCTGTTGAATGAGTTTAAATGCGATTTCGGGGTCGACGATCGAAAATGCACCCGAATACCGCAGAGCGGTTGATCGAATCGCCACCTGCGTGTAACATCGATATCTATGGCGGATTAATACCGCCCATTTTAATTGTATCCCAGCGGGGATTGTCAATCTCCGCGATCAATTGATAAGTTGAACTAATTAAGAGCATAGAGAGAATGACGGCCAACGAGTTCGGAAACGATTATCGCGTTGCATTTCCAATTATTCCACAGCCCGTGATTAGCGCAAACCACCTTGCGGGTCGATTATCAATTCGGACCGATCGATATTAAATACAATGATATCGGCAGACAACGATTGATTGGTATCGCAGTGTAAATGGTTCATATCGCGATCTAATAATTCTTTCCTGAATATTCCCGCGTTCGATAACCAGTTGTTATATGTGTATTGAAATTGTTTAGTTCGGTTGGTTAACGAATCGGCTAACAATTATTCTTACTTGCCATTGTCGTCAAAATCTCACTGTCTATTTTATATGTCAACTAAACAGACAAGTGGTTTACGAAACCGCAGACCGCAACTCGCTGTGCGCTTTTAGATAAGTACATCCATCGTTGGATAACGATATTTAGCCTGCTGATAACTGGCTGTGTAGACATCGAGTATGAATGCATTGGATTGTTAAAAATTTGACTTCTATAATTTGCAGAAAAATATCGTTATATTTTGTAATAAAGAGAGAAAGGGAAAGAGAAAGAGGGAGAGGGATTATTGAATAATTATATTATATTTTTCACGACAATGAGATAATGACAGTTTTAGTAATAGTAATTATAGTCAGTTTTCTCGGCATAAAGTTTCATGGAATTCGCGAAGAAATGTTTTTGTGCCCCTCCCCTGTTTTGTGCTAGAAAATGTTTGTGGCTCTTTCTCTCTCTCTGCAAAGCCACTGGCAGTGGAGCTCCATCGACGCAGGAAATTACATCATGGACAAGCCGGAAATGACGCGACGAACGAAACGACCCCGCTTGGCCGTACCGATGTAGCGCTTCCATAAGGAAATCCTGTCAATTCATGATTCGCGAGCATCCGTACTTTGTCAGTGTAATCTGGGTAACAGGGTTGCGCGAGCGCGAACAGAAGCATTGTAAGCGTAATCGGCCATTGATCTGTGTAAAATAGTACATATTGTCATTTGAACGCAGAATATCTTTAACTTGTTATAGTATTATATGATATCAGGATATTTTTATACACGTAATAATTAATTATAATTAATAACATTTATATAATAATAATTGCGCGTCTTTCTCCTTCTCTCCCCGTTACTGATGTTATCCGCTGCTCTTTAATTCGCCCTGCATGTAATGTGGATGTGGTTGTAACGTAGATCTCTTCTATTTTTCAGGTGAGTGTGTCTACAGCCCGAACTTTTTGAGCCACGCGTAGTATGCATCCTGAGAATTCTTTCGTGAAAGCCATGGAGAAATTTTTCAAGAGGTGAGTCACGCGCGCGCGGCATACCTTCATCCTCTGGCGTATATCGTAGGCACGTACGTCCGTTTGCTAAATGCAAGCCATTGTCACAACAGATCGCTTCTATTCCGTGTCCTCCGAAGCTCCCGAAAATGACTATTTAACATTCGCATGCTGAACATTCGCATTACGAAGCAAACCTTGCTAATTAGACTAGGAAATACGTGACGAACATTTGCATTTCTCGATGGATAAAGTTATGTTAGACAATATTTGATGTAACTATAGCTGTGCGACTTTATATGATATTATGATAATAATATTATAATAATATAACATAATTTTATACGGCGAAGATAATGAAGTGAAAAGTCGGCTTAATTAATTATATAATTTAATTTGAATATAATTTCAATGTTTCCCTATATGAATGTATCAGTAATACGGTACACAATAATGTTACCTCGCGTACCCAAAAATTCAGTTTTATATAATCGAAACAATCTTTGTCGAAGATGCCGGCAAACACCGCGATTGTTCACGGTTGTTCGAAAGTGGTCGTGGCAAAAATATGAGTGCAGAATCGGAAGTAAGAAAGGGGGAGCTGTGACTGACCGTAATGGCACGTCAGTCCTAAGGAGATCTATCTGTCCTAAAAAGGAAAGCGCAAGTCGACCGAGAAAATCGGTGTTCGCGTGGTCGCGACATGCCATTATCGAAGGGCTCAAGTGACACACTCCATCCTTTCTCCCTTTTTCGGATTTATCGTTATCTCCCGCTGATAGCTTCCCCATTCGCTCGCGTTGATCATGAGTCTATAGTCGCTAGAGCTATCCCCGCAAGACAACGGGGATACAAAACGTTTCGTATGGTGTAAAACCTTTACAACGAGAGCACTTCTAACAAAAGAACAAATGTACTCATTCTCCGGCGTTCGGACTGTTCGGCCGTTTATACTACAGAGATGTTTATTTGGAAATACCGAAGAAACTTCGCTAAATATTTGCACTTGCAAACGTACATTTTACCGAAGTAAATTCGCAAAAGAATTCTCGCAAATATTTGAGGAAATTGAAGAAACATTTGTTTCTTTGATTATTTTTATTTATTTTCTGATAAATCGAACGTGGAAAAAATATTGATCAGTTTTTCATGTTTTTTTTCGGGTTTTAACGCGATGCTTTTTTGGTATATTTTTTCCGAGTTGCTCGTCATGCTGTCTGTGCACGGATAGATGAATAAATATGAAATATTGCAAACATTTTATAAACACTAGCAGTTTATTTAGTGCAAAGCCTTTTCTGAAATATATGAATAAAAATCTGCGAGATTTAAGAAGGGGGCAATAAAATATATATGTATATACACATAGGCATCGATAAAAGTGTACAATAATCTCATTTTGATAATCACGTGAATTTAAAGCATTTGCAATAGAGAGATTTCTTTTAGGGAAGAAATGACCCGTCGTCACTTCGTTAGAGAGTCAAAGTTTCGCGGAAACTGCACATGAAACTGCACGTGAAAATTCCTTTCAGATATCTTAACGCATGAAAACGTCATTTAAGTTTTTCTGAAAAACTAACGACGCTGGGGATGTAACGTATTTTAACGTTTATGTTTCGCTAATTTGTCCTCGTTTTTTCACGTTTGCGGCTTTCAACTACACATTTTAGCATTTATTTTGAAATGGACGTATGTCAGGCGTTAAAATTTATCTTACAAATTATTCTGTACGCTTTAATGGTTCACATGCGTTATAATTTTGATTTGTTTTTTTATTTTATTTTTTATTAATTATGCACGAATTTCTCTCTCTCTTTCTTTCTCTTTCTCTCGTTAAAAAATAACTAACGATAAGTGAAGGAAAATCTTCGGAAAAGAGGAGATTTTTTAAGGGAATGAACAAAGGTCAGAATGATTTTTCCTATTTTCATCTAACTAGGGGAAAGATGAAGATCGTCGGAAGCACGCGCAATTACTTAGGTCAACCTCAAGTCGGACCCTTTTCAAACGATCTCTTCATTTAGACATACACTTTCTCTACCTTTCCCTCGAGCACTTTTATACGATGAAAAATATACCCAGAAGAAGCATCTGAAGAGGAAAATTCCAGTTTATTCGTGGCGTGTTTAGCCCACATGATTACTGTGAGGATGCCGCGAAATACCGCTGTCATAATTCGAAATATGATATATTTTCAACCACGAAATATGATACAAGTGCTTTCCATCCCTAGCTAATCGCGCTATTTTTTTGCGTGTTACGATAAAAAATTTTTAGATACGATTTTGCTTTATATCGCAACAAATTGTTCAAGTATTGCAAACGAAAATCGAAAACGCCTGCTCGTAAGACGGTAAATTGTCGGAGATACTGCGTGTATACGACGCACGCTGCAACGTACACGCGTATCTCTTCAGGGGTCTTCCCGAGCGTAATGCGTCTCATGGATACGGTGGGGAGAAAATCAAATGGTGGAAACATTCCGGCGGTGGAGAGCGAAATGTAATTCCACGGAGATCATGTTCGCGGCGTTTACAGGGACATGCATTCGCCCTGGAGGAGGACGCGCTACCGCGTCCCAGCGCGGTAACCGAGATTCTATTTCGAGGGCTTCGCTTCCCCCTTTCCTTCTTCTCGCGTTTCTTGATTAAAAGTGCCGGCTGAGGAAAATTGCAGGCAGCGCCAGGTCCCGTCCTCCCTGACGTCGTACGCGATCGTTTGTTCGTTTTATCAGATCCCCACGGAAACGCTCTCATTGCTTCTACTTCACTCGTGATAAAACAGAAACCTTATTAGTGTCACTCTCAGCGATATATAATATATTTTTGCAAATGCGCTTTTTAACTGCTGTTCTAATAGCATGATGTATAATTTACCGTAAAGAGCGGAGACTCTCTGAGATGTCGACCATTATTCTCATTTCTCACGAGTCGGAGGCGAAAGTAAACAGAGTTATAAGACCGTATTTTTTTATATATATGTAAATATGGCTAAGAACACTATCAGGGGAAACGGCATTGATTTGAGCGCTTGACGCGAGGAGAGTATTAACTATTTCAAGCGCGTACGCTCGGGTGAATAGCATCGCGCCGTCTATTTCTACGCTCAGATCTCGATTCGACGGTGACGAGGAGCGGGCGAAGAGGAGCCAGGAGGTGTCGCGGCTATGAATACATTCGTGCCACGCGTTCGGAGCGTGCCGCGACAGGAGTTGCCACGTGCTCCTCCATCTATTCTCATTGCGTGTGCATTCACCTATTACGCGAACGCGAGAGATTTTCTGCGGATCACGGCCAGATCACGTGCGTTTTATACAGCACGCGAGAACGGAATTGTTAAATTAGACGCTGCAGTTACAATTGAATTACTCTACGGAGAATGCCGCGGTAGAACAGCCGCGAGCAACTATGCCTCGTTATCCACGTCGAAATATCCGAGGAATCTGGATTTTAATTTTGACTACCGCCCTGCCATTCTGCCATTCTTTTCGAATTTATTTTGTCGTATTCGCTTTTTTAGATCTCGCGATGTTTTAAGTTTTCGCTTCAAGATACACATTTATGAAACATGAATTTTTTAATACGCATTTTTATCTCACGTGTTTAGAACAATTTATTTTTATCGCACGGTATTTGCTTCGAACATATTTTTGAATGTTCGAATATACTCCACTCGAGCATGCAAATTTGTGCCGCAGCTGTGTGTAGAAGATGGTAGAAACACGGCCCAGATATATTACGAGCTACAGAAAAATTGCGGCGAGTTTACTCGCGATCGTAACACCCACCCACACACGCCCACCCACCCACACACACATACACACATACACACACACACACACATTCTCCCGAAAATCCTTCTGTTATAAACAACGTAGAAAATCGTATGACAACATATTTTGCGAGTGCCGCGCTCTGTATCTGAAAACATTCTATGGTCTCGGTACAAGGTGCGCAATAATTTCTCCGTAAATGGGCATAGCGGCTGATAATATCTCCGAGTGTGTGGCAGTAAATCATCGCGAAAGTTGAGAGCGTGAAGTAAATTGAAACTATCTTATCCCGTTATCAATTCTCCGGCTCTCAGCTACATTTCTGTTGTCAAAGTTTACTCGTTCCCGTCTCGATTATCTCGCATAACTCCCTTGCATCAGTTATTCCCGGCGATTTGTTCATTCGCTCGTCGATCGCACGTTGTGTTTATGACTCTGATTACTAATAAAAATATTGATGCAATCATCTACATTTCATCACAAAGTTGATTATATTTACGATTTAATTACAGTTTACTTGCGAGTTACGCAATTAAACGCAGCGTAAATAATGATTCCTGTTACTCTGCAAACTCTGCCAATAATAGTAATCAATTTCCGCTTCTCTAAACGTGTACGCGTGAGTAAATATTTCTCGGCGCGAGTTAGTCGAGAGATTTCAATTTCCTTCGCGAAATACTCCCATTACACGCCGAATGGGTCCTCGTGCGAAGAGCGTAAACACCTATAAGACAACGAAAAGGAGATGCAGCTACGATTTCTGCAATATTATAAAGTTCCTCTGATCTATCTTCCGAGCTTATAGCTGGCAATCGCAGTGAAATGCGAGAAGGAATCGAGGCCCGACGTGAGCAAGGGCGGAGGCGAGGGAGAAGGTAAGAGTGGAAGGAGAACAAGCAAGATACTACGGCAATAGAACGGAGCATCTGCACGGACGAACGATCCTCGGATACGAATCAGCTCAAGACGATTAAGAACCTGAAAGGGTAAGGGGAAGGGAGAAGGATGGCGACCAGCAGATTGAGTAGGTGGCCCTGATCGAGATCGGAGTTGCTTTAGGTCGGAATCACCGTTGTTCCGGGTCGTTGACTCAAACTACTGCGATTACTATTACAGTTCGATTTATCGCGGCTTTTAAGCTTCGCTTATTTCCATTTAGTTTTTTCCTGCCCTTCCACTTATTTCATATATTGCGTATATTATTAATATCTGTACCGTATATTTTAATAACGGTAATTAATTAGAATCGTGTGATTTATATCTGTTTTTTTTTTAAATTGTGTCTCGTTAGTTTTATTGCTCTTTGAGCGTAACGAAGCTCTAACGTACTGTAACTTGAACTCCGTGTAATTCCGTATTGAGAAGGTGGCTATGCCGACTATCGAAAACCGGAGCGGTACATACACTTCGGCCGCTATTCAATTTCTTACACTCGAGTTTCTCGGGATCTCTCACACCTCCTCCAGCCCGAAACTTTTCAGACACGTGCCCGGGATCTGGGATGCTGCACGTTCTCTCAGCGCGGAGTGCTCGTTTCTCTTCGTTTTCGATCTGGCGGCATCGAGTCCCGTTCGATGCCTAGGAGATCGAATGGCAGATGTCTTTTCTAATTCTCCTTCGAGAACGTCTCGGGTTGCCCGTGGCTTTCTCACACCGTATTTTATGTCATTCGCCATTAACAGCGTAACCTCTTCTCCGGCTGGTTACACATATCGCGCAATGTCACAATGTGAAATTTAGTATTGCAAAAAATTGGACAGCTCTCTTTCGGAATTGAATAGCAAGAGTGACGTAAGTTAAATACGTAGTTTGTGTGATCAGCTATGACGAATTTTTAACTCTACAAAAGATTCTGCGGCTAGACAAAATATTTTCATAATCTCTGGAAATAAATTTAGCATAAAAAACTTAATGGAAACCTAAAGATGATAAAGATGACTCGGATTAAAATATTCGTACGTTGAAGGGTATATTAATATGCACATATTGATTAGAATATTATTAATTTCGGGTGCCAAAGTCCAAGATATTCGAGATTTCATTCCCTCTCCTACTTCGAATGATCTTTGATCCATGACGAAGTTGGCGAGGTGGATTTCGAGACGATGACAACGTCGAACGTTACCACGGAATGTTTTCGAAGTGTAATCAACCGTGGATGAGAGAAAGCCGGTTGGTTGGCCCGTACATGTGCGAAATCTCGTTCGTGGGAGGCAACTTAAAGTGCACTTTGGACTTTAGTGATGTCTCCTTCCAATCTGTCGTATTGCGTCATTTTGATTTTCTCTTCCGCTAAAAATAAACTCTAGGTAGTAGATTCAGAGTTAGAATGTCGAAGGGGTATTTAATCTTTTAGTCGACCAAGACTTCAATCTTGTCAGTCATTACTTATTTTTCTGGTTTTTGTGAATTCATATAATATACAATATCAAAGAAATACAAGACTGTCAGAAAACTGATTAGCTTCAAATCTTGTTCAACAGCTTTTTTGCGTTACCTACGATTATTTCGCCGCAAGATGCACAAATGTGTACCGGAATATATAGCAAAATTTAGTTTCGCGTGTACGACACTGCGAGAGCGTCTGATATTTTCGCTCGAGTTAAATGAATAAAACGAATCGGTGGTGTAACATAATAATGCTTTAATGATCGTTAAATTATTTGTATCTTTCGCACTTGCACACTCTTCCGGTTCTTCTCGCTCGTTTATTAAAGACATAAACCAGATCTCGTCGTTCCTCAGAAGCGGATATTATACTCAGGAATGTAGCATATCCATTACATCCGACATCAGGCCTCAAATCTTCCCTGCTTCTCGGAGGCAGCTATCTCGTATAATCTGCTATCGACTGAATGCGAAATATGTTCCATTACATAAACGCCTGTCAATTCATTACTGCGGGATCTATATCCGATCGGAGAAACAACATGTAGAACCTGTAGACAAAGAAAGAAAGAGAGAAGTAATCCTCTTTGATGCCAAAAAGTAATGCCGCACTCAAAGATATTTCTTAACAATCGATATCGCAGTCATCATGACTATTGCAGCTTAAATTAACACGTACAAAGTAAATTCTCTACGCGACACGATAGCGATCGATGATCTGACGTCTAAAGATTTAAAGGAAATTTTAGAATCTTGAAAATATAATCAAATTTATCTAATTTCATAATATAGATTTTATTAGAAATTGCAGGCACGCAATTTTTGCCTAAAGTTCTTAGCTATATTAGGCCAAAGTCAAAGTTTTTTTTTAAATGCCATTTTTCAAGCGCTATAACGACGACTTTTTCTGACGAAAGTTTTTTTCTGCAACTAAAGTATCTCCGAGGGAGACGTGTCAATTAAGAAAGGAAAATGGGAGCGCGTTAGTCAAGGGCTAATTATCGAGTTACAAAGCCGTAAGTTCAAAGCCAAAGCCATTTCCGAACTCTTGAGCGAAGGTTCCTTGCGGCCCTATAGATTCTGACGTCGCAAGGCAGCTAGTCTTTAGAAGGAGACGAAGCATCGTCCTGGGACGTCGAGAAGATACGATATCATCTCGTAAAGGAGGAGGAGGAAGCATCGTGTGTCCCATCTGTACCCAGCGGGCGACATCCTCTCATGGCTTTGTCTAGTCGCTAACTCGCCCTAGGGTTTCCTCGCAAGAACAGACTTGCTGTGTTGTAACCGGCCCGTAGTTACACGCAGTCTCCTACAGTCGGCTTACAGTGCGTTACCATCATCACTGTCTGTTGTCAAAGGAACGCAGTGTATTCCGTACTTGGTGCACTTCGCTAATTAAGAGAATACGCAGCTCCGAGAGAAGTTCATTACAAGTACACAAGGTCGGTTCGGCTTTTTCTGACTTGTAGCGCGCGACCGTTGCTTATCTCTCCCGTGTTTACTCTACCTAATAATTAAAGCGGCAAATCAATACGAGGGGAAAGAGTGTCACGTTTTTGCGAGAGTTAAGGTAATACCTCCGTAAGTTAAATTTTTAAACGTTAGTTTTAAATTCCGTCACTCGCAGAAAAATTCGCGCAGATCCGAAAGCTTTGCATATCAATTTTCGCGATATTGATGTAATATCGCGAGGCAGTTTATTTGATATTTGCGCTACGTGACAGAGCGCAGGGCGTTTTGATCTTCGTCATGTCCTGCTCGATGGAGCGATGCGGTAACATATCGACACGTGCAATCGCCTGCATGCATCAAGTCACGTGCGACAACTGATATACGTTATGTCCCTCTCTATCTTACGCAAGCAGACCGTCCCTGTCTTCCTCTTCCTCCTACGTCCGAACACGCTCCGGCAACCCAATTATTCGACGCTTATACCACAAACACACTGGCTACCGTAGACAAAGCCACTGGAACGTGTTAAATGGGACTAATGTGCTTACGTATGTTCTGTTTGATCGACCATTCCCGCGCAGTCGAGCGGGAATCTGTGCCACTGCGATCATCCGATATTGCAACATAATTCAAGCGAGCAGATTTAAATACTGCAAAAAAAAAAACAGAACGAGACATTTCAAACTTCCATAATTTGAATCAATTTCCGATATACCTAGAATGGCTAGAATAATTATTAATTAATTATTACATTATAATTAACGTAAAATATGTGTGCACACTGGAGAGCTTTTATGTATTACATACAAGTTGATATCTATATTAATTAATTAATTAATAATTTTAATCTGCGATATAAAATTATTTTTCTTTCATGTGAGAGCTTATTAGAGAAAGTTAAATATTAGACGTGAGCTTTCATTTTGCGGCTTTTATTATCGGATATTAAAATACGGATAATTTAATCGGTTGCGAAATTCGCGGAATCTCAAGTATGCTTTTACTCGTAACATTAAACTCCGCGGCTCGCCGACGGGGGTTTTAAAGGAATTATGATTATTTTTTAAAAACTACCGCTTTAACAAAGAACATCCGGGCTGCTTTGTTTTGTCGTCGTTAGCGAATTAAACCGGTGAGTTTACGCGGAGGATGTCTAGGCGCGTGGACTCGCTCGGGACGGTTGTTAGCGGTGAACGATAACGCGATTACATTTGCGGCCGTACTCTCGAAGTGACCGGTAGTTCAACCGCTACCTCTTCTTGTACACGTAGCGCAAATTTCAGGGGTGCATCGTCCAGCAGTGGCGATATGTGTAGGTATACTCGGGCAACTCGGGAACTGGCCGGAGAGCAGAAACCGGCAGAAACTACTTGGGGAACTATCATTAGCCGAATGCGGATTAATTCTCGTTCTTGGTCTACCGCGGCAAAGCGAGAAACGGCGAGAGATATCCGACTGTATCGGCATGTAGCGTCCCTCCGTATAACGGGCTGATAACCAGAAATATCATTATCCCGATTGCCAAAGCCGCCACTATAACGCTGATTTTTTTTTATTTTACCCTCGTAAATCGCCTTCACGCCGATTGACGTCAGTTTTTTTACGTCGGCTGGACAATTTTAGACTTCCATGTGAGCGCACATCATTTAACTTGTAGATTCTTGATTTTTGCGGTAACAGCAATTAATTTCGCTTATTATTAATTAAATTAAAAGATGTGTTTATTGAGAGATGGGCGAAACATCGCCCAATTAACCTAATAATTAATAATTAATAGAATAACATACATTAATAGTGTTAGTAGCGATTTTAAGGTACTGTAATTTAATTAATTAAACTTGGTTTGTAGTTAGGTTGGTAAATTGATCAGATAAAGATGATATTCCATACACAAAGGTACGCGGTTCTCATTCGGATTATTCTACGTATTTCTCCGAAATCTTCATTAACCAACAATATAATTGCAACGCGCAATTTTCAAAGGGGACACTAAACTCAGGGGGTTAAACTTGCGCGATAGTCTCAATGTTAACGTCGTATTAATGGGGAAACAATGCAATCCATTACCTTGTCATCGACCATGGCAAAGTGCGCGATGTTACATTATATTACGTCGCAGGGAAAGTTCGCAGGGCATACAATGGCACTTCTTGGCAACTGTAATTACATAAATTAAGTTTAATCAGCACGTCGCGCGGTCCTGCCACGCCCGCGAGACTAATTTCGTTTGCAGCCCCGAATCGGTGCCGGGGTCGAGCCGCGGTGCTTCCTTCAATCTCCATTGTCGCCGATTGTTTAATTACCAGCAACGTCTAATTCTGATTTATCGTGAGTATCGCGCGGTCGAAATGAAATGAGCGCCATTGTTCGGTTCTCCTTCCGGTTAATTTGACATCGCTACCGAAATTTCGCAATCCTAATATTTATATTTCCAAGTACGACGTAAATTTATTATGAGTTTTATTTGTGTCAAAATCATTTAACTGCTTTACACAAAAGATAAATATAGAAGCACGAAACCTTTTGATATTGCATAAATTGTTTATAAAAGAACAGTTTTACAAAGATTTACGCGAAAAACGAAGAGATTATACGTTAGCACTGCAATTTTGCATCATTGTAAATTTGGATTGTAGAGAATATAATACACAGACAATAGAATATAATCGATGAAGATTGATTTGATTGTTTATGCGATCTCAAATAGTATCGCGGTATCGAGCGATGTAATTTGTAAGTGGAACTTGGCATAATTAGGTTATTCAGCCCGCATCCTCGAATCAGTTGCACATTAGTTGGAGTATCAGTCTCGTTCAAACGTGCTATTATGACGTCGTCTAATTTTAGCGTATCGAGAAGAGATCGAAGCGATATTCCTCTCTGCCAGCGGTTTCCATTTCGCTGTATATAGTATAAGAATCACGTTCAAAGTTTCGCTGTGCTTTTACGTCATTCTACTGTCATGCATTACGGCGCCATGCGACGCTTGGGAAAGAATATGATCCTGTTCAACGCGTCACGTCCAGGCGTCTGTACGTGACGTGTTAAAATTACCGGGAACTATAAAAGTTTTATGCTGTCATGTTTTTAGATGCGTTCTACTCATTTCTGAGATTTTTTTCGATAATCCGTCCGATTAAACACTTTCGAATGGTAAAACACTCGAACAGGTATATTCCGGCGTTTACAGCTATTACGTTTCGAGGCGCAACGCATTCCTCGACGCTTTGTGGAAGGACGTAGTTATCGCGGAAGGATTGCCTCAGATAGGAGTGACGATAGCCATTTCGTGGTGAGCCACTCGTCGGAGAATAGTCGACTCTGATTAACGGCACCACAAAATTACCGGGCTATCCAGAGTTACGTTCACTCAAGCTATAAAAATCCAGCGCATACCGTCTGCTTAGTAAATCTTTTTATTCTTCCTTTCTTTTTCGGATCTTCATGTAAAGAATAGCCGCTGTCAACGAGAAAACCTCGTGAACAACAACGTTCTTTAGACATTAATTATTGTATAAAGATTATTAAAAAAGAATTTTAAGATTTTATTACTCTTATCTATTTTATTATCGCAATTATTATTCTTAAAGTAAAGTATTGGTTTATTTCGACGTACCTTGATGGAATTCTTTTACTTTTCTTTTCATGAAATTTCTTTCATTGGCTCGATTCTTTGTGTAAGGAATAGTTATTGTGCACAACAGAAAAATATTTCTAGATCACAATCGCGTTATACGAATAATTTATTTGTTCCTTTTATTACTTTTCTATATTTTTTATTTTTCATCAATAGCATCTTTTATCAGAAATGTAACGAAATATATGTTATTATCAGAAATACGATGAAGCATATTAACTAATAGGCTATCAATAACAGAATGAATAAAATTGCGTTTTTTGTTATTTATTGAATATACTATTTATAACAAGAAGACAGTTTATTTTGATGATTTCTCATGTATGAATATTTAACGATGTTAAAAGCTAATTGGATTAAATTAACAATTTAAATAATATACAAGTTTTAATGTTGTTCAGCAAAATGTGTTATAAACATGTGTTTGTAAAGTTCAGTATTATTTAAATTAAATATTCAAAATTTTGCTTTCGGAAAATGCATATTTATAAGATATTTTGTGGTATAAGATATTTGTTTTAATAAAAAGCATTCAATAAAACTTAAAAAA
Source organism: Temnothorax nylanderi (assembly GCF_030848795.1). NCBI lineage: Eukaryota > Metazoa > Arthropoda > Insecta > Hymenoptera > Formicidae > Temnothorax > Temnothorax nylanderi. The sequence continues at coordinate 458,148 of NW_027249135.1, forward strand.
TAATAATATAAATAACTTTTAAAATTTTTTAGAAAGATTATTTATACAAAATATACATATATACACGCGTATTACTTTATATCTTCATTTTAATTAGTATACAAGCATCTCTCGAAAAAGATACTTCGTAATTTAATTATTTTATATTATTATTATACGTTACATAACACTATCTTAATATGTTGTTAATAATTTTCCAAGAATAAAAATTGACAAATCAGATAACAGAATTAATTACGTCATATAACGAACAACATCGAATAACTATATCATCTTATAACAGCGATTATTCCTCCAATGGTGAAATAGGATACATTTTTGAAATATTACACTCTACCGCGGCATTTCATGGAAAATAAATAGAACAAGAGTCCCTTTGTTCATTAATTCAAGCGGCCTTTAATTAGCGGGAACGCATAATGGTATTTTTATTCAATCGCGCAAAATGATGGAGAATTCCAGGCGTGTTCCGTGTTACACGTCATCAGTAGCATCGATCGAAATGCCATTCTTGGCAATGTTACAAAGCCGCCACATACATACACGTCGCCCGTTTGTAACAAATATATATTTCATTTGGGCAATGCGCTGACCTTCGAAAGAGTTCTTGGCGTTGCACTTAAATGTCAAGGGTTTCGTCCTTTTCGTAATTTTAAATCGCGAACGGGAGCGATTCGCGGACGCGTTTCCCGGAGCGGGCGAGATTTACGGCAGATAATTACGGATTCTGTCACGATTATATCACCCGACCTCGAGGACCACGTGGTCCCGTGCCGAGCACCGTTTCGTCGGTCGTCACGAAGATCGAGATATCGGGCGGAGTTTGCGAAAGTGAAGATTGGATGGGGTAGGAAAAGAACAGACGGGGAGTAGAGCGAAGTTACATCCATCTTATCTGTCGATTCGTTGCCAAATGAATTCGCGACGCAATCCAATCGATCGATTAATCTTCCCGCGATGAATACCATCTTCCCCGACTCGCGTAACCATTCTTCCAGAGAATTTCAAACGTCACGAGACGCGACTCCGCCGGTCGCTTGACGTATGGCGTCCGCATAGTGTTTTAATCTACGTAATGGACCCACATCGATAACTGTGGCGCGGTCGGCGCAAATGTAGCCTGTACGCGATAAACGTGTATGCGGGAAGCGGGTAACATTATACATAACGTGCATTCACGCGCTTCTCCGTGGTCCCCTCAATGAGAGCGATTAATAACCGCGTCGCATAGCCGCGCGCACGGTCTCGATTCCCCGCGGTGCAATTTTTGCCGCGTTAAATTAATTATGCAGCGATCGTGCGCACAGGCTCGTGTGCCGGAGATTGCGAGACGTCGGCGTCGCGCGCCGCGATCGACGGTCCCCCTCTCTAAACGTCGTACAAATTGAATTTCATCAGGCGCACGTTGTGCACACTCGACCTCGGTCTCATGGGCCTTCGGGCGATATCTCGCAACGAAGGCGCTTCCGCGTGTGTAGTACACCTGTCGGGGAACAAAGCGCAAAGTGTAGGCGAGCAGGTGCGGGGGACGGGGCTGTCGTCTACATTAATTCAATTAAACCGGGATAAGAGTCCCGGGGCGATCCGATCGGCGGGACAAAGGTGTTAATTGCCGGCCGTTGCCGCGAGAAATTAAGCAGGGCGTGATCGAAACCGGGTCAGTTCGTTCACATACTTCACCTTTATTTCCGCCTCCTCCTCATCCGCGCTCGAACGTTCCTCCAGTGAGAGACTGGATGGATTTAACTTTTAACGATTACATTTTCTAACTTTGCGTTTTCCATTAGACGTCAAATGTCGCCTATTCTGCTGCCTTATCAACGCGATCGGTATCCCATTTAACTAAAAATGATTGTTTTCTCACGAGTGCGTCGCAGGCGTAATTGATGAGGAACCCGAGGCTTTTCTCTCGACGTGTTTCAAGTTTCAAGCGCATACCACATCGCTTTCTCACGTCCTAGCTCTGATACTCTCTTTGAGATGTTTCTGGTTGGAATTTTTCTCGTTGCCTTAATTAGCAAGCGGCTGCACGATGGCGAAGTGCATGTTTTGCACAGGGTAGATAACTTGCGCATGGACATATGTAAGATCGACAAAAACGAAGTTCTTGGGTAAATGCTCTCATGTAACAGTAGTGCTGCTACGTGTAAAATGACCTCATCTCGTCGGGAGAAGAACAATCCCCGGTAATCGAGGCCGTTTGCGTTGCGCCGTATGCAGGCGAGATGCGGTCGTTGCAAGAACCGACGAATGAGTTGCAGGTGGATTACAAACTCGTTTTAGAGCCGCGTGTGGACGCATTGGACGGACAGGGGGGTTTAAATCGCGCTTCTTATATATACCCACGTATAAACTTCACTTTCCTGCACCGTTGCGCCGAGGCGAGAGCTCGATCGAGCTACCTGTAACGTGATCGCGGACGGATTATGTCATTCAGCTCCGACTTATCGATTACCGTCTTACTGCTTCCATTAATGTCGATCACTGCCATTGCCTTCATCGCGGTCGATAGCGATTGGGTTCGTTACAGCTGATCTTGCTCTTGTATCGCGTGTCAATCATTTAGACGACTCGTCTGTATGCCGCTAATAGGTTTATTGATCACGTCTCGTTGCAATTAATATAAATTTATTGTATCATCATATATGTCGACGTGAAACGCGAAATGTTAAGCCGAAATTTCCACGCTATATTTATAATCTTTGCTTATCGGATAATGCATACGATCGCACTATAGAATCTGCAAAATCGATATGTGCCAGTGAGCTTAATTTATTTCAGCATGAATTAATAATTATACGTTGCCGTTAATTAGATAGTGATTAGCGTTCAGTGTGCGAGACGTGAAAGTATGCTTGTCGAAGCTACGCGCTCGGCGCCAGGATAATCCGAAAGTAAATCACGATGCTTATTCATGCAAAATTGGTGTTTGTCAACGACTTATCGACGTGCGCGCAATTTCGGAGGCTCCCGCGCACTCTTAGCAATTTGCCGTGGCGTCGAGCACAGCTTCGAAAATACGTGGATTTCGCGAAGTAGGGTAGATGACGTGCGCGATAGCTCGGCTCCGGCGCGGCGGCTGGAAAGGAGCGGAAGGGGCAAAACTCTCAAGGCTCTTGCGCTACGTGACCAGGATATAACGCGACAGTTTTCGAACAAACTTGGTATCCGGCGGTATTACATAGTATTACAGTGCAAATATGCAATTCATTCGCCGCAATGGCGAAACTGCAGGTCGAACTTCCATTATTGAGCGCCGTTCTCCCCTCGTGCCGGCACCGAAACACTTTAGTTCGCGTTTAAATATGTACCCGGCTTATTGTTGCATTCTCTTATTGAAACTTTGATTTGCGCCATTTAACGTCTTATCTACTCGATACAACGCATTCTTTCTCCCCTCGAAATTTTTTCCTCAAGCGGTTCCGTCCATCTGACTGAAATTTACATTAACGGGAAAACCGGATATTTTTATTAAATGGTAAATAAATATCGCGTGCATCGACGCATCGATAGTCATCTCTGAGATGCGCGGATCGAGAATTTAAAATTTTATTCGATTAAGTTCCAAGCAAATAACGAAACTTTGTTGGTTTGACTTTAAGTCGATCTTCTTTGAACAGAATTTTAATCTGATACTCAACTACTAAGAGTACTTTCGCGAAGCGACATTATCACTTTTAAACCGAACTTTAAAAGCCTCTCTCTTGATCTCAACACAGAAGCGTTTGGTTCTTTGATTTTAGCTTTTATAACAGCTTTTTAACTGTGAGCTCAACTGTGTGGTTCCCGTGTAACCGAATGCTTCTCGATTTAGGCGCAGGTGCAATAACATAATATATTCTGTTCTAATCAGCGCGCTAAATTACATGTCATTAGCTGTCGCAGCTTTGTTATCGCTACATGCCTTGTGTCTGCGCGCGATTATCGAGCATGTTCGCATAATACACGTATAATACATCCGGCCGCGACCGGCCTCTCTCACCATCAGTTTAATTCAATTTTCGAGCACGCGCATGCAAATATTCATTGTTCGCGCACGCAGGGAAGAAAGTTCATTCGTGTCTGGCATTGCTATTGATATCCGTTGGCGCTTGCCCAAATTCGGTGGTCAACCCGGTTAACAAACGGTTTTGTTCAGCGATAATCACGACGGCCGGTCTCTGAACATTCGCGGCGCTTTATCAACAGCGTGCACACCCTGCATGCAAAAGCCATCCGATGTAATGAGTAATAATACCACCGACAGATCTCTACGCAATACAGGAAGGTCGAATAAATCTGCTGCAAAATCTGCTGCACAAGAAAGAAAAAAAATCCCGAACGCATGATATAAACTTTTTAATAATTTAATTAATTTAAACTTTTCGCTGAAGATGGGTCAAAGTAAAGCCGAGTCGTACGATTTATAATTTGTATTAAATTATTAATTAAATGTTACGTAACGTTAACTCACGCACAACTAACCGCGTTTGACACTCAACGTCCACTTATTACTTGTTGAATTTAATTTGTACTTTTTTAATATATTAACTATTTTATATACATCAATTTTATTTATATTATATTTTAGATTTTAGATAAATTTCGTAGCTTTAACATGTCTTTCATATGTCCATGCAAATCTAAAAATGCCCAATAATGTGTGCATTTAGTAGGGAAAAATTTAACGCGAGGGCAGAGGAAAGCGACTGTAACGATGCCAATTAAGCGTCGTATAATATACGGCAACGACTGCCCTATTGCGTGCGTCGGAACGCAGAGAGCGCGATGACACGGCGTATGGGGGTATTATTTATGGACGGCCGCGTTGGAGTGACGCTCGCTGTCGGTGCAAATTCGAAAAGCCTCTTTCGCGAGATACGAGAGTCCGCGTACCTCGCAGTGTACGAACGCACCGGTAACCGTTCGGCAGCCGCGCAAATGCAGCCAATCGGAAGGGATTGTCGGCTCGTTGCACTCGCGAAGTAGAGAAAACCGGGCACCCGTGATGTGTGCACCCCGCGAACCGTTAACTCGCGCTCTACCGCCCTTAGCGATTTTGCTCTCGCGGACTCTTCTATTTCGTAATCGTGCAAAAATAGTCCCGGCACGGTAGTCGCCGCTCGACTTCTCTATTTTTCTTCTCGCTAGCTACTTTTGTTCCCCGCGCAATTAGCGCAATAATAGCTCGACTTTTTATCATAATGTACTCTATACGAAATATGAACGATCTCATCTTTTATTCAATAGTTTTTTGCAATACTGAGTATCGATCGCCCTAGTTGTTCGTTAAAGTTGTTCGTCTTGCTACGTATGATAATGATAAATCGTTTAAAGTTCCAAGTAATCTGTTTATCGTTGAATAATTTGCTTCATGATTGATATACCGTAATGTATCAAATAGTTTTTCCTTCTTCAATTTTTCTTTCTCTTCGTTTATTTATTTTTCCATCTATCCGGAGTCGACTACAATTGTCATCCCTTTTAAACGGTATTTTTCAATTTTTTATGATTGCGACGGAATTGTTAATTACCCTCTATTTTTTTGTGCGGACTCGTTGTTTCTCAAATGAAGATAAAACTGTGTTTTTTGTGTGTGCACCCGAGTGTTAAATTAATAAAACCCGGCATTGTGTGGATAACGAAGGGCCGTTCTGTTATTTTTCTTCGTCTCGCAATATATACTGTACTGTAACAATTTATATTGATTTGTTACATTTCCTATTCCTAATGAACGGTCTCGCGAAATAATACGCAAATGACCAATGTCACTTTTTACAGGTCATTTTTATTAAGCTCAAAATCGTTTCTCATAGTAGAATAATTTCTCATCGGGGAAAAATTATTTTTGACGTATGTCTTTTGAGAATTCATTTTCACTGGTCGTGATCTGTTTATTTTCGCGACCGCGCGGAAAATTTCAGAAATGCTTGTCGTGATACAAGGTTTGCTGCGCGTGCCAGATGCATATATAGGTACATAGTTTCTTCTTGGCACGCCGCACCGCTGCTCCGCATTAGTTATTGGGATTTTCCATGAGCCGTCTGGATTGTCGCGCTTTTTTACAGAATCAAGCAATTTTATGCACTTGTCTTTGCATTGAGCTTTATTCATTCCTTTCCTCTTCGATTTATCTACTCAATCAATCTCGGGGTCTTTTCTCTTATCTTTTTTATCAGTTTATTATATTAATTTTTCTTTGAGGATGTTTATTAAAACGAACTGACGTTGGGAAAACTAAAAATTATTTTCCGCGTTGCTACACAATTTTCACGCGCGATGTATTATTGTTATATCCGTGTTAACTAACTGCGCGAATTTATACTATAATTTGTACTGTATAAAGACTAAATTACTTGCTTTAGAAATTATAATGTGTCCACAATCTCGCTGTACGTGCATTTTTCGTCGCGAAAAAGTTTATCTTGTGTTACCTGTATAATATTTTTCGTTGAAATTCTGTAAATAATGGACGTACACTTTGTTGGACGGTATGTATTATTACAAACTTACCCTGTTGAAAATGCGCTTATGGAGTAAAATAGATGGATCGATGGCTTCTTACGTTTACTATGGGCGTTACGTCAATGTAAGACATTTTGCTAGTCGAAACATTACTCTTACTCGAACGAGAACAGTTTAAAATATTTTTCACCTTCGACTTAAACTCATGAGAAAAATTGGACAATGTCGTCGGATACTCGTGAAAATATTTATTACCGTAATCCTTTTCCGGGGATCAAAAAGGCACGAAGGAGAATCGGTTCGACAGTGCTGGACTGAAGGACGTTGAATTTTAACGAATGTAGGAGAAGATGCCGAGCGTGAACGGACGAAAACCGTTGAGTTTTCGAGAGTTTCCATCCTCCAGGAAGCATTGGTCTTCAGGCAGAACGATGCTTTAAACGCAATGTTAAACAAATAAAATTCAAATTAAATGTTAATTTTTACGATACTCAAATTTGACGTTACTTATCAGAAAAAACCGTCGTTTCCTATTAGATCATAAAAACACAAGGAAAACATGAAAAATGCATGAGGATATATCTCTCCTGTTCGTTTCGCGTCAGTCTTTCAGAAAGTCTACTTAAGGTGAAATTTATGACAAGGCCGCGTCATCCGCGCTATACGAAAATACCATATTTCGACGGCACAAGAACCGGCAGCCCGGAAAGCACGCCCGGATTAATCGAGGGGCATAGAAAGGCGAGCGACAGCGATGGTCGGCATTTACGAGACGTGAAGGAAATTCTTTCCGTGCCGGAGGACGGTGTCGGGGGTAGCGGTGTCACGGCGCGCGGCGGTTTTAACGAAAAAAGAGGATCCGTGCGACAATGGGGCGGGAGACAAAGGAGCCCTCGGTATTCTCGACGTGCCATTTTCTTGATGCCGTTTCCGATCCTTGAGCTCGGGCACGCTTTCTCGCGGATCCGGCGGCCGGATACGCGCGAAAGAAAAGACGCGATATAGGTGGTCGAGCGATGACGTTAATTCACTTATTGTTAGACTCCCCCGCGAGGAAAGGAGAAACGCGGTTTTCCTGTTTTTTTTTCGCGCGTTGCGACGAACGACACGGACAAATGTGTGGCCGTGCAAAATGAAGGAACGAGTCTATCGAGAGGATATTCGAGTAGCAAGCTTTTCCCCGTGGAAGACGCGTCTAAATTTAGGATTCGGAGCAACTTTATAATTTTGGTTTTAATAAAAGTCAGGTTTGGATATTAACAACGACGGGGAACGAATAGAAGTTTCTTAATTTTTCATCGTTCGCGGAGAAGGAGAGATAAAACGGTGGCGGTTCTTATCCCGCGTCGGGAAATCTGCGGCGCAACGAAAAATGTGCTCGCCCAAGATAGAATGGATTTATTGGACGGCCCGCTTGAGGAGCAGCTTGCGCCGGACGGACAATCGCCTATAGTCACCGTGATACGCCGCTGGAAAATAGCTTCTCGCGCTGGAGTCGTTGCGCTGGAAAATTTTCACTGTGAAATATATAACGTGCGAACGGCGTCGACGAAATTGGTGTACGATTATAATCACAATACAACACGTATATGTTACGAGACAGTACAATTATTTAGAATTAATTAATTGGATTAGATAAGTATAAAATTATTCTTAGATTAGAATCACGCGTTGAAAGATATTGTAATTTACAAAGCTTCTATACTTATATACTTTTCTCCATTTTATTATATGCATCTAACTTAATAATTATCTGCGGTTTATCTATGTTCGGCTGCTGTTATGCAAAGTCGTAATATCTTGAAAAATCTTATATCTTGAACGGTCTGGAAATGAAAGTGGCGGTTTAAATCTCCTCCAAACTATAACAGACAATTTTCGTTGCATCGAAACGCGTGTTATTGATCGAAGTCAAATCAGCTCTCTCTCTCTCTGTCGAGTGCATCTTGAAGAGATTAAAAATAGCGCCCCATCGACCAACAACGCGCCTCGTTAATCTGCTTTTATTAGTTGCGCGTCCGCGCAAAGCATCTGACATATTCCTCGAGAAAATCTGACGTTATACCTACGTGTGGGGGTGGTGTATGCGTACGTCGACGGGGAAAATTTAATATTCCGAAATTACATCCGTTCGACCGTGCGTTATATCGGGAGCCGTAAATCGCGCGGCAGAGAACTTAATACGCCGCATAAATATCGGTCTAATAAATTTAATGAGTTTCGCGTATGCCGCCCACCTCCGAGGTCGCGAATTTTTCACCGCCCCGATTGCTGCAAGAGGAGACAGTTTTTCGTGATTAATCCTTTGAAATTTTATATCCCCCCCTAAGGCCTGTGGTATTAATATCAAAGTATTCATATTCTCAAATCGATGGTTCTAAAACATAAAAGTGATTGTCACATCGCAAAATCATTCGATCGCCTTAAGCGCAGTGAAGAAAGTATCGATTTGCGATTGAGAACATGTAATATCCGCGCTTTTTAATTGGCGTATTAAAGTTTGGCTCGCACTCCGTTCATGGAAACTGTTGCTTCGCCTCGGTAACTTGGCCTCGGTACGGCTGCCTTTTTTTCCTCTCCGCCGATTTGTGAGAACGCGAGAGAAGAACTTGAAATTCTTCGGAGAACGACGAAGCTGCGCAACTAGATGGTAAAAGTGATTCTTACAGAAAGTTCTCGTTAAAAAAACCGCGTTGCACGAACGATGAAAACTCTCTTCAATCTCGCTCGCAGCTAATATCTCGCTCGTGGCAAAGATTATTAGCGTTACGATATTTTCGTGAAAAGTTTGAAAACCGAGAATTACTCTCTTAAGTAAATTATATATAGAACACGAATTTGTGTGGAGAAAGAATTTTCGATGTTGGAGCTATAGTTCTATATATTGGTTGGTATTCAATAAGGTACACAATTTAATTGCTTCAATAGGGATTGGTTTCATAGTTCGTACTTTTTGTCATTAATTACTTCGTCTTCCATTTCGTGCTAAGATCTTGGCAATCGAGAGCTGAAATTCTCCCTCGAAATCAAGTGGAATTTCTCGCCCCGACATTTATAGATATAGGTATATATCTGCGCATACACGTACATGTATACGCGGACGTGCATGTACCCCGTCGCTGAAATACAGCGGCCGGTTAAATTGGGCACATTCCGTGATGGTCGTTACCTCGAGCATAATGGCACGGGTCGCCCTCTGAAGGGGACCGTTGAGAGTTCGAACCAAAATTCGCCCTTACGAAGCATCTAAACGTTCTTGACGTAATTCGCCGACAAAAAGGCTCCTTAATTAGTAACTTCGCAATTGAGCGAATGATCTCGGAACGAAACCTACAGTTTGATTTACCGTAGTTAATAAAATTAGTGACAAACGGGACGAGTTACAACATTTTTAATGATAGTAGAAAACCATTTATTACTATTAAACAATGTTTATATTATTCTCATAATTATTACGATCAACAGGTATAAGGCATTTTTTAATTTTTGTGTGTTTTACTATTTACACTATTACTTATGTTTCTTTTAAATGAAAACTTGAGATGCGGTTTTTCTTTGTGACAATTCAATGACAATCGGATCGTCTTCAGCAATTTCAGTTTCTCGATCCATTAAAGAGTAAATTTTATTACCAATATTGCAATTAAATCTCGGCGAACGACTTACGCAACGTGCCAGAATGTACTACCCCTTGATGAGCGACGCAGTAAACGGGCGATAAAATACGGTATTAAATTAACCAAGCGAAGTGAACGGTTCGTGATTGGTCCCATCCTCCTCCGGGAATGAAGTGTCGATCCGTTATCGTCAGCTCTGGAAAATAGGATTAGAGAAATGAAACGTGCAGCTGTCGCTCTTCTTCGAGCGCCTGCTCCGTAAACTCGCGAAAAATTGCCGACTTTTTCCAAATATAAAATTACGGTAAAATTAATTTCTTATTTGTTTATTAATTACAATCAAGATTGATGTGCTTTAAAATAGTGAGTGGAAGGAGAATAAATTATGAAATAGTTTTTAATTATGATATTTATTAATTTTTGATAGAACGATTATGCGAAGAAGAAAAATGCAAAAACGAAATAAAAAAAAGAAAGAAGCGGTAATGTTGTGAAATTGATACATAACACATGAATCCTAATCTATAATTATTAAAGGCGCTTAAAGTAGCAGCTTCCCTATATAACCTTTTATGTTATTCAAGAAAATCGCAAAGTTGCGATAAGAGCCTGCGATAGTGCTGTTGCGAAATGCACAGTGAAGCTTATGCTATCGCGTGTTAATTAAAGTTCGTTGCTTCTAATTTCGTGCGAGTCCTCTTGAGAGAGAAGTCTCGTGCTCGGGTTCTTATAATAGAACTTTAATACAACATCGTGTCGTACTATCGAAAACTGAAACGAACTTTAGTTACTCTGTTATTTTACAGTTGCTCTGGAAATCTTTACGAATTTATGAAAAACGTAAAAGAATTGATTCAGGAAACCAGGACAGAAAGTTTCGGATCCTATTTTTTGCTAAAATATACCAGAAAGCACGCGAATTTGCGCAAACACTGAACATACCGAATTTGATCCAAGAATCTTTCCTAGTAAATCAAATTTTTAAAGCTCGAACTTTCTTAGAAAGTAACCTCTCCCCCCTCAATTTACAATCGTTAAGAGTGGCAAAGGATCAAGATTGATCTCTCTCTTTTCGATGGATACACGGAAAGAGAAACTTTATACGTTCTCTCTTCCGAGTATCGTCTGATTTTCGTCCCCTACGGTCGCACTTTGTTCGCGAAATATGCTCTCCTTCTGTTCGCATCAACCCTGAAACTTTCAGGCCGATGGATCCGCTGCAGGGGAACGACCAACTCATTCCCCGCGCAATTTCAAGCCGAAACTTTTCCCCCTGCTCGCGCGCCGGAGAACGACCACGAAATCAGCACTAGCCGTGAGCTTTATGCGAGCGTGTATCCGCAATACGACGACGTAAAAGGAGAGTTTCCACGTCCCACATGCGAGCAATCGTCGGACGGGATAGCCGGAAAATGGCCCTTGAAGAAGCGCACCGTCGGTTCTGTCCGTACGACAAAGAAAATGGAAATAGGTTGGATCTCTTTGCGGTACCCTTCTCTCTCTTTTTCTCTCGTTTCTTCTCTCGTCTCTTTAATATCGCGAAATAACATAGCCATCGAATATGGCCGTCCTAATGGCCCCGTTGCTACGCGAGAAGGATCTTTTCTTATCTCTTTCAAAAATTGCACACTCCGCCATTTACATTACCCTCATCATATTACAGTTGTAAGTGTTCGTTGCGACGATACTTCCAAGTTATTTCTTTGCAAGGAATACCGATTCTTATAGTTTCCTGTCATATGAACTTTTACAACGAGTTCAATTATTGTTATTGAAGCAATGTACAATGCGCAGGATGATTATCTTTATTTGTTACAACAAACTAAATATTTGTTCGAATAATACTTATTCTAGATTCATCGCGATAAGTAATTGATACAGTCGGCCGCTTAAAAGGTCTTAAGTGATATTTATATATCCGCGATAATAACATAAAGAATGTTACGCCAATATTACATTAACAGCAGTATTGACAAAGTGTCATTTCCTCCGTTACATTACGGTTTATCGCATTGACAGTCGGCGATATCATTGATCTTTGGACGAAACTAGGCTTTGCATTATTGACAAAATGTCACTTAACAATGTCACATCCGCCTCTTACCTAGACACTCAATCATTATCTATTAGACAATTTACACAAATGAAAAGTGTCGCGTTTAAAATTGTACGTGATAGGTCGGTGGGATGGCGAACTGGCGAAGAACTTAACGATTCATTTCAACGAGGTCGTTTTATAAAGTTTTATATTTCGAGACATATCTGGAACGCTCTTCTATCGCGAAGACAAGGACGGGGGATGAACGGATAGAAGCAACACTCTTTTTCTCTTCTCGTCGGAAATATGAACTGAATCTATTCAATTCAACACGTCCTGCTTCAACTCTTCTCTTTTTCCGTTCCGTCGTATCCGCGACAGCAGTTTGGTTGCAGAAAACAGAACAATATTTAAATGTTGCGCACACATGTGGACATTAGAATTTACAATTGATACTGTGTTTGTTTTTAAACGCTCGATTTTTTTCAATTTTAATTTATCGTAGAGAAGGGCCATACATTTAGAGATATATCACTGTAATGAAAATTGGACAGATTTCTGAAATTCCATGCATTTTAATCAGATCATCGCGGCGATTTCAACAACGGCATTGATTTCAATTACCTGATACCGCATAAGAATATGCTAATGTTATTTTTCTTACTGAAATCTCAGTTTTACATCTTGAATTTCTTTTGCAATTTCCGTCTCATTTGCAAGCTCTTTGTTCTCATTGTTTCAACCTTTGAAGTATTAAAGAGCAGCCGATAGAAAAATTCCTTTTTCAGACGACTCGCCACCTGGTATCGGTACATTCGCGCACGGTGAGGTACATATAACGATATAACAGACGAAAGTATAGTAGTACGTTAACGTAACGTCTTTTTTTTTCCTCGGTGTTCTGTCGAGAGAAGCCCCGTCAGATCTTTGCGAGGAAGAAAATGTTATTTCGCGTCTCGTATTGTTTTCTTTTCTGATAGAAGTATATAGAAGTATACGACAAGCGCTCTCTTACGCAGAGAGTCTGATACTTGTTTCGCGCTTATCTCGTTATTTCAGACGTTAAGTCGAAGACAGTAGCCCGCGAAAAAGCTCCGCGATGCGTAACGTTGTCGAATCGGATGAAAACGCGTTCATATAAGCAATAGGATCCAAGAGAACGAAAATTCCATGATAATAGAAAACGGCTGCAGCTTCGATCGTGTTCTATTTTCGTCAGATCGAGTAAGCATCCACAAGAACTTCGCTCGTATGTATATCTATGCGTATCACGCATCGCCGTTTCGTGTGTTTTGGCGTCGACTCTTTCTCGCGAAGTCCCCGCTGTACGCTCAAAGGGACTCGGTTCTCCACCGGGTTACCATCACGGATAACTTATCGTTAATTGAATCGGGACGGGCAAGTCAAACAGGGGTCCCATGCGGTCCAGGCGGGCATATATGACCGACCGGCGCGGCGGAACGGCAAGTGGAAAATGCCTCTTGCACGAGAAAGCGCACGTTGCAGCGGCACGACAAAAGGAACGGAAAAGTAGGTTACAATTGTTCCTCCCCCCTTTGCCTTCATTCTCTTTCCTCGCCGCCTTCTCCCTCCGACTCCCCCATTCCCGCGGGAGAGCATTACGCGGAATGGACGCTCGCGGATAAGAAGGAAAACAAAATTTCCCATCCGGCTTGTTTCTGCATTTCCGATTTACTTACCGTGCCGCGGGTCATTCTCGTCCAGGCGCGGCACATCAAAATGAGAAATTGCGGAATTAAGTTACAATTTAATTGCAAATATAACGAATTTGTAGACTGAAACTGAAGAATTCCGGGAGACAAAGTCGCTGTCGCGCTGCTGATTTTTCTGTATCTGCAGGAATGCAGGAATGGATTGAGGTGTTTATTGTGGCTATTCCTATGGCTATCTCCAGCGCTTAACACTAGCTAGACGATAAAAACAGTCAAAATGATTGGTTTTTTATTTTCTTATCAAATTTATAACGGTACATTTTCTGAGATTTTCCGTGACATGTGTTGCAATATATGTGAATGATGAAATTGATCAATTAATTTTCCCTTTTTTTGTAAATATACGATGAAATACGTTAATCGTCGGTACTAATGTTGAAAATTGTAGGCATATGTGAATCAGCTAAATTAAAAAAATTTTCATTATTATTTTTATTATAAATAATTCAAGTAGGAAAAAAGTATCTCTTTCTATAAATCTCTCACGTACATTTCACAATGCGTTTAATATTTGAAAGAAACTGTCGTTGAGAGAGTCGCGGGAGCGCGATATACTTGTAGTTGTAACAGTTGTAACGCATCTAACTCCCGTGCTCTGGAATTAGTTCGATAAATTTCATGAAACTTCCCGTTCGTGTTACACATTCGGAGCTATACATCCGCGGCTCACATACGTCTTATGAAATGCGAACGACGTGCGACGGTGGCGGCAGGAAATTACCTGCTCGCGATTACGACCGACGCGAGGAAACAAACGGACGCATGCACCACAGGGCGTATCGCGTGATTGCGATCGCTCTTCAAACTCGATATATCCCGTGAATTACAACACTCGCCCGATTGTCGCCGTGCAGTTAAATAAACTCATTAGTCACGTTAATACCGGGGCCGCTTCGCTTGTACTCCGACCGCTGCACTGCGAATCACGGAAATTTTACTCGTGAGAGATTAATTCGTCAATGTTACTGGACGCGTATAAATCCCGCATTATTATTACAAAGCGTACGCGTTCTCTCTCGTTTGTCGTTATACAGAATATTACAGAAATAGCTTGGAATTAGTGGATAATTAAATGACAATTTGGAATTTGTGAAAGATTATAAAACTGCATAAGTCTCTTTAATTAAATTTCCAATTTTTAAACATATTTATTTTTATTTATATGAATTGTAGAAAAGATGCAGAAAATGCACGTGTCGCGATTAACGGAGTTTAAGACCCGGAGAAAAAAATCTTTGCACAATTCATTAGGTATTTGCTCGCAATAAACCTATTAATACAGAGCGAACACAATAAACATTGTTAATAATAGAGGAAAATGTATATGTAGTTTTATCATTTTAGTTTTAGGCTTTGTTTTAGGTCTAAGCATGTCGCGCACACGACAACTCGTGCTTCGTCGCGCGACTGCGGTTAATTAAAAACGTTATTAAAATCGTGCCTAGCTAATTAACGTCCGGCGCAATAATTGTAATTACCGAAGTGGAACGCAATCGCAATTTCCATTCGACTGCTTTCATTAAAACGAACGAACGAGCACCCTCGTAGTTTCGAGTGCATCGCGCTGCGTCGTCGAATCGTCCGATCACAATTTTCCATTTGCACGCTATTTTCCTCCCTCGTTTCCCTCCCTCGTCAACCCTTTCTGTAATCGTCCACCGTGTTCTCTCGGCCACGCATTTCTGTCGCATTTTTTGACTTTTCGCAAGAACGGCACGCGATCGACGGCGAAAGAGAGCGCGTCGGATAACACCGTCGAGTATCAATCGCGAGATGAAAACCGCGTTTCTTTCGGTTATCGCGTCGCGTTCCGCGCGCGGTTTTCTCGACGTTTCATTGCCCGGCGATTGTTCGCGTAACCCGGTTTTCTTTTCGCCGTGGATGTCCCGAGCTTGTCTCTGCAGCAGAGGCTCTTGCATTCGTCGAGTGCTCTATTTTCCTGACGGATGATGGACAGACGATTCGTTTTAGTCAAGTTGGAGCTCTGACTGCCACTGATATCGGGCTGATTTTTCAGCTGTATCAGGTTACAAGCAGCCACTTGAAAGCTTTTATATCTCTGCTCGGAGAGAGTCGAGAATAATATCATATTTTGCTCGAGAATATATGTAGCATACAGAGGTTATTGCGATTTTTAAGAAAGAGCTTGTTACAAAAAGAGCCAATCTGTTTTATTTCACAAATGAACAAAAATCTCTCCGGATATGGCTATCTGTGGACTGAATACGACTGTGTTGGAGAAAATTGGCTTAAGCCCTTCAAAAGAGATTATTCCAGTTAGAGAAGACCCATGGTGATCACATCGAAAATCTGTGACCGATAAAAGCGATGCAGCGTGGAGATTGATCCCTATTGTCGACCGATTATTTAGGTCAAGTAAACACGAGCTTCACGAAAGCTTTTTTTAGTAAGACCCATCGATTAAATTTCTTCGAAAAACGCTCATTGACAGCTTGAATCGGAAAATTTTTAGTTTCGATCTAAAATATTTCATGATGTAATTCCGTGCATTATATACCTGTATTTTTCGTTTTTATATAGTTTTATACGGTGAATTTGTTGACATGGAAAAGAATTTTTATTAAATGAATTCTTTCCCCTCTATTATTCCAGAAAAAAACCTATAATCACACAGCGAATTCCCTGATACAGTTTTTTGATAATTTATTAAAATACATAGCTTATTGGAAATCTGTTTAAGTATACGCGCGTTAGTTTTCCTTCTCCTTTTAAAAGAATATTCCCGTTGTTTGTATCGGATTGTCGTTATTCTGCGTTTCAATATTGATTTTCATCCGGTCGGCGTTCAATTACAATCTCATCGCTATGCGCGTGTACAAAGCCGCGTGTTTTTGAGTTTATCGAGAAGATCCTATTTACAGGCATTGATTTAAGGCTAAGTTTATTTGCAGCAGTGGAAGGAATTTGCATTGTAATATGGAAATACATTTTCTCGAACAATCCCATGTTGGTATTCGGGGAATTACATCAGTGAAATATCAAAACGCTTTTTATATTTTATATTTCATGCGACAGATATTTAATTTAATTTTTAGTATAATTTTTATCCTGACATTCGGCAATATTAGCAATATTGCGTATGTAAAATAAACCTATAACTAACTGTACTCTATAAAATAACTGTAACCTTGAATTTGTTAAAATATATTTCCTATAGATGTGTCATCTATTACTTCAATGGATTTTCGACTGCGGATTTTGATGAAATTAATTACGCATGCCGAGTAGTACGAGCGTATAGCGTTAATCAATGCAACCGCCGCATAGGTGACATCAAATCATCATAATCACGTGTGATTCGGACACATTGTTTGACGAAATTGGCGGTCATTGTCGATCTCATCAACCGTCCGCGACCGCCGCGCCACTTTTATTGTTGCCAGTTCCGATAATTGCATTCGCATTCAGTGACAACGCATCGATATGTCTCGCGTATATGGCAGCTTTATTACCGATGTCGACGTATATATGTATGCATATAAATTTGCGGCAAAGCTGCTTTAAGCTACTCCTAATTACGTGCAAGCTATCGTAATCCAAATCCACCCGACACATTTATGCATTTCCACAGATATAGGTGTGCTCGAAATTCCCATATAATTTATTAAACTGCTTATTTATGGGCTAAAAAATTTTATTTTATAATATTATCTTGAGACACTCTCGATATTAATCATTCAGTACTTCAATAATATTACATCGATCATAATTCAGCGAGATATAATTGTCACTATTCTTAGTTTTAGCTATTTTCTTTCTTTGCAGTACTTTGTTGCAATAGTATCGTGGAAATAACGATGGTTTACATATAAATACATTTTTTTATTCAATTGAGTACATGAAAGTAACTGTAGAATGATTCGTAAGGTCGTAGCGGAATGGATAAGGTCGATGCGGTATACTAAATGGATGAATTATATAAAAGTGTAAAGTTGATGGGGCGGCGAAATATCAAATTACACACGTGTGTGCGCGAGCGTCGCGCGGTGGAACCCGATTTGTATGTATGAGACTTAACTTTTACGCGACGTCAAAGATAAACGGGAGAAAAACGCGGGGCTCTCAGGCGAGCTCGGGACGGACCCGTCCTATGAAACGTTCAATTTGGCGCTGAAGAAAGGGCATTTGCGGGCTCGAACGTAGCCGCTTATAATCTTGGCGACACGTTCAATTTCCCCGGCACAGGGGACAGTATAACATTTCTCAGCGTGATACGCGCGACAAAGCGCGCGTTTAAGGTGGTTGCCTTTTGTACGTGAACGAATATGACGTCTTTGATAACACGGGGAAGGCGACAGGATTAAAACCGGCCATGTACGTACTTAACATCTCGTTGTACATCGTCAGAAAGCTGCGTGTGTGTCACTTTATTTTCATAATTTCCGCTGAAACTTCGTTTCACTTACGTGAATATTGAAAAAGTCCAGAGGGACTCATATCTTCGCGAATGTACATAGCAAATATGTCATAAAAAGTACTTATATCTCGCGGTTAAAAAGAGAGCGATATGCACTCTAGCGAAATCTAACTACCTTTATTTTTATTCGTGTAAAAAAAGCCGCCGTATCCTTTATGAATATACTTGTACAAAACGGATATGCAAATGATTCATAATTTTTGTTTTTAAGCACAGCGAAATGCACGTATCTTCATCTCGATAACGTAATACACGTAGCGCGTTTTCAGCCTTTTCATGAATATTTATACAAATACAGATATGCAAATAATAACAACATATACCGATTCGAGTTTAATAAATGCTGCGGGATTAGCAGTCTCATTTTTGATGTCTCGTGTCGCGTGCACGCCGCGCGAATTACGGAGATAGATAGCCAGTGATTAAGGGTCGCGAGAGGAAAGTAAAATAACGAGGCAAAGAAAAGCGTTCGATAAAATTTATCGAACAAGTCGTTACGGGTTGTATTTCCTTTTTTTTTCGCAGCCAAGAGAGCCTAGACGAAGGAGGTTAACAGGATTACTCGACCGGAGAGAAGGATCGTACTCGAGGAAACGGAGAAACTACTCCGCGGCGGCGGATCCTTAAGGTGCGATACTCGGGGCTTAAGACGCCCGGTACAACAGGAAGGGACGATTACTTTCGTTCCCGAAGTTTCGCGCGACGAAACTTGCCGTCGCGTCGGCGATAATAAGAATTGCACGACGATAGGGAGAGGTGTCCGTCGTTCGTCTCCCCGCGCTTGCTTTACGGGGGCGGGGGCGCCCGAATTACCGCATCTCTCATATTGTTATGAGCGTGCCATCTCATCGGGATTATTTACGAGCCCGGAGCAATTGCGCCGCGCCATGGCTAAGCATAATGGCCCGAACCAGCTCAGACGGCCGCAAACTGTAATAAAAGCGCGTCGCCGGATAAATGACGTCTCGTGGCCTCTTTCTCCGCGGGATTTTTGCGCCCTTTCATTCGCCCTGTCTGTTCGTCGGACAATCGGCACATCGTTACGAAATGTGTACAAAGCAACTTGTGAGACAAACTTGCTTAAATTAATTCTTGTCTTTTTAATTAGTATTGTGTTTTTTTTAAATTTTTATAATAAATTTAGATGAAAGAACGTTGGTATCGGAATTCTATTTGCGCTGATTTCTCTTTTGCTTTTCGTAAATTATTTATATTCAGATGAATTAAGCAAGAAGGGACGTAATAGTGGAACGATCAATTTTTTAAATTAATTTATTTAATCCGATTACAAGACGATACAAAATAGCGAGACAAATAAGGCAGTTTAGATACGTCAGCTCTTTTTCTGTACGTGTTGCAAATTGGTTGTCGATAAGCTCGCGAAATCTCCTACGGAGTTGCACAATTCAATTTGTACGACAAAGAGGGTAGAAAACAAAAGAAATGGAAACAATACCGGTCTTAAAGAAAGCTCGTTACGGTGTGGAAAAATAAGCTTTTTCGAACTTCAATCTAATTTCGCGCTCTTTTGGATCTTTGGAGCTTTCGATGTATACTGAGAACGTGAAAACGTTATCAACGAAGAGCTGTTACGTGGGCTACGTGATACTAGTGATATTATACGATATTACACGGACGATACAAGAGTCTCGGGTTACTTCCACATTCGAGTCGACATATGCAATCTCGTCCGACGGCGACGTCAGTCGCGCGGAAAAAACGTAATGCAGGTCGAGTGCAGCCGAGCGAGAGACCGTGACCATGCTCAAGACACATTAATTGAACGATTAGCCTGAACTTGACATCTGGTTCGCTGTTATCCGGCCGGTCTAACGTCCGTGATAATTGCTTAACGAACGATGCATCTCAAGTGCGTCTGTACCCTGCACGCGGCAGTTTGCGCAACTAGTCATTATCGCGCAAGGATAGCTTGTAAACGGTAAGCCGATAATTAATATCTGGAATGTCGTGATATCGACGAAGGAAATGACACACGCGTCGGTCATTACACCGTGAACATTCAATCTTCAATCTACAGACTCACGTGAGTTGATATTATCTCAAAGAAAACGGCGTCCTTAATCTCAAGATCAATTTTATCAAATTGATAGAATAGCGTGGCGTAAATGCATGTACAAAAAATGTGGAAATTTTGAGTAACAAATGTTATACAACCTATATTGAAATATCGATGTATGCAAATTACTCTAAAGTGATGAAGACGTACGAGGCACAGATGATTATGCTTTAAAATTGAATCACTTTTCGGATGGTACGTGGTATATTTATAATCAAAAATCACCATCCTAAAAATAAGTATGTAGAAATAAAAACTTTATCGATCTATTGACCTATAAATGACCACGCAAGATGGCGTCGATTAAGTCATCGTTCGACGATTAGCGCAGACGGAACAATTCGTGACTGTTCATCATGATAACGAACGAGATTAATGACTGCGGGATATCGCCGGAATAACTCGCGATGATCGAGGGATCACCAGCCGAAATGAAATTATATGTCGGTCATCGAGAAGAGCGTTATCGAATTTCGATTTAGGTTGACTTCGGCCGTCCAATTTATCGTACGAGATGTCAATTAGGCGACCGATAATTACCATCGGGTACACGCGCGGTTCCTCTGGAGTAGGTCAGATCCGCGAGGAACGTAATTTAGGACTTATTAAACGAAGCCAATCTACTTCGGTGCACGCATGGCGAATAGTTACACGCGCCATTCTTACAAATGAACGACTTTGAACGAAAGTGTTACAAAGTAAAACTATAATTATATATAATTATAATTTTGATTATTAGGAGTGCATAGTATTTTATCTTAAATGAAGAATCGCTAAACAAGCTTACAACGAGATCTTTTATGGCAACACGAGCACTTTTCTATGAAAGAATGTAACGAGGAACGACAAATTTTCCTAGCTACGCGTAAACATCTCGACGAGCTTGTCCGCGAACTTTGTCCGTTCTCAATTTAGAGGCGTTCCCCAAGCTCTCGCGATTCGTAGCGCCGGAAGCCCAGGTAGAACTTCATTTACCGTAGGACTCGGCCAAAGCGTTTGTGGGAATGAAGTTGCTTCAGTTTCCAACTTGTGACACGCGGCGGACAACTTCGGTTTTTCTTACCGCCCACTTTTCGCTCCACTCGACGAGCCATACTTAACGGAATAAGGAATAGAGAGAAACGGAAGATACGCGAACGAGTTGCATTATGCCGTTGATTTTTCGTGTATAGGACACATCTTGCTGCTGCTGCTGCTGCACAGTTTTAACATTTTGCGACTGCCATTTGTCACGGCAGCTGTTACAATGTTACGGCGGAAACTTTAACGAAGTTTTAGCTTACGCTAAATAATTGTCGAGCTCTTTTAACACACATCTCTCGGTGTTTTCCATGAACGAAATTGAGCGGCAAAAATGAGAAAATTGAAGTTCTGTCGATTAAACGGAAGTGCAAACGCGAGGAAACCTCGGTGAAAATAAAATCAGACCGCTCGAACGTCCCCCGTTGGAATACTTCGTAACTTCATTGCGCATTTGCGGAAACGAAATTGCGTTTCGCCCGTTCGGTTTGCCGAGCGAACAATTTCGAGTCTTCTCCCTCTTTTTTCTTTCCGGTCAACACGTTCACCGCCATACCGAGACTTTAGAAATTGTCCGCGGATAATTAATTCTGTTCACTGTCTCGTAAATATTCCGGCCGGGTAGCCCGCAAAATCTCTCGACGCGAGTAAACTTCGTTACACATTAACGAGGAGGAGCATGCCCGTTAGTTTGTTTTCCGATATGGCCGCGAGAAATTTGCACTTTTCCGCGACCGTTGTCCGGTTCCGCTCGAAACACGGACCGAAATTAAAGCACGCTAATTGTTGGCGACCCGTATCGCGAGCATTCTTGCCCACTACGGAATTTAGTTCGAGCGAATCTGTATGGGATTGTCGAACGTCTCGAAATTGATCGATACTTGCCGTACCTTGCTCCGCGTACCCATAAATATCCCGATCAGTCCTCTGCGTTTTTTTTCTCCCGACGGTATTTGTTGAACTTGCGCCCGTTTAGCATTAAACACATCGACCAGCTGTGCGAGCAACGTAATTTTTCTATCACGCTCGACGGAGCTCGATGAATAAATCGTCGCGGCGCTTATCCATTTTAAATGCCAGTTAATTTCAACTATATTCCTGTTCTCTCTCGTCCTTTTTTAAGAGCCTTTCGCTTTGACTGAATTGAGCAGAGAAAATACTGAAATACGACCACGCGCCACGATTATATTTTAGTATTAATCATATCATTTTAATTCTGTATTGTTGGCATTTTCGCAGTTTTGAATTTATTTCATTTTCGAAATATTTCATTATTAGCCATTGATTGTACCTCGAAGTAATTAAAAATGAATTTTTGATGACACATAAAATTAACGTTTAAATTTGCCATTCAGTAACATTAACGGTAAATTGTAATTAACAGTTATGCAAACGTCGCAAATGGTTGACTGGTAAATCATCCTGATTTTAATTAATTTGTTAAACATTTATTGCATTCAGCGTTAACTAAAAATTAATTCTTACGGAAAGAAAGGATTTAGCGAGCCTCCTCGGGGATGGCGCATTCCAATTAGCAATTATCTCGCGATAAATAACGGAATTTTCTTAACATTATATTGCACTAACAGGATTTACCCGCCGCACTACGTTCGGGCAGCTCGTACTTCTTCGTAAACTTTGCTCTCGGAATTCTCCATTCAGCTTGGCTCTATTAATAAGCCGATTCTCGACACGAGGTATTCGGTAAGAGAGAAACTTTATTTATCGCGCGGCACCAACTCCGGAAAATAGTTGCGAAAATGCAGCCTTCTTGGGCCGCTCGTGTAATGACGAAAAGTAAGCCGTTTTTCCACCGCGAGCTCTTTAATAAACCTAACGGAATAATTAAATGCAGTTTGAAGAAGTTGGAAATATCGGGATGCATTAATGGTTTCGCTTGCATGTTTAATGAACCGTCGCGGTCGCAGTGTTGTCTTTGGGAGATCCGCTTTTAATACTTTTTATTAATATTTAACATTTAATGTTGACGCTTGACTTCAAATATTAATGTCTAAATAGAACCATATTTGTGGATATAATATTATGGTACACAAATATTATACAAGTCTTTTTATTTGAAATTTGCAATGTACCATAATTTTGTCAGTGAAAAAATAGTTTCCGTCTCGAAAAAGCCGGTTCGGTTTCAGAACCGTTCGTTTAATTAAACATTTATAGCTCGGTCAGTGAATGAAAGGTTCGCCTTTCAGAGAAATCCGATTTGATCTTTCATGCGACGCATTTTCATTACTACTATTTGGAAAATGGAAGTGGATTACGCTTACTGTACGCTTTTCATACGTCATGCGTTCACCATATTCCATGCCTCGAAAAGCATAGGCGTTTTCAAAAACGATTATTGATGATTCACGCGAGTGTGGTCGCGTTTCCGTAGAACAAGCATGCGCGATTTCGTGCGGTAGAAACTCACATTAATACAGCGCTTATCGGATTGCAGATTTTACAATTTCTCGAACCGGAACGCGAACTCTCGGGCGATCTCATCCGGTTTCACGCTAATGAGAAACGGCGGCGTCTCGCTGCTTCGATTTATTATTTGCCACGGATCGAAATCCTATTTTGCTCGCGGTACGTTTTGGCTACACACTTTGGCGTTTCAATATTCATGAAAGTACACGTGTGTCGCCGACAGGACTGGTCTCTTTTTCTCTCTCTCTCTCTCCCCCCTCCCTCTCTCTCATCGGAAGGGAAAACTGCCAGCTACGTGCTTGAGAGCGCATTCGGGCGACTTCCATGTTTTCCCACCCGATTCAATTACGTTAATCGATCGATTCCCCACGGTAGATATCTCGCGACGTGACGGCGACACGAGGTCGCGATAGGCTCGCTATCGAGAGATTTTTCATTTTGCGTGACTCGCTGCGTTCGAAGGGACACGAGAAAATCCCTCTTCTCATCGACAATATTAAAACTTCGTTCAGTTGGGGTGAATTCTCGCAGTTGATGTGAATTCAAATTACGCGTCCTCGCTGCGGGACTCGACCGCACGATAATTATCGCGTTGGGCAACTGTCGTACAAATAACGTTGCAGAACAGCGACTGTATCGGCGATACATAGCCGCACGTGTCAGTGCATCGTAAACCATGGCATAGGACTAATTATGGCTCATTTGTATATAACTAATTGTTTGCTATCGCTATCGCTGTTTCCATTTCCCTCTTAACGTGCATAAACACGCGGTAGCGTTTTGCGAGCGTGAGGAACAATAACAGTTGCGTACAAAGTTGTATGTTTTCACCATTGAGTCTCCCACTTGGATTAATCGTTCGATTAATTCCATAATTAATCGCATAATTCGACTGCGCGCTGCGCTTCACAATATCCTTCGGGAGAATATCAGGATCGTCCCATTTCGATGTAATACCGAAGCGCGACGCGTCATTATTTCGCCACGCCGTGTATTTTATTGCCGATTGAGCGAAATCCGTACGAGCCCGACGGGATTTACGAACGGCGAGGACGCGTGGAGAAAAGGAGAGAGAGGGCGAATATGGATCAACGCATCAATCTCGGTAATTAATAATTTCAATTAGCTGGAGGGAGCTGCGCCCGATCCGCTCGCTGCAGGCCGTTGCCGTATTTCAGGCAGCAAGATCGAACAGCGGGGAACACCTGGATTTCAATTAACCGGATTGCCGTCGCGTACCGCCGATTTATCCCGCCGCCGCAACCCCATTGCCCGCCCGGCGCGGTTCCGCTCTTCTTTTTCCCGTACGGCACTCGATTGGGAATCGATAGACACGTCTGTCTCGCTAATGTAAATTCGGGAACGTGCGCTCCTGTCGAAGCCCGGAAAAACGACATGATCCTTCCTCCCGCTACTTTTTTTTCCAGTGTATTTTAATTCCCAGTCCTTTCCCTTCTCTCGTAGAATTTGTTTCGCGAGACAGCCCCTACGTTCTCGATGTTATTCCTTTTTTCTTTTTTTTTTTGGTTTTATTTCAAGGATGATATTTCCATTACAGAACAAGTCTCTGTTGCAACGTTCGATTTAAATTCGCGATGTGGAATTAACTCCTCGACCCGGTAAACGCGCGAAATTGTTGCTTTCGGTCTATTAGCGCGCGAGCTAAACTCGTTACCGACGACATACAGTAAATTGACATTTAATCGTTAAAAGTTCTGCCATTTCGCGTTTTTGTGTCCATTTCAGTACGAGGAAATAATAACGCGATCCACATGGACGATGCGCGCGACGGTCGCGCGTTAAAAGCGAAATTTGATTGGATTCGTTAAGCGGCAATTTATACACGTTACTGCAAACGCGATTAATCGCACGGTGCAAACGCGGGCTAAAGTACCGCGACTGAAACACGACGGTATAATATTAGCGTTAGCGCTCTGCCCGTCGCGAAAATATTGCGGGAGGATATTCAAGGTTTGACGGTGCGCATGCACGCGGGTTTGGATTTAGTTCTCGACGGACGTCTTCGCACGCGCTTCATTTCGAGGCTGCATGCCTTTGTGTCCGTCGTGCAGTTTAATTTCGTTGTCGTCGTTTTTCTGTCCGTGCTTTTGAACCGCGCCGGGTAAACCATTTTAGGAGGAGTTTGAATCTTATTCCGTCCGGAATACTCCGCGCGCTTCAAGTCCCGTCGCGCAATTCGCCAGAAAATTTGCATAACGTTTTTTTCATCGCAGTTAATATTTCGCCGCGTTGCCGGCGAAAATATTACATCCGTGAAAAATTCATTTTTTGACGAGTGCATTAATAACGACATGCGGGTTACAAAAATATACCGCAAAAATAGAAACATAGTCACTTTTGAACCCGGAGTTTTTTTTTTCATGCCGTTTAAGTAAAACAATATTATTTTATTTCAAACTCGGTTATATGAATATATCATTTTTTCCCGACTCTATTTTTTCATATCACAATAACAGAGCGATAACAAACGATGAATATCTCCCGCAATATTGATTTGACAACAGAGCTCACGTTGTTTTATCGTAGTGATACAAAAAACTCGATTATGATACATAAAATTTGATCTGTAAATTAGATGCGATAAGATCTAATTCTGTCGCGTATATCTTTTCCGTACACAAAACGAGAAAGAGCGTAATGATATTTCGTAGCGGGGGATAAGCGGAGTAAGGGCGACTGTAGATCATCCTCGAAGTATTAAAGTCCCTATGGGAACTCCCCGATCCTTTCCCATCCTTTCCCGCTTTATCCCTTCTTCATTTTCTCGTATCGCGACACTTCCTCCCGTCTTTTCGAGTTTTACGAGAGGTTCGGGCCGGGCCTGAGATGACGGAAAGAAGTTTACTCCCGAAAGAAGTTAATCTAATGCGATATAAAACTTCGATCCACGATAAATCGTGATTTATAGCCCGAAGTTGGAAGAATCTTGTGAGAGTCGCGCGAGTCTGTTGTAGAGCTACTTACATTGGTACTATTTTCTCTCTTTTCTCGTCATCGAGATAGATATTGCGCGATTAGTGATGAAAGCAATTAGCGATTAGTGTTTACAAACGAACGCGTGTCACGTGACAGCTGGGGAAGTTCACGATGTCGTTTTTCCAGTAGAAGACTGGAAAGGCAAGTTGAGTTTATCTTGTGGATAACGATTTAGAAAAATGATATTTGCGGCGATTTATCGCTTGTCATTGTGTATAAACATCAGATCTCTCGACTCTCCCGTGCATCCAGTTAGATTAAGTGTATCCTAATGGACGTGTTTTCACACGTTCTCACGCTTATCTATTCCGAAAGTTGAGCCCATGAATTCTCTCAACCGTATAACGCGAGAGAACGCTCGTCGAACGCGCATGGGAAATGCTATTATCTTTGCATCGCGCTAAACTGGGAAAAACTCGGTTCGGTTGATCGTCAAATTTTTATTCTCGTCGGTTATTCACTCCGTTGAGTTCTACCAGCGTTGTTGAAAAAAAAAAGATAAAACTAAAAATATTTGTTACACAATAACGTTACTCTCTTTTTTTGCCGAAGCATATCACTGGTACAGCTCGCAACGGCTGCCGGCGATGCAAAGGAAAAAGCAACATCGGTTTTATTTCCCCATGAGTTTCCTCTCTTTTGAATCCGCGACGCGACCGGACCGTAACGCCAATTACGCAGTCGGTTTCGCCGTCGAACGTTCGCGCGCGGTCGTCGGGAAAAATTCAACATTTGTTGATAAACAGGCCGGCATACACTCTGGTCGCCGCTCATGCGAGAGATTTTCGCAGTTCGTGAGTCGAATGACAAATGCGATCGGTCGAATGTGGGGCCTACGAACGGGAAGCAGGGGAATAAATGGGCCATCAGAATTACGGGATATCTAGCTATGGATCAGTGATTACCGAGTACCAATAGAATTTTCGCAGAGGGTAAAATCCGTTAAACAGTGCATCTTTTCCTGTTGAGTTGATCGATGAATTGGTCTTGCAAGTGCTACTAAAAGGATATAGCGGATTAACCCTTAACTGTGGGTGTAGACTTCTATCTTTCTATTTATTTTGTTATTTTTTACCAATAATATTGTTTTTTTTTAGAAAAGAAATAAAATTTTGATTCCGTGCGCGATTAATTGTGAAAAATACCTGAGAATACAGCAGCAAGTATAAGGTGTAAGGCAATTATTTTTATTTCCCTTTTTCTTTTATAAAAGTTCCTATGAATTTCATTATACATATATGTATAATAATTAAGGATTAAGATTCTTTCTCTGTAGAATTTTAACAGTTTAGAAAAGATAATACTTGAAAGAGAATGCGCAATCTTTTTAAACAACACAATTTTGAAAGAAACAGGAGCTTTTGAACGTAAAATATTATGCGGGTCGAGATACAAAAATTTGTTTCGTTACGCTTTTGCACATTTTTAATCTTAAAACGAAAAGAGCTTTAAGATACGAATATCGTTAAACCAACAAAAGAGCATTTGTTCGCAAAGCCGACTATACGAAACGCTATATTGCATATCGATTGTTTTTTGTGTGCATGCATCTCTCTCCACTGCAGATTTGACGAATCGAAAGGAAATCACGTCCGCATAACATCGGGCGCGAATCCTTTTTCCCCGATGCAATCCATGAAATCCGTTCGAAGATTATCCCGGCTGACCCACGTACAAAGTTCAGATAACGAAATTCCAGCGAACTACGTGCCTTCGCGGTCCGTTTAACATTTCCGTCGGAAATCACTCGAGCCTCGAATCATGCCGCGGAATTTTCGTTAACAAAAGGATTTTCGCATTTTTTATCCCATTTGGACCTTCGAATATCGTCATTCGCTTGAAGATATCATTCATTTTAGTTATCTCACTGCATTAATTTCGTTCAACCATATAAATGCGCTAATAGTTGAACGTGACTAGAGATAAGTTTATCCTATACAATTCTTTCGTTCAAATATTTATCTCTTTGACGTGACTTGCGTAATTGTGTAATCTAGCGTTTATCGCTACGTTCGCAGCAAACGCCGAAAATACATTGATATACGTTAATTAAAGAGGAATTACAAATAGGCAGCGAGCTATACATCGATAATTCCGACCCATTGCAAATGTTTGTTGATCTATTTTCATGGCATACAATTAAATCACGACTCGATTTGCATGCGTTTCAGACGCGGGTATAATTTTGTGATTAGTTTCTCTTGAAATCATACGCCTCTATTGACTGCTATACATATTCATAAGAATATAGCTATTATCACGAATTTAAATATCTATCTCTCGTATTTTCTCACTGCTAATTTTGACACTGATCGCGAATTTCATCAATTAGAACGTATTGTCCAATGTGGCCAAGTTGTCGTTTGTTGTTTACGAATTAAACAGATGTTAATTTAGGCGGCTACATCTTTAAACATGTGTAAATTATGTTGATGCTCACGTCGTACATTTCGCAAGAGATATACTTTATTCGCGATTTTCGCGCAAATACGGCAAGCGCAAACGTCTGGCACATATGACGTCTCTCCGTATAATTTTCAGAATTTTTTTACTAAATCTCTGCAGTCATCTCACATTTGATTAATGCATCAGACATGCATTATTTGTATTACTGTGTTTGCTCTATCCGTTTTACCAATTTAATCTCCAATAAGCGACTGAAGGTAAAATGCATATCTTAATCAGTTTTATAGTAATGAAACGACGGTCCGCTAACACTCGAATACGTTATTTTTGCATCTCGTTATATTATCACGTATTTTTTATACTTCGTCGCACTCATTAACCTTCGCGCTGTGATTGGACATTTTTCGAACCAAGTTCAAGAGAATGGCAGAGAAAAACGCGGCTTGCTTATAACCTCCTCGTTATTCATGATACGATTTATTAATTATCGGCGTAGAAATTCTAATTTTAATACTTAATTATATTGAATTTTATCGTAATTCGTGTAAATTTCTAAAGGAACGTTTAGGAATCACGCGAGTACCTAGTTACGTATCTTGGCTCGATACTTCGGAAGAGCCGACAAAGTTTCACTCGCCGAATGTCGTCCGAATTGAAATGCAGTTGCATTTCTATGCAACTGCACGTAGACGTTCCTTAAGAAGGACGTTCGTGAGTGTTGCGAATTTCCGGCGCGGTATTATTCCCGGCGCCAGAAACAGCAATTCTTTATCTCCTTATCGCGGCGCGAGTGTATCTCATTCTTCCCGGCTTAATCAAAATTCTCAAGACGTTACTAAAACTGGCGCTTTAAATAGCGTCTCCTGCAGAATGGTGAAACGAAACGGATCTCTATCCTCCGTTTCGCGAAATTTCGTAAAGTCGTTGGAGCGAATCACCATCTTACTGTTTTAAACGTTAAACTGCCTGGCTTTACTTTGTAATCCTTTGATCATGCTACTCAGTAGAATTCTCGGCAGCGAGTTTTGTTTTAATCTTGAATTTCGAAACAAATCGTACTCTCTCTCTCTCTTCCGACCGTTCGTTATACTTAATTATTTTTATAACATTGAATCTACAGAAATAATATTTTTATATTTCCCTGTAGTGTTCTTTTAGAAAATAACTGAATACTGTTATAAATATATATCGAGTATTGGATTAAACAGTCAGGTATGAGCAGCACAAATCAAGACATTAAATGCGAAAAGAAGGACTTAGCTTTGATGAAAGGTGTACACGCACGCAGGCGTGGCGTCAATCATTCGAAATGAAAATTAGTTCTCCGGAAGCTCATTAATTATTCGTCATGCGAATACATTCGCTGTAACGTATATAGCAATCTGCTATACTACACAAATATACGCGTGAGCTTTACGTTCGCGTATGCGAGAATTCGTCGTATATGTACAAATGTAATATGGCTTTGGCAGGGTGCATATTCCTAGCCTCCTCCTCCCTCCCCCCGCCCGCTTCCGGCCCCCGTTTCCATCGCGTATACATCGGTTGGGGCGTTGGGCTATGTATCTCGTTTGCCTATGTGTTACGTGTCGAAATGTACGCACGGCATGTGCTTCGAACAGGTCGCAAACTTCACCCTAATATTACAAGTCTGCCTTACTCCGCGTGACACGTGTCTTTACCCGCCACGGATGTTTCACAGTCGATAAATCATCCTGACATGACTCCCTCATAATTTCTACGGTACGTACGCGAATCCTCTGTTTTCCTCTCGTACCGCATTCCGCCGAGACGCCGCGCCGATATCGACGCGAGAACGAGATAATCCTTTCTACACCAGTTAGATCATGGCTGCTTCTTTTGCAGGATTTTCTCTGCCTGCGGAGGAAAAATAACTATCACAGCGAGCACTCTTTTTCTAAAAATTAACAGCGTAAAGCCGTAAATTAATAACGCATGTATTCGGGTGTTTCGAATGCTGCGATTTATTGCCCACTCTCTATATGATTGCTCTATACACTCGGAGATGAGTTCTCCAGCAGTTTTGATACTGGCATAAATCAGTGATATCCTATACGCAGTCGCTTATCTCTCTTTCTCTCTCTCCCATTCAAATCTCTCAATCAAAGCGTTGTTTGTGATGCGATTGAGTTCACTAAGCACTTCATTAGCCAGCACCATCAATGTCCCATAATAATTTTTGAACAATGTATGCAATTCCTCGGAGCTGTGTTTAACCTACTTTTTACCGCAAACGCGAATATATCTAATTTAATTTAACGAAATATATATGCAAACGTCAATTTCTTTTTAGCGATGACGTCGGTCCTTACCGTTGCGCAATCTTCTTGAAGTATATACTCTTCTGGAGAATACTCGGTGGGACAGCGGAAAACTTTTTATATTTCACGGAAAAAACCTTTACTTATACTTGACGAGCCTCTCCCACGCGACAAGGAATTCCCGTTTGTCGAACGGATTAACGAGGTCTTCCAATGAGATCCCTCCACTCCGATACTCGATTGTTCTCGGACGATAATGTAATTCCCGGGTTTTGATAGCGCGATTATCTCGTCTGACATAAATTAAACGCCGGAGTGTCATTACTATGAGAAAAATGAGCTTCCAGTATCACCTATTAATCTCTTAGTCATTGACGTAAGTCATAAAATAGCTTTCGAACTTTCCTCGTGAATTTTGCATTTACGATCTACATATAATGATCACATAAATGTAGTCGATGTCATTTTTATACATTATGCAGGGGGGGGGGGCAAGTTGAGTCATAAAACGTCATGAATGTGTGCAGAAACAATTCGATAGAAATTTCCGTATTTTCCATTCTCTTTTTCGGGCCGGTTAGAGCCCGATACTAAACCACATGCAGCTTGTGTCACTTGTGGCAGTAATTAATAACAAGAATGTTCTTTGTGCCCTAATGTGCTTGTTATTTGCGTGCGGTACGTCGTAAACACGATTTAGTAGATCAAACTGGTTTATTAATAACTCATAATAACCGGCTGTCATGTGCTTGTGGTTACGACAATGTGCCACTGCCACGTGTTGTGTGCGATTAATGAACGGAATAGTTAATAGGGAGAGTCGTTATCTCTTTCTCTCTTTCTGGCGGCCATTATTGCGTTACTTGTGTCGGTACTTCAGATATTAATATTCGGTCATCGACATAATAATGCGTGACAGATGCTGCCTGCCACCGACATTTACATGAGGCTTTTGTGTTCGTAAGAGAAAAAAGATTTAGCACATCTAACTATTCAAGTGCATTTTAATGTATAATTTTTTTTTTAATCTAGAATGAAAATTTAATTGTTTGACGTGCCAAATTGTGATTATATACCAAAATTTTTTTATTATCAATTACGCGACGGATAGCACATAATCGAGTAGTCTACTCGCTAAAATTGAACGTAAAAAAGTAATCGCGATAAAGTTGATTTCCGAAATTTCATCAATCCAGGAACACATGGCTGTTACTTTCTAGAGGTTGTTCTTATCTCTCCGTGGCATATGAGTTATAAAATATCGTGCGAATCGTAGTGATGTTTACGATACTTATTGTAGCCTGGAGGGAGCAAATTGTTTGTATAAGATGACATCATGATACCCTGGTGACCCATAGAATTTTTTTATGGTGTAATAGATGTCATAAATAACTCGAAATAACTCAATTCTTGAGGCCTTGATATTATTTTTCTCGTCCTTTTAGTTGTGTACTGCTCGAGGTGCGTCAATATCAATTATATTTTCTTGACACGAATTTCCTTTGCGTGTTAATTTATTAATTTGATGATATACATTATATAATATGGACATCGATTATTGTTATATTATTGCTATATTAATATTAAAAAGGCTTCTTACAGATGGAAAATAATAAAAAATAAAAAAATGGCAAAATAAAGCGGAGGCGCAATAAAAACAAAAAGTTTGGCACTTTTTTAAGTTTTGTTAAGAATCCATTATTTTTTTGTGATGCTGTATGAAAGTGAGAATTTACGCTTGGCTTATCTCTTTTTGCATTATAAGCATTTTGATATAAACGTACCGTCGTTTGATTTAGATTCCTTGTCTCTCATTCGAACGAATGTGACGAAACTCGTGGTCCGGATGAAAAAAATACGCGCACACAATTGTATGACTCGCTTGATTAGTTCCGTGAGGCATGAAAACAACATCCGAGTCTGATGCAAACTTTTAACGAGCTTGCTCCATCTGTCACGATTCGCACTAATGCACCGTAAAATTGCTCGCAGGCCATCCTGCCAAAAGGATCATCGCGTTGAAAAGTCTCGATGAAAAATCGTTAAGCGTTTTCTCTCGATTTATAATTGTTTCGACACATCGTCGAAAATCATAATAAAGTCGAGGTGTCTGACATTGTAATAAATATCTATCGTTTCACGAGCTTGATAGGAAGGGCACGCCTGTCTGCGTTTCAGATGACGAGAGAAAACGCACTTTGAAAGGAAGTATTAGTAAAGCCTACGCGGAAAAAAGTAAAAAAAACACGCGCGCTTCTGTTAACGGGTTAGATGAACTCAGTCGGTCGTTAAATTAAGTTCGACGGCTGCGCAACGTCGCGGCGTCGACGCAACGAGAATACACCCGTCAGATGCACTCAGGCGTCGGCATGACTACGCACGGCTCGCGCGCCGATGCGTAATTGCCGGAGCCGATTAATGCCGGGATAATTAATATCCGACCGAAACCTGCTCGACGCGCACATTAATCTCGCGGCAACGTTACACGCCTGCTTTCGCGCGGGACCGAGCACACGGATCAGCGGCGTGCAACGCAGCACGCACGCACTCACGCACGCGGCCGGATCCGCTCTCGCATTGAGCGGTATAGATCAGTAGATTCGTCGGGGTCGCTCATTAGCATAATTCACGAGACTTAGGGCTATCCGAGCGCGAACTTGGCGCCCCCGGGCGTTATCGAAGCTAGAGAGGGCAATGTTGCCTTATCTGCTCGCGACCTTCCACCTTCCAGCTCCGTCTCTGATGCCTGCCTTTCGACGGATTATGCAAATACATGGTCGATCCTCTTACTGTCTTCCGAAATAACTTACGCTCGTATAAAATCGATTATCGTTCCGCTCGTCCGTCGATGATGTTGCTTTGTAATCCGCCGTCGCCGCCGGCAGAGCGGCAATCCGAGTCCTTTTTAAGGATAAGCCGAGCTTCAGATAAGTATAGCCGCGAGATTCATAAGGGAGAAGCTATAATATACTTATAACTACCGAGACGTTATATCTTGAATGTAGAAAAAACAAAACATATACATCATCGTTTTATGTTATTGCACGCAATCAGCACACGTTTGCGATAATAATATTACAGATATTACTACTCCGATATTTTGATTCAAATGAATTTTTTATATTATATAATTGTCAGAAAATTGTGCGTCCTTAGCAATTTTTGAAAAGAATAAATTCTTCTTGCTACGTCTTATCTTTATCACACGGAATTCGATCGTCCAGTAGTAGGTAGTATCGTCGATAAAATGGCTGCGATGCTGCCCAGCCCGTAATTCAGTGGAAATAACGCCCATTCTTTCGGCTCTCGTCCCCGCGACTAGCCAGTAGTTTCGCACGGTGATCGTAACTTCGAATTAGCGAGTAACAGAGAGAAACGACGAGCACAGCATTGAAGGTAAACGTGTTTGAGGTGGTGCAGCGTGCAGCTGCTGTAGCAGTGTGGATGCGCATGGAAATGCGTGTCTAGAAACATAAAAATATGAAATGCCCTGATTTTGCTGCACGGAATCCCGTGCAAAAAAGTACTTTGTACGCAATTTGTTCGCCTCCGTCAATTTTCTTCTCGTCAATTCACATCGCTAGATCGCGGATTAATCGACGCGAATGCAATTCGGTTGCATTTCCGATGCGACAAACGCGTTTCTGATCGAAGAAAATCGAGGAGAGAAATGTAAATATCTGTTAGCGAGGAGGAAACGAGCTGGTCGTGTGTCGAAACTCCTGATTTATCACGATTGGTTACTGAGAAAATTGCCTTTGCAAGCGGGGAAACTTCGGATAATTAACGATACCGTGCGTGATTAATGGCTGTTATCTCGAGACGAAGTATATCTAAGCATTACTTCTTCCAAACGAAGGACGACGTTAAAAAAGGAACGTGAAGATTCGGCATTATTGGCTTGTGCCGTTCGTTTTTTAACGCGAACGATGCGCGGGCGTGCGCAATGTTTATCGGCAAAAGTGTCGCATTATCTTCCGTGCGATCGTACGAAAATACCGTAACGATCGACGCAGCAGTTGCCGACGATCTCGTCGCTGGCCTGTCGTAATGTTCGTCGTGTGTCGGTGTGATAGGTCACGCGAAAGACAGGGCCGGTTATCTGGCAACATTTCCTCGTTCGTTCGCGCTTTACGAGCCATAAAAATGCAGGACAGGTCGATCGTGACTCATTCTCGTTGTCTCACCGTCTCTAACGCCGTATCTCGCCTTAAATATTTTATCTTCATCTTCCGATTGTTCCTACGTGAGGGAATTCCGTGCAAGTGGACTCGACTGCTTCTGCAAGCGAATACAGAATGTATGTTATTTACAGAAAATATGTTCTTTCATCATGTAGGACGTCGGTAGATATTGTTGAGTGGCTTAGAAGTTACGAAAGATAGGAAACGGGATAGACTAGTTCCAGTAATATTTTCGACAAGTATGATAATTATAACTTTCTGATACCTGAGCACTCCGTGTAATCTTTTCGACCTTGAATTTTTATTATTTGGGTTATTTTTTTTATTTCAGCAACAAGTTACAAAATATCGTTGCATAATCGTCGGAATTTTTGGCGCACAAACGCCTTTGTAATATAAATGAATGCAATTGTCCGTGAGCATGATAGAGCACCGGCAAGACGGCAAACAAATTTCATTAATTACGCCGGAAATGACGAATGCTCCCGGCGATGGTGCGAAGGAGACTACACAGCATCGTCGGGCGACTTATGTCGGCTCTTTCAGGCATGATAAGCGTCTTCCTTGATGGAGGACGTTAAATGTTGCGGCGCGGTCCAGAATTCAAAATGGAGAGCTGCAAATCCCAGATGACGCTTATCCATTACTCTACTAGCAAATTACTGCCTGCGATCTGTCTCTCTGGCGACTCTCGAGGTCGCGCCTAAATTACCGGATAATTAAGGATAGCGGCGAGAGTAATCTGTTTTATGCAAGTGCGAGCAATTGATACGTCGCGACAAAGATACGCTGGTTTGAAAGTTTGATGCACCGTGAAACAAAGGAGACGTGATGTATGAGGATGGGAATAAATATGATAGAACGAAGACAAGTTCAAATGGAATCTTGCGGCCTGTTTTGTCACTACTTACTGTCCTTCTTGTAAAAGCAATATTATGGATATTTAATTCAAAGCCACTTTTTACACATTAGATTTTACATCATTTAATCTATGTTGCTTAACATTCAATTAAAAGATTGCAGATCATGCATATAAGTATACATATCCATTTTTATCGAGAAACCTTGAAAAAACCTATATTTGAACACAATGTTGTACTTGTAGATTTTTTTAACGTTTGCAGTTACATTTACAGTTTGCATTAAAAACGTTGCACCTTTTAAATAATTTTCCATGATAAAAGGCTAGGTTATGCTCAGTAAATCGTGTTAGATGTCGGATTTTTCAAATAAAGATTTCTATCAAAATTTGAATACGAGCACACCAATAAGTAGCAGAATCACCTCGCTTGTTTTAATCTTGATCCACGTTGGAGTAAATCGAATAGGAATGTTAACGGGCTGGTTAGCATCAGAAGGGGTTTTCCTCGGTGTCGTCGTCTTTTGTGGCGTGGTGACGTGGAGGAGGTGCCTTTTCCATATTCCTTTGGAAGTTGCCGGAGCGAGGTCGGCCGTTTCTCAAGGAATCTCTGATAAAAGCATATCCTTGCCAAGTCTGGAAAGATACGCTTAAAGGCTGCCGCGGTATGGAAATGCGGAAAGCGATTTATACCGAGCAAAGAAAGTCGAAATCGTTAGGTGCAGTCAGGAAAGCGCCTCGGATGTCCTCGATCCCGTGAGATCACCTCATAAAGGGTATCCCCGAATGGTTCGTCGAGTGAATCGGATCGTTTCACAGAATTTGTTCGTTAAAAGCGCCCGAGAGCGATACGAATCCATTGGTACCGTTCGCCGTTCGATTTCAAACTATCGATTTCATAATCAAACTTCTTGCATTACCCAAGCTTCTATAGACAGTTTCAACGAGACTTTTATTCAGAGAAAGATATGCAAATGTCCCCACGTGGAAGTTTATCTAAAATCTCATACTTTAAGGAAACGCGTACCATCTTTTCACGATCAATCCCGAAATATATTTCTTCATTAATGAAATAGTTTCTCTAAATTAACTTTCTTACGAAGATTGAGCACGTGGAGAGTAAAATACGAGTACTTCGAGGTAAACTCGAGACATATAAGTCAAGAGTAAGATAAGTTTGGGCTCCATCGCAAGTAATTAGGATAATTCTCACCGTTATGATAACCAGCGCAATATACTAATGGAAATCGTGCAACTTGATCGCTTTACGAAACATGAACAGATTATGGAGGATGATTTTTAACGCAAAATCAACAATTAATAGAATAGAAAATTTTCTATTTGCTCGTTCGAGAAATTGCAATGGTGTTTCTTCTTGCCTCACTAAATTATCGACTACAAAATCGTGCACGCAAACGCAACTGTCTGCAATAAATATTGCGAATAACGACCGTGGAGTAGAATCGAAGGGATTGAAAGGCTGAGAACGTGTATAGGTGGGTTCATGAAACCGGTATCGGAAAAGCGTCAAAAATATGGGTGCTCGATACAGTTTTGCCGGGAAGCGCTATGATATAAAACGCAGTTGTTCCGTACCTCGCTCGCGTAGAGGTAAAAATATTTCTCTTACGCAACGCTACTCTTTTACAAGATATTTGAAAAAATTACACACACACACACACACACACACACACACACACACACAGCTCTTCCGTCATTTATATAAATACTGTTAATCGCTAACTTTTCAATCCATGCAATTTTCTAAGCTATAATCGAGAAAGTGTTTTTTAAATTAATCTCAAAAAACCTTTTACAGGTCAGTAATTTTACAGATAGCAATTCTATACGTCAGCAAAAATTATTTTATGTCTGTCATATATATGTATGTAACCTTTATTATTTTTATCTTGAGACGCGATTATTTTAATTTTTATTTTACTTTTATTCTTTTTTAATTGAGTTGGCGATAACTTCTCATCTATCGAAAAATTTTTCATTATGCAATTTTGTGAAAGTAAAAAAATTATCTGTTTTATTTAGTGTATACATAAACTTTAATATTTCGTTTATCGCTTCGAAGAAAGATGGCGGATATTCATATCGTCAAAAAAGTAAGATGGCGTAAGGATGATTAAGGAAATTGAAGAAGCACACGAAGGAAGAACCGTTTCTTTACTGCTCGATAGTTTCGTAAATTTGTGCTACGGACAATTTTTTCAAGATGAAAAACTTGCAGCGCTGCCAACTTAATCGGCCCGAAAAGAGGGAAAGAGGCGGACAGAAGAGTCGCGTCTCGAGATGAGGATAAGTATATAATAAAAGTGCAGCGGCGCGTCAAGAATCGTGAAAACGCCGTATCGTTTTAAGATGTAACGCGAGCAAAGTTGGGGTTTAGTGGAATTCTTTCGGCCTTTGTGTTCGCAATTCGCGTTTATTGCGCTCGCCCGGCCGCGACATATAATAACTGGCACAAAAGACTTGCGTTTGCTTGAAACATTTTTACGACCACGACCAAGCTGTCGTTTTACGGAACGTTTCGTCCGTCTCGGACGG
Organism: Temnothorax nylanderi; assembly: GCF_030848795.1. Taxonomy (NCBI): domain Eukaryota; kingdom Metazoa; phylum Arthropoda; class Insecta; order Hymenoptera; family Formicidae; genus Temnothorax; species Temnothorax nylanderi. Next base: position 497,229 of record NW_027249135.1, read on the forward strand.
CAAACACGCGCGACGTGTATAACTTGTTTCTCGTTATAATATCGTACATGTGGTTTAATACGCGCTGTTTCTTTTAAAACTGACACGTATATCCCATCTTTAATAATTCTAATAACATGTAACATTAAATAATCTCTATCATATTTTTACTTCCAAAAAGAATAAAAGTCTGTGTTTTTCAAAAGTTGTTTTTAACCATAAGACCAAGGATATCGAAGAGTATAATCAAGCCAATTACGTCGTATTCTTGGAAGAGTCCGTTCTAACGAGATAAACGTGCTACACTTGCTTTTCATTAATTAGAGACACTGTGGGACGACGAGGAGAAAGGCTCCGTTTCCGGGGAAGAAACTTTTCGCCGGTACTTTTTTCCCCGCTCCGTTTTCGCGCTAGACGATGGCATAAATTCGAGCGTACTGTACTTAAGGAACTTTTCAGGAGATGAAATATCGTTCGCCGTCCCGTCCCGTCCCGGTTTGCTCACTCGTGCGGAAACTCGCGAGTATGACGTCGATATGTGGAAGACCGTACGGAATGGAAAAGAGAGAGGGAGGGAGGGAGGAAGAGAGGAATGAAATACAAGCGCAAAGGAGGAAATGAAAAATTTTCTACCCTACGCGCGACTTTTCCTACATCGCGGCAAGGCCGGAAATTGGTCAATTTATTCCTTAAACGATTATACATCGCACCGTTTTTCTCGAAGTATATAATAAAGCTGAATCTTTTTAATTCCCAACTATGCAATTTAGTCGATCGATTATTCTATCGATACGTTCTTCGGGCTGTAGCAAACACTCGCAGACTTCGCTCGTATTTGCGCGCAACGATCCACTACCCTCGAGGAAATGGAATGCGTACGTGCCGACCCCATGTTCGGTAAATAAAAGGATAATCCCGGATGACGTAATAAGTAATACCGGGGCTCGCGGTATCCGTTCGTTTGTCTGTCGTATCCCTAGGGCCGAACAAAGTTTGTCCAACGAAGAAACTCCAATAATACTCCGTTTACTCGGGATATTTGTTACGGTTACTCTTTGATCAGACGAATATCCAAATAAATTGCCCTCGCGAGTCAGCGAATTTGCGGACGTTTCGAAGTCGGAAACTCGCACATTACGAAAATTCGGTGCATCGAATATGTCCGCTGTCTCCTACATTACCGCTCCCCGTATAGCCTCGCAACTATCCCCGCGTGACAAAATGCGACGGAAATTACGGGTTGCGCCATAATTAGTATTCCCGAGCGTGCATAAAACCGGCGCGAACTCTAATTAATCGGTAATTTTGTTGTTACGTGGAAAACATCGCGAATTTAGTTCGGTGAGTACTGCAAACGAGACCGCAAAATGTTTCGCTGTTTCCCTCTACCGTTGAACTACCAGCTATGTATTTCTTGCTTACAATTGTTAGAATTTCGCGTATGTGATGAAAATATCTATCGAGTAAATTTCTTACACGGAAATTATGAATTGCTATTAATCCGAATTATAAAAAGTGCACATATATAAAATATAATGTCTTTATTATTTGATAATACTTGCACTCTATTACTTGCACTGTATGTCCATCTCAAAATGTATTTTATTTCAACGAGAAGGTGATTACGAGTCTTCATTATTACAGGAACAAATATTCTTAACATCTAGAACTACCAAAGCAGTCAAAATGACTGGTTTATAATTTTTTTAATTACTCTAATTTATAACAGTGCATTTTTTGAAATTTTTCATTATTCTTGTCGCAATATGTGAAACGATTAACTGGTCAATTTACTTTCCCCCTTCATCTCTTTTTTCAAAGATATACATATAAATAGTAGAAATTAATCGTCGGTAGTTCTAGTATTAACGTGCGATTTCTTCACTTGATACCTCCTCTTCTGAATGCGGCTCACCACTCGCATTTTCACCCTTTTGCGGCGATACGTGATATGAGCCAAGATTTTCTCTCGCAGATGGGAGAAGTCGTTCGCGCTTTAGCTAGCCCGCGGCGATGTGGGAAGAGAAGTCACTTTCAGTTGAAAAATCTAAACGGTTGCATCGGCCGTTACCGCTCCGACACGGTTAGCATCACATAACGAGCGCACGCGCGCGCGCGAATAAATGGAGATTTAATGTAATCGTGATTTAAGCTCCACTCCGACATTAATATGCATACTTCTAGCGTGACATTTATCTCCGCGGCGCGCTCGGCGTCGCTCTACGTCCGTCGCTGCGTTCAAAAACGATTTCGTTTTTTTTTTAATTATTAAGGTTTGTTGACTCGCCCGATTTATCGACTTTCCTCGCAAAAATTAAAATACACATTGCAGAGAACCAGTACAGAATTATACAGCTTTAACATTAAATCGATTCTTCGTACAGCGTACGGAAAAAGGATAACCGCGAGATTGATAATTCATTATGTGGCGAGTAATTACGATAATGCTCGTCTGAAAGCGGGCCGTGTCTATACGGGTATCCGTCGTTTACTTGTACGCGATAATACGACGCGATTTGCAAGTTATTAGCGCTCGACGGCCATCATAATGTGTTTATTATTTACAATCGGGTAAGTGGTTAATGGCGCGTGACGTTATCTCACGATGACCAGAGCGTTTAAGCGAACTTTACTTTCCCTCAGATTTTCTACTCCACACATTAGCAGATTTATATAATCATTATCATAGTAGATTATTAAATTATTTACCCCTATAAATTCCTTATAATTATCGTCCAATGAAAAGGTCAAATTAAGGTAACGATTTCAGACAGATTATAAATGTAATTTGAGAAAAATTATTTTGGATATTTTGTTCTTACTTCATTAACTTCTTACTTTTGTGCTCACTTTTACGATTTTTGTGTGTTAAGCCCCGGACACACACTTTTTCGTAACAGTAACAGTAGGATTTCGACCAATCGCGTTACTCGATTCGGAAACGTACGGCCGTACGTTCCCGAATCGAATAACGCGATTGGTCGAAATCCTACTGTTACGTTCTACGGAAAGTGTGTGTGGCCAGCTTTAAGCGGAGGAATCCAAATGGGTTTTTTCTTCCCGGAAGGAATCGTTCCGCTCGAATAGGTCTTAAATGAAAGAGGAGAATACGTTTGTGGCCGGCGATAAAAATGAGGTAGTCGTGCGGGAGGTGGAAATTCCGCGCGCGGAATATGGACGGCCGGCGCGGTCGGAACGAGCCGTATCGATGCACTAAATGCGAAGTCGATATCCACAGTCGAGTCGTGAAACGAAAGGGTCATAGGGAAGTGGAAAGCGCTATCATATTTCCGACAGGGCATCTGAGACTTTCGCATAAACCGCGACTGCCACTACCCTTTACCTCACCTCACCCTTTTCCGCGTTTATTTCTCTCCGTTTTTCACCCGCTTTTCCATCCCGCGTGATACTTTCGCGATATCTTTGCGGCTGATATACTAGGACATTACCATCGCACGCCCCTACGGCGAGCGAAATGCCGTTTTCTCGACTGAGCGAGCATCTTACAGGTCCTATTATCAACTCCCTTCGGGGGTGAGATAAAGTTTATTTCCCTACAGCAATGTTCTAGAGAAATAATAATTATCTGTTGACTATACGGCAAATATAAGCTGCAAGCAAATATTATTTGTTACACTAAACTAATGCACAAACTTGTAATTTTAGTACACCTGCAGATTCGATGAGTTGCAAACATGATTTTATTCGGATCGTGATCATAAGAACACCGAACTTACAATTATATTGCATCCAGCATCTTAGTTAATACCACTTAAAATAATTCTGCAATCTCTTGAGTTTGATTTTACATTATCATGAGAAAAGTTTTGGTATTAAAATGTAAAATGACACGCAGTATTAATTTTTTAATGAGACTTTTGACATTAATCTTGTATTGTTTTTGTACGTGAAATAAGCAGTTTATTTGTCGCGCAACATTGCGCAAAAGAATGCCAAAATCTTGAGACTGCACGAACGCACAGGGGAATGTGTTACATCTCATACGTCCTCCCTGTCCTCAGCGTACAAATTAATACCCTGGACGAAAGAAACGTTGCGCAACGGGCAAGTTATAGCGCGAACGCGATTGTCGCAAGGCGGACGTGCGTCGCCTGTAAAGAGCCTCACTTCCGGCTATCCTTCCTCCTGCGGGAAAAGATTCGGCCATCGGAGAAAACGATTTGTCTCGCGGCGCGCGACAAATCTCCCACGCTCCGTGATTCGAATGCAGGGCGACGCGACGCGAGGCGACGCGCGACGTCGCGAGGCCGCCCCGAGGAAATTCCCTCGCGGGAGATAATCTGCTTAAGAATTCAGGCAGAATTTGTTTCGACTCGACGCGAGGCCACGCCTCGTCCCCGCCGTATCCCGCCATCCGATAGATCACTGCCGGGCAATATACGACCCGTAAATTAACTGTGGCAGTCGTCTACGAGCGAAACGTCTACGTATGTTACACAGGTGCGAGAGGCGTTCTCGTTGCCCGGAGTGCATCTCGCATGCTCGCCATTTTCATTAATCTTTAAGTGCACGGTGTTATTGCGTTTGACACGCTCACTTGAAATTGAATTGCCGCATTAAATTACGTTACGCAGGTGCAGAACTTTTACATAAGATGAAAATTGCAACGGTGCCTCTTGGAGAATTGATCAAAAATCGATATTGAATTGAAAGCAAGTGCACCACGTCAGTGCTGGGAGGGGTGGTGGTCCAAGCTGTTTGTCGCGCAACTCTGTCGCTCCCCGCGCGGAGAGGTATTAGTAAATTATATTTAATCTGGAATTGTGTAAATATCGGATTATTTTGATGCTTTATGGTATGCCTGCTATTGGAAAAGCGTTATTTTCCAACCGTAATATTCTCTGACGTATACTGCCATTTTTTTTAAAATAAAATAACCGTTTCAAACGTTGTTTTATAAAATTGATTTATTCAATTGCTCTTTGCATCCTGATACAAAATAACGTTTTAGAAATTAGAGGGCGATATCGATATCTCATGTTACGCAATTCGTGTCGATATGATCGCAAACATTGCGAGCTTAATCGAAACGTCTGTTAAGAGCATTTTTGCGTTCTAATCATGATTTTGCGTGGTGCAAAAACCATTGGTAAATGAATTGTGAGGGATATATCCTGAGGGATAATAAACATCATTCTCAGGGAGAGATAGGCAGGGGCGGGGGCGGACGGACAAGTAAATGCCGAGGGTTCGAGAAACGCGGGAGCAGAGAGGCGAGAGAGGATATCCGGGCAGTTTTTATCACCGCGCGCTACACTGCTCCCTAACGATCTCCTCATCCTTTTCGGGACCGAGGAAGCAGACGAGCCGGGAACAAACGGACGTCGAAAAAGTTGCGGGACGTGCCGGTGTAGCCACCGACCGTGTCACCGTACCTGGAAAACCTCAATTACGCGACAGTCATTAAAGCATCGTCCTCTCCGCTCTCGCTCGCGGTCGAGAAGACAAGAAAGAGAGGAAGTCGTCGAGAGCCAACGAGAGGCCGCCGCGGCCACGGAGAGAAGACGTCCTCTCCTTCGAGATTCCACGTGAAGGAAGGGAATTCTTGCGGAAGAATCTGCGGCGCTTTTCCGCGAGACGAGGCGGATGACTTTTTTTTATTATCCCTCTCTTTGTCTCTCCCTCCCTCTCTCTCTCTCGTTCTTTCTCCCTTGCTGCTTTTTCCCTCGACCGTGAGTAACCCCGTCGTTGGGCGATATAAGCTAATGAAGTGTCTCGAGTGAAAGAGGTCAGCGGTTCCTTTAAAGATTACCTCCACCGCTTGCAGAAATAATCGACGCGGGAAGCTGCCAGTGCTGCCACGTTTCTGCCGGGTATTCATCAGACTCGCGATTCACCCTGAGACGGTTAAAATATTCGATGACGGGCTGACGGGGATTCGTCGGTGACAGCTGTCTTCGAGAGAGAGTCGCGTAATTACCGCACGCGGACGAGTTCGATATCTAAGCATTATCGAATTTGCGCGTAATGCGCTATTAGCGGAGAGAGAGGTAGTCTTTGCGATCGAGTATCTTTATTCGCCATCTCAGAATAAGATATTCTAAGCTTTATTTTAATTAATAGCGACGAGACAAAGCATTTCAATTTAAAAGATATTCGCGCGTGATGAAGTTTCGCGACGGCCAATTATTCAGGCATTACTGTACATTGATCCTAGCTGACATTTCGCTAATTGAAAGCCAATTACTTACGGATTATGCGAAAATCGATAGAGTTTTGTATGGACATCGCTACAATTCTCACGCTTGGAGTTATTGGTATGCGATGTGAAAAGATTCCTCTATTATTATTAATTTTCTTTTTATTGCATAATTATCCTCATTATGATATTACAGTTTGTTTTGTCATATACTAACTAATTAGTTATTTTTAATTATTAATAGTAATTAGTATTCTAATATAGTAATTTATTCATATAATAACCATTTAATCTTTTATTTTCATTTATTATGACTGGAAAATTAAACACGTTGGAAGTAAAATCTATATATATAAAGACAAATGTCCTGACTGACTGACTGACTGACTGATTGACTGATTCATCAACGCCCAGCCCAAACCCCTGAACCTAGAAACATGAAATTCGGGTAGTGTATTCCTCTCATGACGTAAGCACCCACTAAGAAGGGATTTTTAGAAATTCGACCCCTAACGGGATGAAAAGGGGTAAAACGTGTTTCACGGATACCGTAGCGAAGCACGGGTGTATCAAGCTAGTACCTTATATAATGAGACTATTTATTGGATTTAGACTTCAACCGCGCTATATTCCGTCGAAATGGTAATACGTCATTACGATGAAATTACTTTAACGATGAAAAAGTGTATTATATCGAGTCTCGCTCGATTGTCGATTCGTTGCTAAATATATAGCAATAATAGCGTGTAACTTTTCAGCAAAATTTGTAATTTTGATTTTAATGAGAACGGTCGAAACCACGTCCCGTTTTTTTCGAAATGAGTGTGGAATATAATATTGATTACGGCTCAAATTTCATAACGAAATATAGGTATTGATTAGAGAAGGAATAATTGATACTCGTACCGCGCCATGCAAAATTATATTTGTTTATTTGGCGCATTAATATTCTCCATCGTCGGGAACGACAACATTTGAAAATTGTTTTCATCATGCTGTGATATTTATTGCAATTATTATCAATTAGAGCTTATCGTTTTAAAAATCGTGTAATTTATCCGCATAGTTTTTAAACGCACGTAGATTTTAATACACTACAAGTAGAATACTAATTATTTCGGCACGTCCATCATTCCTCGCTTCGTTTATTGTAAAAAGCAGTTGATTGATTTGACTGATGTCAAAGAAATTGTTCATTCCACGTTTTCAGTCCGATAAATTAAATGTTGCGCCCAATTACGTGCTTGCCACGAAAAGGAATTTAAATGTCACGCTAACGTTTACCTCGACGGATGGTTAATTAACGTTGCGCAAACATTTGGCACGTTTCGCAAGCCACGCTCATTCGCGAATAGATATCGTAGTCACGAATGGCACGGTTGGTTAATTATCATGGGAAATACCATTTATAAACGCGTGTGCCCGGCGTTTCTAATTGACGTTTCGTCCCGAAAGTGCAACCGACAATAATTGCGAACAGCGCGCGCGACGCGCGCGTCCATATGTCCAGGGAGACGTAATAGCGTACAATAATTTTTATCGCCGTCGCGTGTATTTCCACAGACCGGCGAGCATGCACGCTCGTGGTCTATATTTACTTTGAACTTTGAAGCGCGCTTGCAACGTTGTAGTTTATCGCTTCAAGCGTGATAAAAGATATCGCGCGCGTTCAACAATGAAGATAATTTTGCATTAATTTTTCCCACGTTTTTAAATCGACGCAAAATATAAAATAGGGAGCAGGAGCTCTTAAGAAGAGATTCTGAAATATCTTTTCCTTCTCGGAAGAGGAAATCTAAAAATGTATTGAGCCACGAAGTGTAGCGATATCTCGGGGTCGATAGTCGTATCCGAGGTGCTGACTCAGAGGGCACGTCGTGCAATCGCTGCGCAAACAATGAGAGCTTCTTGCTTTAGTGATTTACGCCGTGCGTTGCACCTAGGGCATTGCCGTTTCGCTGATATTGACTCGGACCTGTCGAGGTGTTGTTGGGGTTAACGAACGGCAGACAAATAAATGGCTCGCGTACGAAAACACCGACCGAGACAAAGGGGAACTGACAGAGAGAGAGAGAGAGAGAAAGAGAGGAGCGAGAGAGGATGGCAAAGGCGAGTTTCTCGGAGCGAGATGTGTCAAGGGGTCGGAGCGAAAAGCAACGGGTGCAAAGGGGGGAAGAACGGGGGGAGGTAAGGAGTACGCGACGGGCGCGCGTGCACGTGGCAGACACGGTGGCGTGGAGAAATGTGGCTGCGCGAGAAAAGTTTGCCCGGCGGTAAGGCAGCTTCGGTGAATTCCTTCTGGATATCCCAGGCAAAGTGCGCCGCTTTGAAACTGCGCGCTTCTTGGTACACGCCTCGCGGAGTTTCTTTCTCGCTTTCGGACGTCCGCGTCGTTCGTTACTGCCTTTCTTTACGATTCGCGAAAATCTTTCGTCCGCGACTTTGTGTCCACAGATTTGGATGTATTAATTTTCGCGTCCTTCTTTTACAATCGGTTATCAAATTCTACATGTTGTATGATTAAGTACTTTATTACGATATCTCTTTCTTTTAGTATCGTTATTATAATATTATTTCGAGCTTATTCTTTTTTGTTGTTAAGCTCAGAGTTATACCTGTTGATTTATAGCAGTGTTTAAGTCTTGGACTTTGTTCTGTGTAATGACGCTTCCGAGAACTAACAATAGGATTCCTCTTACAAGAATGTTGCGACAAACAATGCTGGCTTTCTGAAAGGTCTTCAATGTACCTCGTTTTGGTCCTCCATATTTGCAATTTCTTGCTACTTGGCACTTTAACATCATACAAAGATGTGTCGACATGTATAGTTTGATTAATGGACAAGTTTTCTGGATAAGCGTTGCGTTGTTTAAATTACTTGGCAACTTTTTCATCTCTAATTAGTTGCATTGAAAATCGTCTCATGAAAATGCATTTTGCTATTATTAGGCTACGTGTTTAGGTGTATATTTACGAAAAAATGGTATGCTAAATTAAGATGAAAAAAAAATGAAGATTTTTCAACGAGAATTCCAATATTTTTATTTTGTGGACATTTACAATTGGTCTTATCAACATGTCTTTCCAATATTTATCTTTTGCATTTTTATCGGCGATACTTTGAATTCTTGACTTAGCGCTATTTTTGTAAGTTTTTTCGCCCAAATACTTATTTAAGTCCTCGTATAGTAAATATTTCGACTCATTTTGTTTTTTCTCTATTTTACAAAAATCGACTTGCAAATTACTGACACACACATGCGAGACTATTTTATATAAAGTTCTTCTTTACATCTATCGTTTATCAGGACAACGCAAACCTGCGACTTATACGCGATCGCCGTACGATAGCTATTGTATATTTCTTCTATTTCCAGCCAATATTCTTTCAATGCGAGACTTTCGAGCGACACATAGCCAGAAAGTCAGGATAGAAATTCACTCTTTCTTCTGCGAAATACTTTCCTTTTCTCATTTCTCCTCTTTTCCTGGTAGCGAACTGGATATTCTCATCCTTGTATCAGCCAATTTTGCCAAGTTCTTTTGATGAGAATGTCGCTATTTTCGTATTAATTGCTATAAGTATCAATTAATTTCGAGATGTAAACTTTGTGATATAAATTATATCAAATAAATAATTTTCGTCGTATTATTTGTTCGATAAACAAGCTGATTTTAATTATTTCGATAAATATAATGTTTTGCGATCGTTTTACATAAATTGATGCAAGGTTTTAAATCATTATTTTGTATATCTTCATAAGATGTATAAACGATATACATACGTGTAATGAATATGCAGTCCATTTAGTACAGTGCTATTAATTTCGGTAAGTGTGCCAGCTGTCTGCGATTGCCGGTACATATTATCAATTATAACTACTGTTTTAACATCGTTCACGTGCGCAATCGTTTATGCACACGGTGGCAGGACATTCCATTTTCGTCTTTCGAAAATCAAACGAGCGTTAACGAGTACACGAGAACAGTGGGATTTCCATTACTATAATTAGCCGAAATGCATAGTGCACGAGACATGTCGCACTTGTGTATTTTAGCGACGTGAAAGCTTTTAACCGACCCAACCCCTTCTATTTTCTCTTTGAAACAGCAATTACAGCAGTTTGAGAGAGATTAAAAATATTAAAGGTTTTGACATAAATGCAACGTATTATTTAAAAGATGATTATTTATTTCGTAATAACAAACATTACGTATATCGATTATATTATTTCCGAATCTTCAATTTATTGTAAAACGATACGGCAAAGTTTTTCGCAAGCTGCGACATCGCGAGAAAACAGCGAAGGGAGCAACATTGTGATTTCGGCCGTCGCGGCGTCGCGTTGAAAGTATCAGGGAGTGACTAGCGCAGAATTTCGCGGTGATTTATCGGTGAGAAACGCGCGCGGAAATGCCCCCGGAATGGCAATATCTCTGAGGGAGAGATCAAGAAGGCAGGAAACCCGCGGGAAATTCGATCACCCGGATATTACTCCGATTCTGCGTCTCTAGCTGTGCGAGAAACTTTTCGGGGGGATGAAGTGAACTTTAAAAGTAGAAAAATAATCTCCCGCGCAGGAACTTCCGCGGCGAAAACGCTCGCGTCGAATGCCACGAAGCCGTCCCTTATCGTAGCTATTATTTCAGCTACTGCGACTTCGAGATCATCGTTTCTCTCGTGTTACTACTGCTGCTTTAGTCAGACTTTCGAGAACAAATTAAATTTTCCATTAGCACACATTTGCTTTCGATGTGCTTTCATAAGTACGTCTTGTTCGGACGCGTACCTCCTCTTTATAGTCACGCGTACTTGCCAAATCATTTTTACGTACACGTGATATGTTGATTTAATTTTTTTGTATCCGGAAATTTTCTCTCGTTCTCCTGCAAAAACCGTCGCGTCAGTTTCCCTTGACATCCATCGGGAACGGCGGTTGTTCAACAGGAAACACATTCTCGGTTGAATTTATTACTCGACACGTGGTTGACGTATCCGTGTCGCGTCACTTGCATATCCGCTAGGCAATATGCGCATCCGTTAATCAACCCTGAACGCTCTTACGTAGCGTGCAACCGAACATGGCAATTCTTGTCTCCTCCCGAGAGAATTCGCCATAGATACGTTTGAGTTGCATGCCGTACGCGTTCCATATGAATCTAACATACGATCCTGTAGGTTACCATTAATTTATAAATGAGACATTAATAGCGGCTAAGTGTAGAGAATTTTTTGTTGTAATGTATATACAGTTTTATACATTGATCTCGTAACGAATTTCTTAGAGCGAGACTGATATATTCATATTATGCATAAGCATAATGCATAATATTAATATTACACCGCGCTAGGTGGTGCTATATTGCGCCGCTTATATAAATAAATCGCATTAAAAGTAAGAAACTCATAAACGTCGAACTTGGCCATTATGCAACACACACACACACATACGGGCACCCACGTTGGAAGAAGCACGCGCGCGAGAGCGAGAGAGGCTGGGAAACGGGGGACGATGCCACGAGATTATAATACTGAACGAGTTTAACGCGCAGAAATTTAATTTCGCGACATGCTCGTAACTTCCACCCGTGCAAACTGCAATTTGCGTCCCTGCGCGCGCACTGAACCACCGCGATTGCAATCAAACTGAAAAACGAAGTTGACCTTTGCGAAGCCGCGTAATCTAAACCGCGCGCGGCTTTAACGCGACGCAATTCGCATAGCGTAGCGAAGTTACATGTGCGACGCAATTCGCGGGTAAAATTTCTCCGCATGTTACGTCGTGATTTTTTTTTTTTTTTTTATTCTCTTGCTTTGATGAAGGGTCAACAGGCGCGGGATATTAGTCCAGTGACGCAAATTCCGTGAGCGTCGGCTGGACTGCGATAAAGTTCGTTTATCCTGGATTCTCTGTCAAATTAATGAATCCATGTGATTCGTCTGTGGGCGAGATATTAATTGCGGCGCGACACGTGCAAATTGCTGTCTGCGCGCGTGCGAATTTTACGCACGTGGCGATTATCCTCCCCCGTTAAACATCTCTCTTCTTCTATATTTGTCAGCCACCTAGTTAACGCAAATTATAATGCCATTTATCGATTGGAGTGAAATTGGACAGTAGCGGAATTAGCCATAATCACTGTTTGACTCGCAAATTTAATCGTCCTTTTAATCGTGAATACGATTAAATAACCGTGACAGTTATAATGTGGACTCGAGGGTATGCAGGAGCATGTCTCCGGGAAAGTTATGTCGACGATTTTTCAGAACGCCGCCGCTGCCGCCGGCGTCTGAATATTCATGAAAAGCGGACGAACGTCATGCACGCGCTCGGTTATCACGCGAATAATGGTGGTGGTCGGTCGGGACCGCACTGAAGATGCGTTCGCGGAAGGAGGCACACAGGTGATTACATACGGCAAAACTATAAACGGCCCTAGAAAGTCAGATGAGGAGAAAAAACGGCGCGAGTACGCATTTTCGTATAAAGGACTGCTATTATGACACGTCGTGTCGTGTCACGTGCGCGAGGCTGGAATACAGATGAGAACAGGAAGTAGAGACGCTTCACGCGTCTCGCAAACTTTGATTGCGAACATTTCCGTACGCACTGTGCGTAAGCACGTGCCGATAAAATCGAATAAATCGAGCGGTTTGATAGCATATTCTTCTATGACGGCAGAATTTGATTCACGAGCGTATTTATATTTCGTTGCAACGTTTATTATCTTTTTACGATAATTGCTGAACGCATTTTGTTAATAAATTATCGTCGATTAATATTATTGGTCGTAAAAGGATGACACCAGCTGGTGGAGTCCGTATATTTTATTTATGCCGTGTACATTTAATATGTGCGATTGATCAAAATCAGAGAAATGTTAAAGAAAATAAATAGAGGTATTAAATATGTGATGCAAATACGCTTTCAGCAATTAATCATTTATTTTATCCCGTTATTTTGCATATCGTCAAGTATAATGCCAGCGCAAATAAGTGCAAAACGTAATTGAATGTAAAGCGTCAAGCGTGTATCAATGACAACCCGATGCATTTGTCACGTAAAGCCTAGTATAAATAAAATATCCATCGAGCGTAATTGAGCAGCTAATTAGAATAATGAAATATTGCCAGATGCGTCTCTGCATCATCTCCGCTCCAAAGCTTAATGGACAAATCGTATATCATTTTCGTGCGAGCGAGAAAAAGCAGCCGCGACGGCGCGGCGTACGCTCGCATTCATTTCAATATCGCGTTATTCTTCATTAATTCTCTGATATATTGTCTTGCGCGAAGCAAATTGGAAAACGTATCGCGCACTCGCAAACTTTAGAATTATTACTAACTTTGCAAAATGATACGCATGATATTACCTGGATCGTATTTTTTGTTAAAATTTACACAAAGTTTAATATCAAAGTTATGGAAAATTAGGAAATTCTCATATTCCTTCCTATCGTTATACATTCGCAAGCGGCGACCGAGCCACTTCGCATAACGCGTTAAAACGTTTGATCCGATGATCGACGCTCATAGAAATACAGGTTATAAAATAGAAATACATTCATAAAATCGCGATCAAAGGAACTGCAATATGCGAATTCGTTGAAAAATCGAATGCCGGTATAATCGCGCGGGCGAGCTCGTAGGCACGCCTGGAAATTGCACACGCCGAAGTCTTTAAAGTACCTAGCTGGGCTAGTTCACCGGTCGGCTATCACCGTCGTTTTATTTTCGAAGGCAAATATAGCGAAAAATTGCAGCGGCGGAAGTGCACTGCACGAGTAGATGCGTAAAACGCATCAGGTAGCGAGTGTTCCAGCACATCGATGATAATATCGCTTTATGCTTATAGGTTGGCACATGAATTGTGAGAACGCGCGCTGTCGAGCGCAACGAGAGACGCGTCCTTCGCGTTACAATAGTGGATTTATCAGTTGCGATCGTTTTTATATTCAGTGTAAAATCTCGAGACAGATATAGAAACGGTAACTGATTTAGCAACGTATTTTCGTCATTCAGATACTCAATTGCTGCGTTTAGCGTGTGTTCTCATAATTTTTTTTTCTCGAGAAGGCAAACTTTTTGACGCATTCGCTTCGCGAAGGTACTTTTTTTTTTACACGGCGCTTTTGTATCGGCGCTTGATTAAATACTCGCAATCAAATAGAGCATGCAATTCACTCTCGGAGGAATTTACATAATCATTTCTGGAAGCTGCACGAGTCGACCCGCGCCCGCGGCGCAAAAATTTATACGAGCCCCGGTGAGCCAACGGCGAAATAATGTGAGGGAACTTTCCCCGACGAGAATGGGGGAAAGAAAGAGAGAGAGAGAGAGAGAAACTCACCGAGACGCGCAATGCTCAAGTCTTCCTCGAATAGTAGACGATGCAAACAACTTCGGCGAACGATAAAAATATGCCGGATAAAGTTTCGCGTTTACAATTCTTGGTGCGCGTTCGACGAGAAACTGGTTCTGACCTATTATAGATTCACGACCCAATCAAGAACGGGTAAACAAGGGAGGGTTGCTTGCGCCCTGTTTGTAGTCTTACTCGAGACAATAGAGGCGCAATTGCCGGCTTATCCAATAATGAAGGTTTCAGTATTGCGCTTTTGCTTTGAGGAGTCTGCCGGATATTTATAAACGAAAGGTCGATCATTAATCTTCAGCGCTGTGATTAAGTAATTGCTCATTTTCCTCATTGTCGCTCCTTGTCGTTTAAAGAAATTCTTGAAATTTTTTTTCGTATTCTTTATCATTCAGTTAAATATTGACCAAATTTCTGCTTTTCGTCGATACTCAATTAGATTGTGTCAATGTCGATTTAAAATATTTAACGACAACGAAAATTAGATTGTCAAGAGACATTAAACATAGTTACGAGCGATGAGATCAATTATTAAGAACCGATATCGTTATTCTGCTACACTGCATGCAATTCTCGGGTATCGTTTGATATCTTTCAAAGGACATCTCGGAGAAGCGAAGGAGAAATAGATGATCATTCTTGGACGCGCAATACAGGTTGGAGCGAGACTGTTTCGTTCCGTTCGAGCAAATCTCCTGGCATTCATCTGAAACACAGGGCTGCTGCATTTTTCCCGGAATACTTCGAACGGTGCATAAACATAAGGCCTTCGAACGATAAATTTCGTTCCCAAACTGTGTTTGCCCGCGAATCTGCAATTCATGCGTCGCTAGCCGCGTCATTGCTCTGGTGCGGTTTCGTCTCTTCGTATAAAGAGCAGACGAAACCGCACGTCGCGCGTTGCACTCGCGAGATTAAAGGGCGTAGCCAACAACATTCGAGCGAATGAACCAAGAATTCACTGTCTTCTTATGTAAACTATCACCCGACATGCAGCGTGCTTTAACAATATTTCGTCTCGAAACCTGAAACTTGTCATAATAATTTCCTTGGCAATAGAAAAAACGTGACAAATTATATTATATAATTCCCAATATAATAAATTTTATTCGCCGTATATATACATGTATAAGAATCATATCTCCATTATTCTGAATTTAGAGAAATCAAAGTTTAAAGTTTTAAATAGGGAAATGGTGTTTTTAGATATAAGCTAAAAGTAGCAACTTGATTTATTGAGTTTTTAATAAAGTAATTTAACTGACATGTTTAATAGTACAACTGCCAATAACGCGCTGTACCTGGTTTAAAATTAAGGCACTATGAAAATTTTCAGTGCGACTTTTTTTAAACATTTTATCTTAAGCACTAATAATAGACGTAAGACCTTTTATCATTATATAATTTAAGCTCCTGATATATATCGGAAAATGTATTAACTCCATTTTGACATATGATTCTTTACTTCTAAGATACAGAGATATACATATATATTCGCAAAAGCTTGACTGAAAGCTAGGAATGAAGATAAAGATAGCGTGCTTTGTGTATATGAAACAAGCATAAGAGGGAAGCACAAAGAACCGAAGGAACTTTGCCTTCTGTGCAATCGGAGCCAATTACGATTCGTCTGAATCGCAAAGACGAATGTGAACCTGACGCACATTCCTCACCGCGATGCGAACGCGACGCATCCCGAGGGAGGGATCTAAAGTGAATGACGCTCGTCATCAATCGTTTTTTCGCATTTCCACTTCCGGAAAAGGCCATCGCCCGGCTGACCGGGCGCGATAAATTACCGCGGGGACAACGAGCGCGAGCGCTCTCCGTGAATTTCCCTTATCACAACGTACGTGACCGAGTTTGCCCGTAACATCGGTATATCTCGAAAATCCGGTCTTCTAAGAGACAGAGAGAGAAAGAGAGAATCGTTACTGAAATTTGCAACACTCGCAGATACTTCTCGTTCGGAAACTTTTTTGTTAGTATTGATGCTTCTCCATCGACAACCGGATTTTTAACGTCGGTACTTTATCTTCGTTATTAGTTGGGTGTCGATATCATTATTCTAATAAAATCGGCCATCCATCAATAACGACCAATAAAATGTCTATTTGTGTCGTCAAAGTATGTGTCACTCATCGACAGTGAGCGGCTTAAATGGCACTCTGTCAACGTGATAAAAATAATAGCTTTTATTTCTGGCCCATCAATCGTGCAACGTTTTAAAAGCGGTTTTTTCAGAAATTTGTTGGTTCGTTATATCGGATGTTGCGGCGAATTTTGGTACACACTAACCGTAATTTCGATGCAGCAAATATTTTTAGGATCAAAAGCGAAATGAGACACATTAAAGAAAATAAGATACGGAGGGAGTACTTACCCAATATTTTCCTTTCGTCAGAACCACACGTATTCAAAGTTTATTTTATCGCTCGTATACAGTATATAACGTATACGCATACAGACATTCACGAGTAATCGATTGATTGTAACATTCCCGATAGTTCGATGATGCCGTGTGTAAATTCACTTAAGTAGCCCCCGGCTATTTGTTTAATTTTTTTGCATCAAACATTTTCGCGATGTATCAACCGTTTTTTCCCTTTTTTTTTACCGCGGCGCCAGTAATTTAATATCCCGTGTGTTTTTTTGATTTGATTCTCGCTACCACAATTTATGCACCACGTAGATATTTTCAGCGCTTAACCGCACCACGTTCGGTCGATCACTGATCGTGTTATCGGATGAATTTATTAGCGTCGTTTATTAGGAGAAATTACGCGGTCGCGTTACGGTGAATGAATTTAAACGCCTCTGTTCGCGGGCAAAAGTACAACGTGCGAAATTATCTTATCTGGGTCATCAGCCAGGTTATCCAGCGAGGGGGATAAATTATCAGTCGCGACACTCTCGATGAGCCACGCGAATTTTTCACGCGCGTTCTATGATTTATTCACGATAATCAGCTAGTGCTGCATGAACGCGTGATTTAAATTGCGAGATCGATGTTGCGGATTAGAGTCGAGCACGTGTCATTTTCCGTAATGTTTTTAACGATTTTTTCAACGCCACTTGCGGCGTTTGCTCGGCGTAAATAACGGATATAATAGCTCGCAATAACGCCGGGCGAGCGGCGCGCTAAAGGCACAATTTACGATAAAAGTACGATCGCCGATATCACCATGAATATCGATTTTATAATGCAGAATGAGCCGGAGCTGCGGATGAATAGAATCCCTCGATGGTGTAGAGCGCGCGCGAGTAAATGGAAAATGCTGCTTATTAAGAATTTATCCGGAATACTTTTTAGCTGCCTTTCAATTCAATATGTCTAACGATGAATATTTAAAAAAAAACTCGGCGAAAAATTGCCAGTTAAATCACCTGGGAGTCTCCGCCCGGAAAAGATTGACTCCAACTGAATCTATCAAATGGAAAGATCCATAATAATTAAATAATTCAGATGGATGAAGAAAATAAGATTTCTCATGGAATAATGGAAGTGGAATATCTCGATATCTCCATAATCCATAAAGTAAGCGGCTTTATCTTATTGCCATTCTTTGTTATACTTAAGAACCTTAATCCGAAATGCAAATATTTTATTGTATGTGATTTTTAAGTCGTAGCGTATTTTCATTTATTGCGAGACGGCGTTCCTGAGCAAAGATCCGAGCAATCGTTACATTCCGCGCAGAAAGAAATTGCGAGCGCGTAAGCAACACGCTTGATTTAATTGCATTACGTTAGCCGCCTCGATCGCGATATTTTTGCCGGTCCGCAATTACGGGGGCCGTGGCGAGGAAAAATTACCGGCAAGAATGGGGAAACGGCGCGCGGCGGTCGCGGCGGAAACGAGGCGGAGAAGGTGAGGTGCGGAGCGAATAATGACTCCGCGGCGCGCTTTTCCGCGATATCTGTGCGCGGTATCGGACGGTACACCCCACGCGTGCTGTAACTTCCTAAATTATTGCCGGCGATTTGTTTGCCTCCCGGACTCTCGCCCGCGAGAGAGAATCCCGTGCGGATTAATCGGTCCAAGTGTCGCGGATCAACGATTAATTATAGACGCTAAACCGAAGAGATATAGCGGGTCGTTTGAAAATTTGGGTCGTATCCCGAGAGCAAGCCGATTTGCGAGGAAGCGTATATTTGGCACGATCGATTCAGTTTACTTGAAATATATAGAGCCGTATCGAGAACGTTCAGTGTCGCGCGATGACGCCGAGAGAATACGCGAGAGAATAATACAACGATCGATTTGTTTGCAGGCCTGCGACTGTCTGGGAGTCAGCAAGGAGTGCGATTACTTCGGGCTGAAGTACCAAAACGCGAAGGGCGAAGAACTCTGGCTGAACTTGAGAAACCCCATAGAGCGGCAGACCGGCGGCGGCGTGGCGCCTTTAAGATTCGCTCTGAGGGTTAAGTTTTGGGTGCCGCCTCACCTGTTGCTGCAGGAGGCTACCAGGTAAGGAAAATTAATCGGTACTAGTCGCGCCGTTGTTTGTCCGAATATATTTTGATCGCGACAGACCGAACAGATCCCCAGACGTTTTAATTCTTTAGGAACAGTCTAATAAATAAATATATCTTTAGCAACGCAGATATGTAAACAATTTTAACTAGATTTAAATATTAATTTATCTGGAACGTAAACATCATAAAAAATTTCTCCTCGAATTCAGCTAAACGCCTTAATTGCTTTAACGAAATTGCTTTTACCCTCCATATATCTTCGCATGATTATTTAACGATGTGATAATTTAGTAAAGCTTCTATTTCGCGTTTATGACCCTCCGACTATGGACGAGGGTTCGAAAGGGATCTACGTGTAATCTCGTAAACTCCCGGGGGGCTTGCAATGTTCCTCGGCAACCGGGAGACTGAGATGGACGGATAGTTTACACGCTCGACAGACAAGCGATCCTCCGCGATTGATTGGCCGATGTGATTTCAAGTAGAGGCGGTATTCCCTTATTTCAGGGATTACCGCGCGACATTGTCTATAGTTAAATTAGACGTCGATGATACCTAACGGGACCATGATAATCTCACAATAAGACTCCTCTGGGATGCTCTTAATCCTCCGGTAGAGCTCTTAATCCAAGTGTCCCACGTCTTTCTTTTCCTGCAATAAATTTCCAGTATCGGTAACTGGAAGTAGTTAGACCAATCCCTCTTTGCTACCGTCGCCGCTTTAATTACGGGACATTTGCATTGTCTCCGAGCTCTCTATACCGTCAGTCGAATCTCTCTCTCTCGCGTCCTTTATCGATCCTCGAACGTTTAATACGGAAAGTTTTAAAATTTAGTCAAAGTTTCATCTCGTAATATCTATTGCACGACCATGGAGTCCGTTAATGTGATACGAATTCAAACACGGTATTGCGTTCTGTTATTCTGTACGCAGTTTGTAGTAATATGTAATAAATCTCACGAAGGTAAAGCCGTCTAGTTGTGTTTTAAAATCAGCATCCGGCACCGTAAACTGCGTAATGAGAAACTGCCTCCGGGAAATATACGTCGCGGGTGTACGGTCGGGAAAGCAGGAACTCATTTTGTTTGAAGTTCTGATTGGCTCGTTACCGCGGCGCGACGCCGCGTATTCAAAGCGAGGCTCACCGCGAACTCCGCGGCAGACGCGAATTGTTCCGCTGTAATCCGACGCGCGGGTGCACTCGTGCGCATGCAACAGCGAGAGGGAGAGACGGAGGTCCGAATTGAAAATCGTTGCTGCCCTAAAAATCTTTTTCGGAGGGAGAGCCAGAGAGCAAAATCGAGAGAGAAAAAGGATAATAAAAAAACCATGAAGGAGAGAGAAATGTGGCGAGAGACAGAAAAAGGGAGAAAGAAGGAGTGCTCGTGCAATCAGGATTCCTTGGGCGCGATCCGCGCGATCCATCGATCCTCGAGCAAGCACGTACGAAATTGCATGCTGGCGTCGCCATGGGGAGTACTGATTGCATCCGGCGATATCGCGTTGTCAGATATGTGTTTTCGGGCGCGAGCGCGGGAGCGACGCTAGTGCGCTTCTCCGCGCGGGCGAGACGCACGGTAAATAATGTTATGCACGGCGCCGATGTGATTTATTTTGCATTATTCGCGGCATTTGTATCGGCGTCGTCCCGATACGTGACATTGCCGCAATACAATCGCCGCGTCGCGAGATTGAATCGCGTCGGTGCAGTGGAGAGCAAGGAATACATATTTGGGAAGCTCTCGCGGAGTTTCCTCATGGATTTCCGGTTGAACGGATCACAGGTCCGATGAGAAATTTGCCCGAAAGATTTAAATGAAGCTTGTGTGTGAACAGGTGAACAGATAGATTTTAATTGCGATTTTCGTGAATAGAAAAACTCGCTTATGTCACGGAGAAGTAGTTAGATATTCGAGTTTCGCGTCGGTATGTTCCTTCCCTTCGCGATTAAGCTTCAGAAAGGAGTGACGTGTTCTCTACCTAGAATTGCTTCTCCCTCTGAACACTCTCTGCGACTTTTCAGAGCTTTTCGTGGTTCTCAAAGCGAAAAAATTCCCGACGCGACAGTCCGGCGACGAATACCCGCACTCGTGTCGGAAGTTTCCGGCGAGTCGACGCAATTAAACGTAACCTGGATCGATTGTAATTAGTAGCGGCCCGCAAATTTCAACGGATCGAAACGTAATTTCAATTTAATCGCGTTCGCTCGAATTACCTCCGCGTGAAGCTAAATGCGCGAAGAGTAATGCGTCCGGTGTGCGAATTAATTCGTCACCGATATCGTGACGCTACTGTTGTAATTACGCCAGCTGGTGCGACGCCAACGTAACTCTCTCACTGTCCAGCAATATGTAATCCATTAGATTTACTGCGAATCCTTCTTGCTTTACGTGCAGCATGAAAAAGACGTGATGGTTATTCCTAGACATCGCGAGATATTTTCAGTAGAAATAATATATTTTAAACTTTAATTAAGGAACGAAAAATAGATTGACAGATTCAGAACACTTTGTTCATCTGTAATGCATTATGAAATGATATTAAATGTACCTAACTTTGATGTTATAAATTAATGACCTTATAAATTAATGAATTTTATTTCTGCAAGTTCCGACAATGTTAATAATTAAGATATTTAATTATTGAAAGCGGAACTAATAATAGACGAAATACAAGAGCGGGATTTTGTTTAATTAAGAAATTAGGCTTTTACGCAAGTACGCTCGAGCGAGATTTTACGCCTAGCCTAGCCCGATTACGCCTCGTCGAAAAAGCCGATTTCACGAGCTTCCCTCGGAGCCTCTTAATCCGTTGGCGCTTTGACGTCCCTTTACGATGTGTGTCTTTTGACATTGCCGTATGGTCGACCGAATTAAATCCAAATCCACCGAGAGATTTACCTTCCGCAAGTTAACATCGCGCTTTCAGGTGCGATTAGCGAATTTCCGGTATTACATCATCAATATGATCATTACTCAAGACGTAGATTATTTCTACCATAAGCCGGATATACGTTACCCAAATTACGTGAGACTTTTAGCTGGGGTGGCGAATCGCAATTAATCTCTCGAAGGTACTTCCCAGTGCGCAGACACATAAGCGTATTAATCTCTAACAAAATTACGACATTACCACATCGCGCTTATTTTCCACTCCAGCCGGGATATCTCGGAGGGTCGTGTGTATATTCGGTGGTAAAATCCGTGGAGTATGGCACGAGCCCGGACAAAAGGGTTTGTCTCGGAGCTGTCACATAAGATACCACAAAATTAATCCCGACGTGGGTCAGATTTAATTGCGTTACACCGTGCCGTTCGTGACGGCTTTTTCCGAGAAAGGGATGGGAGGGTGCCGTCAAGGTTTTGCAGGACCAACACGCTGATATTAAGAGGTACTTGATGTGCAGATTACATTAGTGTCCGGCCAAGCTACGTCGAGCGTTTACTTTTGCATCGTAAATACATATTCTATTATTTCTGCCTCACGATGTTTTATTTGCATTATCGACGAAAACTTGGTGATTGAAGTGTTTGATCATTTACAACTCGCCGAAATTAGCTGTTCGCAGTTTGTTTTCGCGTTTGATTGATATCTCGGTAATTTTGAGTCACGTTAATCTCGTCGGCGATATTTTCATTGATGACTGCCTTCCGATGGAAATACGCAGGAAATTCGTAAAAATACAAAAAATGAGAACGATGATTTTTTTTAAAATCGAAACGCAGCGTACTTCATCATCATATTTTATCACAGGGATATAAATCACGGGGTATCACGTTAATTATTTGGCGCTATCGACTTTGCCTGTGATTTATCGATCTGCATTTTTATCCGCACACACAAAAAAAATTCTCCGATCGCAAATTCGGACCTCTGTCCGACGTGGAAGCTTCATACCGGCGCTCGCATTTGATTTATCGGCGATCTAAATTTCGTTTGCAACGAACGTCACGACTTTCCCGTCACATTCCGCCCGTAAATTTTTGGAAGATATACGGGCGCGAAGTGACACGCCTCGCCATTATCGCATCGCGGCGTGATCGATGATTAAAAATACAGCGCGTTGAAAATTGTTATATCCATATTTTATAACTGACGACAGCGGAAATTAACGGACTGCGCAATTAATTTCGTAATAATGATTCGTCGTAAAATTTCAATGAACGCCGCTGTATCCATCGAGGGCGTCGAGTTTACGCCACGGGTAGATTGAGGAGCGAAATTTCATCGCTCCGTTCTTATTAATTCGCATTGCACTTTCGCATTAGCGAAATGTCATCAGCAGGATCGTCTATCATATGTCGCAATGGTGAGAGAGAGAGAGAGAGAGAGAGATCGCCGACTATTTCTTCCAACCGCGAAGTCACGACGTTGATAAAGACAAAGTGTTTCGGTATCCAAGGTGGTCGGAACTTATAACTCTAATCTGCAGAATTACAACTGCAACTTTTTATAAGAATACTACAACGCGCGAGTAATTTGTCATTTCGTTCGCGTCGCGAGGATCCCGAAGATTTGCGTTTGAGGAGAAAAAAATTCGCAAAAGTGTACGAGCTCGAGGATTACAACATCGTTACTTTAACCGTTAAAACTACGTTTCTAACAAATTCGAATATTTAAGGTAATGGAACAATTTATGTGTTTGCCGTAAATATTAACAGTGGATATAGAATTTCCATGAACTAACTATTATTTCGTGAATTATTATTCGCTCATGATATATTCGTAAATTATTACGTGAATACCAATTGAGAAATTACCAGTTGTAAAGAATAACAATTGAATAATAATTGAAATCGCTATTAACATTTCTATGATAAGCATATTCGGTATGGATATGCATATTGATATTTTAGCATGTTTATCTAAATTTATATGAACTCTCGCTCGTATATGTATCTAAGAGGAAAAATATATTGTAATTTTACATTTATATTTATCTCTTAATCAGAGTATATTTGACTTTTTTAACTAGCACTTCGTTCTTCAGCCAGGGTCCATAGAACATTTCATTTATCACTAGAACACGAATATTTTTTCAAATTCGCAATTTTTAAAAACTTGTAATGTTAAATATCAAACAGCACCAAAATTGACAAAAACAGCACGAAATCTACGATTACATGTTTTAGCCTATGGTATTAAAAAAGGTTTACGTCCCAAAGGTTAAACAAACATTTCCGTAACGGTAATAAACGGAATAAAATAAAATATATGTGTCGCGCTTCCCTGCTTGTGCGGATGAAAAAAAACTGATGGGCAGAAAACGCCCGGGCAGGAAACGGCCGTTTTTTATCGCCTGTATATATCGGCAAAAAAAGAAAATATCGTTCCGCGTCTAAAATTGCGTCCACCGCCGTCGAGAATCGCGCGCCGCGTGGAAAAAGGCCAGTAGCGCGGGCGTGTGCTACGTGTTATAAATTATAAGTTTTATCTCTCGCCCGGATACGGCTTAACTCTGATGAAAAGAAAAATGTCGTCGGCGTGCGACCGTCAGAAACGAGGACGCTACAAAGGAAGAAATTCGGGTTCATCGCACTCGCGCACTCACGAGCGAACTTTTTTTCGTCTCGACACACCGCAAATGTGACGTTGGCGAAGCGAGTGTTAATGATTCGCAAGAATTCAAGAAGATTGAAGCTGAAAATTATCTAAAAATTCTGGACGAAAAAATAAACACATCGAGAATTGAAATTGCACATAGCATGTGTATCTTCGACTGACATTATTTTATTTATGTCATAGCCGTTTTCCATACAGATCTGATATAGAGGTTGAATAAGCGGATAAATTCAGAGATATATTCATTAATATTAATATTTGTACGATAGCATTGATATGAGCGTAGCATATATGTATATTCAATGATATTCCGCTCACTAATCCGGGTTTGACAAGGGCGAAATAGTCGACCGGACGAACTATACCTAACAGCGGTATTCATAGTCGGCCATTATTTGATGAATAAGCATAGTTCCACGAATCTACGAATCTCCGACAATCTATGCTAATTTCTCACAAGAAATCCCATTGTAGTTTCGCGGAACGTAGATCCATGAATAACGATCCGCTATTAATTATATTTCCAATCGGGGAACGAAGATAGAGGGTGGTCGCCTCCGGCTATAAATAGCGTTTCTCGAAGATGCGAAATAACTGCACCTATATCCTTGCGCGCTGCTGTTAATCTCCCTAGTGTCCATTGAAGCGTTAAAACGCAAGTTGTAAAGGGCGGCAAAATCGTAGATCTTGTTTGAAACGCTGCGCGAGTGTTTTACAGCAGCGTGGAAGTTCGGCTTTTTCAGTCTGTTCTCCCTTTTGTCAGTGGCTCCGACCTCGATCCCCTTCGCCGAGCTTTCCGCGCGAGGCAAGACTCGCCGCCTGGTTTTCGAAAAAGTAAGGGCGGGCCGAACGCCAAGAGACGCCAACATGCGGCCCGGAGTCTACGTTCGTCGATAAAATAAAAATAAATTCGCCACAAAGGACGCGCGTTCAGGTAAAAGCGGCCGCGCGCAGCATCGAGAGGCCGGCCTGGAAAAACTTTCGGCCGGGAAAACAGAACAGATAATCACGCGATGGAAAGGGAGAGAGAGAAAAAAGGATGCGAATGTTTGTGTCGCACGTTGAAAGGACAAAATAGAGCGACGACATAACAAAGAACAGAGTCATGGCAACGAGAATATAGAAGAGTTCGGGAGAATGAATCGCTTTAGGAATATAAATCAGGATATATTACCCCGCGGGATATTGTCGTAAAATATATAGGCCGATAATTCTCTCGATATCCAACGACTTCGGAATATTTTGTCCTCAAGTAGCCACGTTAAGATTTGTCGACGAGATACGTTGCTTTTTCTTTCGATCCTATCTAGAATTTGTTGCGAGTATTTGGATATGTTGGCGAACGCTCTGAGGACCGAAATAAAATGACGGATTCTCCAATGGTAGAATATTTAATAATTTATAATTTTATAATTTAAATTTATAATTTATAACTTATAATTTATAATCGTATAATTTAAATTTTTGTGTATTGCATTTTATTAACTATTACGAGAATAAAATCTCTTAATACTTACGCGAGAAAGTTTCTGGTTTATCGTATTCCTTATCTCTTCGCATTGTAAAATCTCTTAACTCTCTCTCGGCTGTATCATTTCTCGACACTTTTTTTCGCAGTAAAATTCTTTACGACCGTGAAATGGATGATTCTCGCAACTTCGACAGTTATGCATAGATAATTCGCGCTAAATTTCTCACCGAACCGCGCATTTTTCTTATGCATCGCATTCTAATGCGTGACGTCTCAAAACTTGACTCTTAACTTCCGCGATTACGCGCGTTTCTCTTTGCAAGTCCTCCGGCTTGCTCGAAAGGCTCGCAACGTAAATCTTAAGTCGCGCGTTAATGCATTTGCGACGTTGCGCTCGGCGACGCACCACGTGCGGATACGTTTTCGAGTACCATCCTGCTCGGAAGAGATTTGTCCCCGGCTGTGTACGAGAGGTGGCGGAGTTCGCAGGAGACGGTGGGTTCATTAGCGAGGGACGACATAATTCAGGGAGTGAGTCGTTTGTAAGTCAACCTTGCCGGGTGGCGGGTTAAAGACTCGAGCATGTGTCGCTGCGTGCACCGCGAGAAATTAAATGAAATATTACTGTGTCACGTGGTAATTCTTTAAATAAATTTTAGTTAAATACGCTGAACGCCAGTGCGTACATGTACCATGGTACGCGTTAATTAGCGGCGCTTTATGCTTAAATTTATTACGCCGCATTTGCCAGAACGTCATCCCACGTAAATTTCCATAAATTTCAACAGTGTAAAATGATTGTAAAATAAAATCGCGGAAATTAAAATGCTAAAGTGTTCGTTATAACGCTATCAGCGAATGGAAAATCCTCTCCGCGTGTCATCGAGGTAAATTTACATATTTGACTATCGTCCCTTTCAAAGCAGCTCTTGCGAAGATCCGTCGCGTCGATTTCGCGACTGATACGTCGAAGTTAAGTCAAATAACAACTACGTCCCGCCTCTGAAGCCCCCGTTTTCCCCGAGTTTCGCCGACTCTCTCTCTCTTTCTCTTTCTCTCTTCCTCGACAATCGCTTTTGTGTAACTTTCGAAGAGCCCGAGGGCGAAGCATCGATCGATTTCGAGCGGGTTACGCGGCGCGGGAGTTCATCGCGCCATATCGTTTCTACGAAGAACGCCTTTTCGGGAATGGGTTACCCGCGCCTTTTGCCGTCGAGTGCCGGAAGATACTCACGGATATTCCCCTCGCGCGCATCTCTTCCCAGCGACACGCTGACGACGGCCGTTCTCTTTCGCGTTATCGAGCTTCCTTATCGTATCGTAAAGTGACACGATTCGGAAGAAAAACTTATGTGAAAATGCGCTACCTCTTGCAGCATGCCGCGGTATAATTTTGTGCTTACGTTGGAAGAGCTGTGTATTCAGTGCGGAACGACCGCAGATATTCGCGCCCTATAAAAATGTATTCTTGAAATAGGACATTCACGCGCGATCTTTTGGATCGTCGTTTCCGACGACACAAAGTTATGTCCTTTTAATTTGCGGCGTGATAACTTTTGTTTCCTTCCAGACATTTTCTTCGCGACTTTGCACAATGCGCTAAACCGCTCGCGTGTAGGGAACTTTGTTGGCGATTTGGGTCGGGCGAAAAAGAAAAAACGTAACTTAAGTCCACTCGTATATCTCTTGTCGGCGGAATGTGTGTGTGTGTGTGTGTGTGTGTGTGTGTGTGTGTGTGTGTGTGTGTGTGTGTGTGTGTGTGTGTGTGTGTGTGTGTGTGTGTGTGTGTGCATGCATGTCAAGATATAAACCAACAATTTTCGGGCTGTGCGAACGCTCACCCGCACAACTACCTATGACAATTCCGGCAATCTCTACGTCACATGCCGCACAAGGCGGATTTAAGTGCATAATTCATTGTTACTGTAACGTCGCGCATCCAAGTGAATGCGGTGCACTCTTGCGAACGGAGAAATTTCGCATGTTGCAATTGGAACGACGCCGACGTAAAGAGCGGAATTTGTAAATTCGCTCCGGCTGTTGAGTCTGTTCTAACTTTCAAATGTCTAACTGTTAAACACGTATTTAATATGCTTCAATATGCTTCAATATGTAGCGAATCTTTTTATGAGATATACTATACGACGGCATACTCGTAGTTGAGCTTTTAGAATAAATTGATTCAAATTTCTTTTCACATTTTATAATGTTTTAATATTGAATAATATGCAAATGAAATTAAAGAGTTTTATTTTAAATTAAATGAAGAATAAAATTTTATTATGCGATAGCAACCATCGTATTTTAATTTTATTCGAGTATATATTTTTTTACTACGTTATATTTTTGCGGAAGTTTGCCGCATTACATCTTCCGGAAGCAAAAAATATCCGATTTGATATTCTTGTGAGAATATCAAATTGCGTAATTGCATATTTTATCTGTCGGTGCGTTAATTCGCATTGTCGTGCTTATTATCGTATATTTCGCGATTTCACGTCGCGAGACAAAGAAATTCGTTGGAAAATTATGAAGTGGCCGCGGCCCAGGATATAAGTAAGTAAATCAGTGTTAATGTAGCGGTGGCAACGTGTTCGGACCGAGCCAAGCTCGAGGAGTGAGAGGCTTATTCGCTTGGCGCACAGTGAGTCCCGAGTTGTGCTCTGAGTTGGGAAATGAGGCAGGGATGAAATACTAGTTCCGGTAATGGTTTGTAAACTTATAGCTTGATAAATCGAATCGTGTAAGGCGTTGAATCTCTTCGTGTCGTCACGCGTTTCTGGTAGATTCACCTCCAGCCACTTCCCTGGAAGTTTAACCCTGAATCTAATTAGCTCGGGAAAAATAAATTAGAAATTACAATGAGATATAAAGAAGAAAATAAAAGAAACCTTTATTCCTCGTGTACAATAAGAGAAACCTTTATTCATTAAAGGTAATTTTAAAAAAAGTTTTGTTGTATTGAATGAGATTTTTTTTTTAGTAATACAGGACGTGGGAACAGATGTTCCAATAAAATTGTTTCGGCACGAGTGGCACGACTTAACCGGTCCAAAGTTATAAACGGTACATAAAATCCAGCCTTTTCTACTTTCTGAAATTGATTTACCTTGGAACAATATATTCATTTCATATAAAGCGAAAATGCTCTATAGAGAATAAAATATTGTGGTCATTGATTTTTATTCGAGCTTTCGCTTCTCGATATTGTTATTGTATTATTACACAAAAATACCTCGTAACATCACGCTACATCGCGGATATGATAGGAGTGTTATCGCCACTAGCATTACGATTCTCGGTTGAGAGCATCGATATAGCAACACTCTTTCATAAATCTTTTTTCACACGGTCCGTCTACCGTCGCATGTTTAACTATCTCGAAGTCTCGAATGCACCGGCGGGAACAGCGATCGATGGCATCCGAGACACGCTCGTGATTTACCGCCGTTCGCGTTTTACCGGCGGTTGAATGCTCCTTCGCGCTTCCGCCTCCGGCTTCTTCCCAAACTTTTCGCGATGGAAGAATATCAATTTTGCGGCGGCATTGTTAGCGGGACGCGCGGCGCGCCGTTTACGATC
Source organism: Temnothorax nylanderi (assembly GCF_030848795.1). Taxonomy (NCBI): domain Eukaryota; kingdom Metazoa; phylum Arthropoda; class Insecta; order Hymenoptera; family Formicidae; genus Temnothorax; species Temnothorax nylanderi. The sequence goes on from NW_027249135.1 coordinate 526,838, forward strand.
CCGGAAAATCGACGGGAATCGCGCGGAAGAGAGCCTCGTAAAAGGCTAATCTGATTTACAGCGGAATCTCAATCTGAGAGGAGCTCGTAAAAGCTCCTTTCGGACTTTTATGCGCGCAAAGAGCCAACTTTTGATATTAAGGATATATCCCTCGGCGTGATTGCGCGCGTGGGTGGAAGAGAGAGAGAGAGAGAGAGAGAGAGAGAGAGAGAGAGAGAGAGAGAGAGAGAGAGAGAGAGAGAGAGAGAGAGAGAGAGAGAGAGAGAGAGAGAGAGAGAGAGAGAGAGAGAGAGAGAGAGAGAGAGAGAGAGAGAAAGAACTTCGCCCCGAAGTCCCTAAACGCTTTTAAATACCACGGACCTAATTGCGAGCGATCTCGAAGATGGCAATCGCGGTCGTCGTCAAGTTAAGCGCTTGGAGTTGGAGTTTCTCGTAGAAACTTTTTTTTTCACCGAGATCCCGCTATAACGATATATCCGAAGCGATCCTTCTTTTCTTTTTGTTTCTTCTTGCGATATGTCCCTGAAAAAGGATAAGCCGCACGTGAAAAGCGAGGATGAAAGTATATAAGAGAAGACGATCGGCTCACATTGGAGAGCGAATTGCCCGATCGCAGCGAGATTTGTTTTCGAGAGAGATTAGCTTCGAAAGAAGCTTATGAGACATAATTAGTTCTTGGGCTAATTAGTTACACAGTGATGTACGTAATAGCATCAGTGTAGCACAATTAAGAATATATCTTGAGCCAATTATTGCGTTTGTATTGGTAATAAACATAGAAATTCCGTTTGTATTTGTATTATATCAAAATCTGTTTTACAATCTTCTAGGATCCAAAAGTGATTTGATGAAGTGCGATTAGTTAACATATATACCTACATATATTTATTAATTTCTTTCTAAGAGTAATGATATTTCCAATCTTTCATTCATTAATCTCTCAACTTCTGAACTTCTATCTTTAAAAAATTTCCTCATCTTTGTACGCTCCATGTCATTCAATAATGATAGAAATATCTCAATATTATAAAAAAATCACCATTCACATCACGCTTGTTCTGTCTATCCTTTCATATTTCTATGCATTTCTAATGCGTTAATGTTAATACGATATTTCAAACTAAATAGTGACAAGTTTTATTGACATTTATATTGTTTATTACTGCATAATTAGTCTTCTGATTCTATTATTATTGAAATGTAATAAAGCATCGATGCATCGTGTTGTGTGAGAATCAGCCTGCGGTATCCTCCAAATTATCGTCCCCTAATTGACTCGGTATTGTCCTACGGCCAGAACGACCATCATCGTCGGCGTTGAAAGCAACGAGAGAGCCGTCGAATCTGGAGTTAATTCAGAGTGGTCACGAGACAGTCTGACGCGGATAGGAAAGGAAATTTCGAAAATTATCGGCGTGAAAAATCTCTGATTTCGGTCTCTGAATGGCGGTCGGATGTCGGTATCTCGGTCTTCACCGTGGCACTCAAAAGGGGACGGTTAAAAAAGGGGGAAATGGAAACAGAGCAAGCGGCACATTGCTATACCGGAAAATTGGGCGTTCGCTTTCGAGATTTCGTTTAGCGTGAGCTGGCTGTCTGGCATTTCTGGTGTTGTAATCTGACGGTATTACAGCCTCCCGCGAAGAAACACACCTCTTATTCTTTTTTCTCTTTTTATCTCTCCGCCCCCCTCCTCTCTCTCTCTCTCTCTCTCTCTCTCTCTCTCTCTCTCTCTCTCTCTCTCTCTCTCTCTCTCTTACTCCCTGTCTGAACTACGTTACATCGCGAAGGAGTGGTTCTTGAGAAATGTGGCTGCGCCAAAGTTTTTCCGGAGCGCGCCGTTGAGATTAAGGGGATTTCCTTTAATTGCTCGTGAAAGCATCCCGAATGTAATGGCTGCGCGGCCATGTAATTCCATGATAATGTAAGCGTAGACGGGCGGAACGACAAGTTGCGCAGGATAAGCGACGGTATAATGAGTCGCCACGTGTGTCCTTTATGCCGCGAATAAACGTTTTTTTTTCTCCACGTTGTGAATAAATATCACAGCGTTTGTGTTACGTTTACCTATTTGCGCGAAAACACGCCTGTTTTCCGATGCGGTATTGTAATGTAATCACGTTGTAATGCAACGATGCCTGTAACGGTATACCTTATTGTTCGAGGCTCGTTGCGAGAATAAACTGTCGCAATACGATAGCGTTATGTCACGTTCACAAAACGTGGGCGCCAATTAGTGCTGACCTTTTTTTATACATAGATAAATGTACTAATGCGAATAGTTTAAAATTAAAAATGCGTGCATTTCAATCTAATACCTCTCAGAATGCAATAAGTATCTTTAATGTTCTATTTAGACATTTTAGACATTTGATCTTTTAAAATATATTTTTTTTCATTGGACTATTTCAATAGTTTGTTAGCAAACATGAAAGTTTAGTTTATAAACCCGAAATAGACAGGTTAAATATCGGAGAAAACTGTAAAAGTTTTACGCGCGTCATGTTGTGATAAAATGAAAAAAGGGGAAGGGAGGCGTATAAATCGAAACTAAAACCTGTTGAGCGTGGGATAAGTTACGATGTACGTCACTTTCTTTCTTGTAGGCGCTATTGATTTTATCGAAATAGCAAACTAGATAATGTGTTGAACCTTGTGTAATTATCTCTGATATAAAATTATGAATTTGTTCCACTGAATATTAAAATAATCGCGGCTTGTTGAATGATATAATAATTTATAATGCATATCAAATTATGCATATGTCCTACGTTATCAAACATATTAGGAACATTAATATTATTTAATAATATTAAGGCTAGTAATAATATTAATATATGTAATAATATATTAATATTATCATTATATTGTTTCTACAATATTTGTCCCACCTATTTGTTTTACAAAACATGTATCATATTTTTGAGTCTTTGCATAAATTGTCGTGCATTTTTAATAAAATGCTTTAGCCCTATAGCTAATGTGCAATCGAATGTCAAGGAAATTTCTTGCTACTTTTAATCAATGGAATTCATCACATTTTAACGTCTCCTACAGCAGAGAGTGGTGAACGAAATTCAGAGGTCCTGTGAAAGCCTTCTGCGGTAAAATCGAATAATCTCGCGTAACTTCGATATCGGTCAAATAGTTTCTCTGCTTAATTTTAACCGAATGGATCGATATGTGATCTTCGGTGTTACTGCTGCGGCAGAATTAGGCAGGAATAATAACGGTCTCCCAGCGTTTCCGTACAATTTCGGAGAGGTTTGCAAAATTACAGATTCAAATCTTGCCTAAGAGCGTAAGATCGCAGCAGAAAGGACCATTCGCCGTTCAATCGATGCCACCATATGCACAGTTTTGTGTGTTTTCTACATGAACTGATAAACCACATATAACCATCAGTTTTTTTACAGATTACTATTATCGCGTAAACATATAGAATAATTTGAAGAACAAATATTTTAATTTAATGATTCTCATCTAAAGTTTTTATATTAAACATTCAGTTTCTTTTGGGGGCGCTGGCCGCTGTCTGTGCGGTTTATCTCACTGTGTAGTCTCTGATCGAATTCGCGAAATATTCAAATTCGGTGGCGTCGAATGAACCCCGAAACCACATCTCTCGCTGTAGTACGAAGTCGTACATCGCACGAGCGTGTTAATGTGGTTGCGGGGCGGCGGGGCTTTTTGCCGGTCAGACCGCGATGCGGGAGGCCGAAATTGCGTGTAAGCCCTTAACACGCAGACGCTCGTTACGGCTAAACCCGCGTCGGACGGATAGGCAGATAAATGGATCCGACGGCGGGGAAGAACAGATGGATACACGAAGAACACTTGAACTTCTTCGCGGGTAAAAGCCGAACAGGGCTTCGACGCGATGCTCGTGAACGCCGCAGTTTCGAAGCTTAATTTCGCCGGATAGTTTCGGCGGTCAGAATTCGACGACGACGTCAGTCGCTAGTCGAGGGACTTTGCGAGTGAGCGTCAGTAAAGTGCTCGTAGACGGTCCTCTTTGCCTCCGCCTTCCTCCAAGCATCCGCCATCCATTCCGCCGCTCGAAATTTCAGCGCAATGTTAACGGCAAACAGAATCCGAATACTCGCCACCGGGCTAACTCGTCTTCAGTCAAGTGCACCGGAAGTAATTCGTCAGATAAATCCGACCGGATTTCCGGAGGGGTTTCCTTTCGCCCCGGGACTACTGTCTCTCGCTACAAAAGAGTTTTCCTTTTCGTTCGCGGTGGATATCGATATACCGGAAATCTTCCGTTCCGAGACGATCGCTTATCACCGATTGAAAAAGAATACATGCATAACGGGAATAACAAAAAATGTTCACGAGAAACGTTACGTCTTATCGATTCGCAGAAGTTCAGATGAATAAGAAATTCATAGGCAAATTTACGATATTTTAGTGAAGATTCTAAAATCCCTATGATAATTTCTCTTTAAATTTTTCCAAGGTGAATCGACTTTATCATCATTAAAGAATTTGTTATTAAAATACGCGCTATTAGCGAGACAAGCCGTGTACAGTGGAAAAACCTGCAGAGTGGTTTCCCGTGGGGAGACTGCAGGCGGAGGATGTTTATTAGCGCGCTCAGATTGCATCTCGCGGTAGTTTCGTGTTTATTTGTCTCAATTAATTTTTTGCAGTACTTCATTATTCCATAGTGGATGGATATTACCTTCCAGATTTACGCAAAATGTATAAAAACGGAATTCTCTGCGTGTAACGTAATAGAAGAATGTGGGAGTATGTGCTGGCTTTAACGTTTTTATGAGTGGGGTTGACTTCAAAGTAGAATCTTTTCTGACAGTGCAAGTATATTATACTTTTTGTTATATTTATTTTACGCATCCATATCCACCTTGTAACCTCCATTGAAAATAATTTCGTGGAAAAAATTGATATTTTATGTAAAAAGTAACTGTTCATGCAAGATTCCTTGCAGGATGGAGTTGCCTCAGTTTTTTTTAAATAGCCATTTTATTACCACCAACAAAATTACGAGACCATTGTACAGATTCGATGGAATATATACTTGGCCATAAATAAATAACACGCGTGAACATTTGGAATTCACTACGTGAATTTGTAGAAATGTAATTATCCTCGTGTTATACGTACGAATTATATCTCGCCGGTTGCTGCGCGAACGCAAATAGAATTGCGATCGACGAAAAGGCGGCCCCCTGGGCTTTCCCGGTTCTCAAGTTTCCATCATCCGCCCTCGCAGTAACTCGGATCACGAACTTTATCAGGTCAAAGATTTGTTTTATTCAGTGTCACGTAACCCGCCGTTTTCCCGCGTATTCCCACGCGGATCCCATAATCTGATTGGCAAGTTCCATTTCGCGAGCATATATAAAATAAATCCGCGGACCCCCTCCGCGCCATCCGTAGAAATGTGAGATATTAAAGCCCATCTGCCAAAATCAATATGCACTTTTGGATTCAATGGGCTCTGAATTTATTATTCGTTATTCCGTCATAATCATTGAATCGTACGGGCCATACGTCATTTCTGGTACAACGTTCGTGATATGCTAACAATATTTATAAATATCAGGATTGCGCTCCACTGAGTCCACATGTGTCGCGTGTCATAGCGCGTAGTCACTTCAAATCAATCGAGAACACCCCGGCGCGGCGCGGCGTAGCGAATCAGTAACCCCCGTTAATTTCATTACGCGATCACGGCTCGGAACGCTGTGGTGGAAAATTCTATGGTCGAGATCAGTTGCGTTTTCACGGTCGGGGGAGTTTCTTGGGTGCCCCTCGGGGGAAGATACGTAGCCGCTTCGGCGCACCAAAACGGGCTTCCATTAATCTCGATCCTCGATAATAAGCAGATCCGCGCCGTGAAATACGCGAGCGGCCGGCGCGATATACGGGGTCGATCGACGCGGGAAGAAAGCGCCGACCGCGAGTACGCTTCGCGGGATTACTTGCTCCTGAACTTTAATTATCGAGTGTACCCTCGACGAGGATTAATTACTCGCGAGCTGACGCGATTTCCCATTAGATCTCGCGCTTGCCACGCCATAATTCGCGGATGGCGAATTTTCTCCAAAGAGAAAATTCTATTACGAACTAACGAAGAACAAGCGAAGTCGATTATTGCGGTACTCGCGAGATGACCGGCGCGGGGAAAAGAAGGAGGTGGTCACGAGAGAAGGAATTTGTGTGGGTTACCTATTATAATTTTATTGGTTTTTATTATTGCCTCTCCTCCTCGATAAGCATTAAAAGCCGTTAAAATATAAAGACTAAAATTCCGATAAGCAAGAAGAATTTAATATCCGTCGCGCCAAATTTTCATAAAATAAAAGGAAGCCCGATATCGGCTCTTATTCATTGATTCCCAATACTTTCGATAACAGTCCATTATTATTTCGAGAACAGGATCGTGATTGCATTAGTTTCGTGGCAGAAAATTGTAGAGACACGAGATAATTGAATTATACCTCTACACTCTACTGCGTACCTGCGTATTTAGCCAAGGGGAAGAGCCACATAACGCAAAATTGAATCCTCGATATTGGCGCAGTTATGAACTTTAGTTATTCCGGTTAAATACGATAATAATGAATTATCGATTCAACATTATAATGAATTATAATGAACAGAGTTCGGCGATCGTACTGAATATATTTAAATCTGAAATGGAAATCTTAAATTTAATATTAAATTATTTATATTTATTTCTATATGTATAACATATGTATATCATGTTGCGACAACTATCCAGATAATTGTTACAAAATTCGATATTCGATACTTCACAACTCCCCGTATTATTGTTGATTAATAAAAAGTTAATCAACAGTCGCTTTAATGTACTCATGTGCTTAGAAGAAGACATATGTATTGTCTCGCCGAAACCAAATTGTCGCGGAAGCGGGAAAGGGAGTCGCGGCCGAAAAAGCAAAAGTAATTACGACTTGCTTCGAGGGCTGGCTCGTTAATTACAACTCGGCGAATAATTAATTACGCACGGTCCGATTAGATACAAAACCGTACGTGGTCGCTGCGGCGGGCGTGCCCGAAAATTGCTGGCAAGACCGTACGGTACAATTAAAGCGTTGTGCAGCGGACAAGAATAAATACACAGGAGGACGCGTTTGTGTGTGCGCGCGCGTTCTAGAGCGTGTGCATAATTGGAGCACCCGCGAGCCGCGCTTTCGGCCGCCCGCGCCGCGCCGCGCCGCGCCGAGTCGCTAATGAACGCGCGAAGACATTCTCGAACATCGTCGCTATTTTTATTTTTAAGCCGCTTTCACGGGTGTTTGCGTAAGAAAAGGAGCGAGTTAAGGAGTTTGGAAATTGGGGAGACACTTTTGCCACTCTCTTTCTTTCTCTCTGTCTGCCTCTTTCTTCGCGTGCTAAGGACTGCAAAACTAAAGAGTTAAAAAAAATCAATTATATTTACGTGTTCAATTTTTACTCTAGAATTTCAATCCAAGAGAAAGAAATAAAAAGCAATAATAAGAAAGATATAAGCGCCGCACGTCTATGATATAAGTAAGATCGTGTTATTGTAACCCTGTTTTTTTATGCTCTCCATTATCATGGCTTTGTTTTACTGACGCAAAGAATTTTAAACATGTTAAAAGGCTGAATAAAGACTGCAGATTATGCATATACTGCAGAAAAACACTTTAATAAGTACATTTTAATAAACATGATAGAGAAATATGCAGGATAAAATGCAACGTAAACGTAAAATGACTCATCTCTCGAGAACTTTGCTTATCTTTGATACACGTTTCAAGCTGCAAGAGTTCAGTTTCATTTATGTATGTAAATCTGTGTTCACACACTGTTAAATATTAAAGGATGGAATTTAAACCAATGCCTTGAGTTAAAAACATTTTATTATTAACATTTTATTATTAACTCAAGGAGTATTTAACTCAACACGAAATTTATTGTTTTAAAACAAAACAGTATTATTTTAACTCCCCATTGGTTTAGTTTAAGTTAACATTATTTTAGTTAAATTAACGACATGTTGAGTAAGTAGCGATCTATATAGGAATGGTTAAAAATGACCGAAATTGAGTATAGTTTGACACTACGAATTTAGCAGTGTAGCTTGCTATACAAATCTGGCAAATCAACCTAACAAATAGGACGGATTACTTATTCATTACTTTGGTCTTTAAAAATCTCATTATACAACCATTTTGGTAGTACGCGCAACGAATGAAAAATAATGTAACGATCAGTTAATTTAGGTAGTTAATTCAATATTTAATTATCACTTAACTATTCAGTTCTCCTCGACCGACAGGAAACTTCGTAATTCGCGTATGCATTATGAACGCGGTGGTTAATACCATGCACGTGCATCCTAACGACGTTCCCGTTTTCTCGTGCCTCGAAATTGTGAAACATAATTTAAAGCGCTCCGCAGCGATCGCCTTGCGGTCACTACTGGCCGGTCGCTACCAAAGCCGATCCTCTTTGCCGCGTGGAAACTCTCCGCGCGGAAATCTGAGCGGCCGCGAACGAGTGCGGCGCGACCCTTTTGAAATTCACGGCTTGTCGGATCTGGTGGTGACTCATTTACAACGTGGCTGGCTAATGTCACCGGCGACAGCCCGCATGCAGCGTGGCAACCGCACGCTAATGCTAATCCGCATGCAGCTGATTCGCCGCGGCGAATTGCAACGCGTGCCGCTCCCCTAAGAAATTCCAATTTATTTGGAACCGTCCTCCGGCCACCTCCACTTTTCACGTCGTCCACGAGGACTAGCCCAGACCGGGGAAGGGGGGGGGGGCACTTTAAAATTACCTGGGACCGGCCGGAAATAACCTTTGAATTATTTACTAGGAAATATTGTGGACGCACAGGACCACACGGAGGTCAGTCTGGAGCTTTCACGACCCTGTCCGCTCGAGCGCAAACGTCGGCTCGGATTTTCACGCTCTTCGGGCAATCCCTTTGCTGATTCGCGACGATGCGCGTCGCTTTTACGCATAATCTTTATTGAAAAGAGTATCCAAGATAGTCATATTTGATCACATCGCAGAAATCAACATTTCGCAACTGTCTTATTTTTTTATACGTTGCTCTGGTCTACTTGCTATTTGTTTTTTCGAGGAGCTCACCGACGAGAACTATTGGGGATTTAGATGACGATACGTTAGTCCCTCAGAGATACGGGAATTAATTGCACGTGCTCGATTTTCGAATGAAACATTCGCGGCGACTCCGTCCTCGAATTTCGCAGGTGTATTCATGGTGATCCACGGTGCACGTAGTTACCAACACTTCGCGCGTTAATCCAGTATGACTGATTTATAAGTGCCTCTTGCGCAATCAATCGACTGGAACGCCCTATTTGAAACTCGGCGCGGAAGGGCCGACCTTGTTTCCACTTCTGAATTATGTATGGGAAAGTGCTGTGTACACGTCATGAATGAAATATACGTCACCGACCAGACGTTCTATGACGATGTCGTTAATATTATCGGAGTTATACTTGACTCCCTCTAATTCGAATAATCTCTATGCGACGCGGTTATATTCGTCAAACAGTGCGGCACGGCACACGATATCCGTTCGGTATGCGGTCTAATAAAGTCTAATAAATATTTCATCAAGTAAGTATAAGAAATATTGCGCTGAATTCGGCAAAAATAGTCTCACCTGTAATAGCGTTTAATAAAAGCTTTATTCCACCGAGGGATTTCCCAGCATTTAAGGCGGCTTGAAAGCTTTCTAAAAGCACTCAGCCTAGCCTCGTTTAGTCAGATCATCTTGCCGCGTGTAAGTCCGGTGTGTTGGAAGCGTTGTTCATAATTCGATGTGCTCTCTTGCCTTATTCGTCTTGATTTTAGCGGAGCAGAAAAATCTTCCGCGCAAGGAAAGATCAGATAAAGTCCTGTAACGAGATTAATCGCTCGCGTCGTCCGAAAATCAACGGTACGGAAAGCGACGTGGAATGCGTCAGGAATATTAAATCTAATGTCATTTCAGATTAATGAGACAGACGGTATCACTGCAGATGCAAAGCGCAAACTCTGCTTAATTATCCCAAAAGCTCCTCTATGGGACAAATCGAGATTAAGCGAACTCGATTAGCCTGCTACTCTGATTATTTCATTATCCTGAGAATCGAGATGTTACGGTCACTACTCTCAACCGTGAGATTGTGTAATTCAGGTGGTTTCGTAATATTCGTGGATGAAGAGGAGCGAGACGATTTCGTAGTTCTAGAAAGTAATTTCGGTTGTCGGAACGCGAGCAGCTCTCAGCCGAAGCTGAGACGTCGCTCGATGAAGAGTTAAGTCTATGACTGTCAATCTGCGAGAGCGGCTCGAAATCGTCCTCTTTGCCTTCGCGCGAATCCTCGGTCGGAAGAGTTTGGTCCTCCGACGGCAATTTTCGTCGCGCGCGATTGTTAACAATGAGTCCGCCGACGAAGGAATTCCGGCATTCTCTCCGACCTTCTCTCCGGGAACTTCGGGCAGAACCAATATCTCTCTCACAGTGACAAATGTCATTGGGTCCTCGAACACTTCCTACCATCCCGCGGATTCCGCCAAAGTTCGGGGCCGACGGAGACGGTAAGTTCCGTCCGACGAGAGCGGCATGATTGTTCGCACATCCGCGACCGGGGAGAACGACCCGCGGTAAATAACGTCTTTCGTTTTTTGGGGAGAGAGGAGAGAGGGGTACGAGCGCAAAGCACCGGTGGAACTTTATAGCGAGGAAAATCGCTTAATTTACTCAGAATTCCACGGCGGTTCTCGAAGAAACGCGTTGCAAGATCTGACGACGGTGACGAGGCCGGCGGGGTTCGTGACTGCAAATCTTACAAAATTACGACCGCGACCCAATTTTTTACGCGGCAACCTTCTGACGCGATTCCTCTTTCATCACGTCTTTCCGAGAACGTTCTCTTGATGATTTCCTAAGAGAAAAAGTATCGAGGTCACCCGAAGTTTTTCGGTAAACAAGCCGAACTCGAGAGAATATTTCTCAATACCAACAATATTCGGCAAACTTGAAGATCTTTGACCATTGATGTTTTCTTCAAACTCGCTGATATGGATCCTCGTCGACTCGTTTTACTCTCGCACGCGTCGATCCGATTTACTCTCGATCGAAATTGATATTTTCCTCGTTAAGAACGCGGTGAGTCAACTACTCGGGAATATATTCCGCAGATATATTTCTCGTTTTTTTTTTTTAAATCAATCGAGACATCGAGGTAATAGCGCTGATGCGATGATAAAACTGGAGTTTGATGCCGATGGGCGATGCTTTATATAAGTGTCGCTCGCGACCTGAATGAGGGTCGATGCTCGCGCGGATAGAAGCACGGATAATAAATTGTTTTCCCCATTGTGCCAAATTATTTGCCATCGGCGTGTACAGAGGAGTCTTTCTACGTCCCGATTATCCATTATCTCCGCGACACGAGTTTGCCAGAGAGAATTAAATGAGAGAAAGAGAGAGAAAGAGAGGAAGGAAGGAAGGAAGGGAGGGAGCGCAACGGCATGCAGAATCGTGAAAAATGGTACAGCGCGGTATATTCTAATGCAGATTCTTTATCGTATTCTGGTACTTCGCGAACGGGCTATTCACTTCCTCTCGACGCGTAATTCCACTTTTCCGACGGCAACATGTTTATCGTGAGATGTATGCATTGTAGCTGAAGGATATTCAGGGAGTATGCAAGAGGAGCTCGGAGGTATTTTGGAGAGCTACCTCTTCCCTACCCGGTCGCCGCGCACTCCGCTATTCTTCAAATATGCATGCGAACGTGGAGTCACGGTTACTGTGGAAATGCGCGATATGAATCATTTAAGTTGTCAACCAGAAATTCAGCGAACCAAAGTAAAAATATCCTCTGTCGAAGCTTCTTCCCGCGATGGTCTGTGGGGAGAAAAAAAAGAGATAAAACGTTGGAAATGGAAATAACTCGACCAACTCGCTAACTCGTACGATTAAATGTCATCCTGGAGCAGAGCGAGTCGCGGGATTCACGTCACGCACAGGCGAGAGAACGTCTCTCGCTCGGCGATATAATGCCTAAATGCCGCGTGCAATTAAATCGCGAACGTATTTTTCGCCGCTGCGAACCTGCCTCGATCGTTAATCATTTCTGCATTATTGTATTACCGCATTGTTCAGCTTGGCGGAGAGGTAGAGGGGGAGGGGTGGCACAGGAGAGCCTTAAAACAATACTCTCCGAGAACGGAGGAGTAATCAATCTTACTTTAGCCGGGAAGTATCGTGTATATTAGTTGGTCCGCCCCGTTGCGAAATTGAACTAATTACAATTAATAACTCTCCGCTTTCTTGCGAAACACGTCCGAGAGCGTCGTCTCATTGTCATCCCCCGCCTTCTGTGATTGCAGACACCAGTTCTACCTGCACTCGCGCCTCGAGCTGGTCGAGGGTAGGCTGAAGGTCGCGGATTGGGGCTCCGTGGTCCGTCTGGTCGCCCTGATAGCGCAAGCCGACGGCGGTGATTATGATGCGCTGTCACCGCCACACGCGCTCTACTCCCAATGCTGTCACATACAACCCGCGGAGCCGTGCGAGCCAAAACCGCAAGACTTCCTGCTGCGGATAGTGCAGCAGCACAAGGAAATCAAGGTTTGTGCGCTGACAGTAGTATTAATTGTAATTTGACTCGCCACACGAAGCCGTCACACATATGAGGTGACAATCAGGAAGTTGCTAAAACTAAAGTTGTTTTATAATGATTGGAGAGAGAGAGAGAGAGAGAGAGAGAGAGAGAGAGAGAGAGAGATAAAATGAAATGAATTAAACACTACATTTTAAAAGAGATCCGTCATTTTTATTAAATATAGTAAAGAAAGAATATATATGAAAGTGTAAAAATAAATATTATAAAAGAGAGTTGACAATTCGTCTGGTTGCATAACTCATTGACATTCGTTTTCGAAATGATGATCTTTAAACTGTGCACAATAATCGAGGCTATTTTGAGAATTATGAAATACATCTTCTAATTAATCTGTGTCTTCGAAGAATTTGAGGTAAATTTTTCTCATGGAAATGATCCAAGTCGAGATCTTCTGGACATATATCATCATTTAAGTCAAATTTGCGGAGTTCTTTTGTATTTATTTTTTCAAACTCATAAATCTATACTTTTTACACTACGCGTCAAAAAAGTTGATGAGTTTTTCTGCAGTATAATGTTTGATTTATTTCATTCTGTCTATTCGTGATACTAAATGATATTAATTTAGTTTTAGCAGCTTCCTGATTGTCACCCTATATATGTGTTTTTTAAATTTTATTTTCCTTTTATCTAATAAATTTTACATGTGCCGAGCAAACTTTACGTCCTCTCGTTTTGCAGGGTTTAATAAATCTTTTCTGTCGTTCTATTTTTTTTTTAATCTGTATGTTTGAATTTAGATTTTTTTATTTGAAATGGAACACGTGTGATGGCGTTTAATAGAAAATATACAATATCTGTTGCATAGTTATATTTGTAGAGACATACGATATATTTTCCGCGGAAGGGGGGATTTTTAACAAATCTTTTTTTATGATTCACAATTTGATAACTGAATATTGCTGCATGAATATGCGTCACGCAATCTACATGAATATCACAGACATATATGAATTTTCAGGGGATGAAAGCATCGACCGCCGAATATTGGCTCTTGAAAGAGATATCAAACCTCGACGCATTTGGACAGGAAATGTTTCACAGTAAATTTGGATACAACGGAGTGTCTATGATCGGCGTTGGCCCGCACGGAATCACGGTCTACCGCAATCAGGACGAAGAGACACAAAAGTGATTATGCATTAATAATACATACATATGTATGTATGCATTTCAGATATAGACAAGAATTAATTTGCGCTCATCGTCAACAATTTTCCTACAAATTCTTTTTTAACGTTCAAGAATGATGCAGGATAACTGAGTTGAACGTCTCAAATTTTGCCGTAATACATATTTTGCCGAGCTACATTTTTATTCGTAACAAAACTAATAAATTTAGACACAGATTAAATAAAAAACTTAAACGAACGCTTTTGTACATTGATGAATCAATCCATCTAAATAACGTCGCGCTAAGTTGCATATTTATCAACGCAAAATCTCGAGTCGATTTTAATGTTGCTTGTCGGCGATAGGAGACGGCACGTACCGGCTGCTACACGTTATACCATCCGCCGAGATGATCGTTCAACAGCTGTTACTGAGAGAACTTTATTATCAATCCACGCTTAATATAAAATGACAAGGCTGTGTTTCTACATTAATAAAATCCTGAAGAAAATAATAATAATAAGTAGAAAATGTTTGCGTACGATAAGATCAATAGGGCCCTTCCAAACTTTCGCCTCATCCATTATGCAGAAGGAAGATTAACATCAAGATTTTACTTTACCTTTACCTTCATCGTGGTTCAATTTATTATACAATGTATTATGTATTGCGTTACAGTATACCATATACAGCTATACAAAGCGCCACGTCACAACGGCGGATGTTCCACTTGGTTTACCTCTCACTCGACGGCGAGGAGACGTCGCTGGACTTTAAATTAGACTCCAGCCAGTCCGCCAGTGGACTATACAGAGCGATCACGGAGAAGCACGCGTTTTACAGCTGCGAGACAGTTAGGAGCGCGGTTACCGCGCAGTTTATCCGCGATTTAAAGGTACACCCCCCCACAGCCATTTTGTATATTTGATTATTTTTTCGTCCTTTTTTACATCGACTTTTTTCTTTTGATGCGACTCTTTTTTCTCTAAGCCCTTTTATCTATTAAGTCCGAATGACGATATAATCGCACGTCGTTGCTTTCTTCCGCAGGGGACAATAATTTCCATTTTCAACGAGGACTCGACCCTGGGCAAGAAATACGTGTTCGACATCCGCAGGACCTGCCGGGAGGTATACGACAATGCACGGCGTGCGCTTTATTGCGAAGCGGCGACCATAGCTCTGCCGGAGGAGAATGAGATCCTCGATAGGCACGCTTGCGGCGAGTGCGAGAATCCTAAGTGCAAGGTGAGTGACGAATCTGTGCCGTGCTAACAATAAGATTCGTCACCAAGGGCATTCGATACAAACGATTCGTACGATTTCAGGAATCTCGAGAATGCCTGGCGAGATTGTTGGACGCTATGCTCTGCCGGATCTGCATGGACCGGAGCCTGGACACGGCCCTGTTTCCCTGCGGACACGCTGTGGCCTGTCTGGACTGCGCCCGTCGCTGCGAGCGTTGCCCGTTATGCCGGGCCGACATCGATTACTGCCGAACCATATACCTCCCGATCGAGCTGACGCACATCGACAAGCACAATCCGAAACTGCTGTCAGAGACGATCGAGCCCGTATTTAGTAAGCCGCTAACAGAGGAGATCAAAGACAAAAGAATTATAGACAGCGAGGCGTCGGTAAACAGCAACATTTGAGAGCGTCGAGTCAGACATGGACTCGGTGCGTTCGAAAGATTCTTCAGGATTGTCACTTGCCGCGCAGGGAGGGCGTATTAAGATACGAGGGTGAAACTTTTTTCTGTTTGCCCGTCGAGCGACCGACCAAATGTTTCGACATTCGTTGAGTTACATCCCGCGACGACGCTCGTTGGGTTTCATCCGATTTTTGAAAGTTTTATTTCGCGGGACGAGTTCAGCTGCGTGCAATTGCGTATTTTATTGTTTGATGTTACTTCGATTTTTCTCTGCTTTTATTCTTAATTTATCTGTTTGATTTATAAAAAAAAAGATTTATTCC
Source organism: Temnothorax nylanderi (assembly GCF_030848795.1). Classification (NCBI taxonomy): domain Eukaryota; kingdom Metazoa; phylum Arthropoda; class Insecta; order Hymenoptera; family Formicidae; genus Temnothorax; species Temnothorax nylanderi. Next base: position 542,608 of record NW_027249135.1, read on the forward strand.
TAAGATTACTATAATTATACTTTTTTTTACAGAAGTTATATTATTGTGTTAGAATGATTAAACACTTACTGCGACATTATTGTCGACATCACTTTTCTTTTTGAAATTATTTGAATTATATGAAGCATTGTTTTATGCAAATTCACGTATCTTGACACCTCGGTTGCTCCTTCAGTAAAAATTAATGAAACTATTAAGAAAATTTTTTCTTGGTTCTTTGACCAAAGAAATATGTTTTTCAGGAATAGTTAAATTAATTTTTTTAAAAGAATAATTAACAAACAGGGTGAACAGTTTGAAAATATTAAAATTGAGAAATGATTTGACGGTACTGTGATTAAAGATGATATTGTTGAGAAGGCGCAGGAGATATACAAGGGTATAGCGTAGGTAAATCCAACGGGGGAATCACGGGATTACATCATTGTGTCTACATATTCATAATGGTGTTATAAATAGTCCCTTTAATCGAACGGCCGAAGTGCTATTAGCAGCATGGATCTAACGAGAAACAGTGCTGCCGATGTGTGCGAACAAAGTTGTAATCCATATTGTACAAGATCCAAAAGCACTTGGAGTAAATTTTTATTTTCTAACTGATGATCGGACCAATTTTTTCCTTGTTATTTCATGATCTTTCTCAATGCTTCTGTGTTCCTCTTAGATAGATACGCTTCTTTTTGGTCATATGTTTACTCTGATTTAGATAACGCTCGCAGATTATACATACACATTGGGTCGAGAACTTTTATCGGAATCGGTGACCCAGCATATTTTTACTACAACATTCGTTATTCATTACATATATACGGTATCGTTCACAAAAAATAACTGCTATAATATGGCCGCTTCTACCGGATATTTCGATAAAATGAAATTGAAATCGTCTCGATATATTTACATTAATTAAGACGTTTACATACAATTTACGATGAACTTAGTATTACGTATTGCATTATCATTTTAAATAAACGGTAGATCGTAATGATAAAGGCAACGCAATGCGGACATCACATTTAGATATATATTGTGAATCTATTTTTATCACACGTAGTGAACAAGGAGAATTAAATAGGTAATCGTTGCAGAATTGTTAGTCGAAAACGATTCCCCGCGAACTGTATCTTACCCTCTTTTTTTTTTTTATTGAAGCATTCTACATATATGAAGAAGGAAACTTTATTACCGTAATATCTGTTTATATATGTATATAAGAAATGAGATAACCCGCAGCAGTAGGGTCAAATGAGTAAAAGTCATAAGTTCACCAAATGTCAAATCTGTTTTAATATACTACGCACATACGTCATTCTTCGAGTAAGTCATAATAAAAGCGAAACGAGTTAATTGCCTGTGCTTTGCACCTAAAAGATAAATCGTAGAGTAAAAAGTTAATGGCATTTTGTGTCCAAGGAAACACAAAGGAAGTTCCATTCCTGAATAAAAATAACACGCATTCTCATTTAAATCATGCATCTTGCTGATTAAAAGTTCGAAGCATTGAATCTTCTTCCTTCTTGTTTCCAATCGGTGAGAAAAATTCGATATTAGTAAAATGTGGAAAGATAGCTTCTAATGAATTATTTCTAACATCCATCAGTAGCGTTCTATGAATTGAACTTTGTATGAGTGACGAAAGTGATAGAGAGTAAAAGAGAGAGAATAAGAAAGATAAAGAATGAAAAAATAATGATCTTATAGTCATTTATCAATGCAAAGCAGACTTAGTTTGTAATTATTTATAAGAAATGATGATAGTGTGTATTTACATGCCGCTATGTTTAATGTTCAAGAGACTCCTCTTCAGTTACAGTGTAGCTTTCTTCCCATTTTGAAAAAATGCAGATTTAGTATTCTATATTATCGCGAGACACTTGACGGATTTCCAGAATATTCGTTACGGCGATATGATAGCTACATTGTATCTGCAAGATCAGAGTATTGTTTTTGAGTGATCTATTCTTTCTTTTAGATATTATTAACGCGAGCGTCAGGACGTACGTAAAAACATTAAGTTAAAATCGTGATTATGCAATTCAATGCAATCTTATAACTAGGCAACCGCTGTGCGCGCCAAAACAAAAATATTTCTGTCGTGAAATATCGCGTAACTGCCGTGATAATCTTTGGAAACGATCGATATAATTGCGATTACATTCTACGAATTATAGCGAGTCTGTGGTTGCGAATGTGGAAAACAAAATAACTTTGTACCATTATTGCGTGTCGATAGCTGTAAGATTAATAATAATGATGACAACAATAACGCTACTATTACACGTTACGAATAATAATTTCTTGTGATTTTAAATCTCTGTATAAAACGTATAAGGAAAAAATTCAAAATATTGTAGCTAATAGATATGTATGGTAGAGATGAAAATGATTCGAGAGAATGAGAGAGAAAGAAAGAAAGAGAGAGTGTGTATATTTCTAAAAGTTATCATTTGCAAAGAGTATTTTTAAAGTATTTCCAATTATTTTTTAGTATTATATCAAAATTCCACCTGATGCGCGAGACGGTAGATGCGCGCGTAACATATGAAATTACCACAACTTACGAAACGTAAATTTTAGCGTTCAATACGATGTTCCAATCTGTTGATTAAATACCGTGAAACATTCAGAGAAACCGACCCTTCTTTACTACTTCCCTTCTAAAATCCCTACAAGCAATCCCTTAGTTTTATATATTATATAAATAATTCATACGTTATATTATTCGATTATATATTATTTTATATATAATTTATTATATCATAATTTTATATATTATATTCATATGTAATAATATATGTTATTAATATGATAATATAATATGTTAATTATATTACGTTAAATAATTGTAGGCGCGTGTACCGTCGAGAAATAAAGCACGTCCTAGAATCGCACGTTTTTTCGTTTAACATTTTTGTTTCGTTGCGAAACGTCTTGGCGTTTCATAAGAGGCATGCTTGTCGCGGCATTTCTCACGCACGTTCGGTTTCCTCTATTCAGCAGATATTGTGTGTCAGCGTAAAAATTAGCATCGCGCGGTGGAACGACCGGTTCGCTTGTCGGCACGTTCGTCTTCGTAGAAAGCGGGTCCGCGTTACAGACTGCACAGTCGTCTACTCTGTTTCTTTTTTTTTCCTCTCTTATGTTTACGCGTTGCGCAAAAAAAGCAGACGTACGGAATCTCTGTCTCCGGCAGTTTCGCGGTCCATACGTCGACATTGCGATTTTCGTAATCACTCCAAATTAACAGGATAATTCGGGAGCGCTTATTGTTAGCAAGATAAAAGACAATATGCGGTTAAGAAATTAAAAAAAATTTTCAAAAATTATTATTTTTTAAATATTAATGTAGTTTTAAATAGAGGGGTTCTCTTATACTTTTGTATAAAATATTTTTTGATACCTCGAGCGAATACTTTTCGAGATATATTGAGAAAAGCAAAAAGCCCTCGAAAAAGCGCCGCTCTACATATGAGGGATGGTTTTTGGAAGCCGTAATTGGAAATTTCTAAATTCGTCTATTTGCCTCCCCTCAATTCTTACATGTGTGTAAAACTGTAGTTTCATCAAAATCAGAATTTTTGATGTCGCGATGTTCCCTTGTTGGTAAATCAGATTAAAATGGAGATATTTGCGTTTTGATAAAAAGCGATTCTCTTGAAATACTAATCAATGAGCTCTATAGTTTATTACTATCGATAATCAATCGGTAAGAGGGACAATTAATAATAGCGAAAGAACGGCGAGTGGTATTTTTATACCGTTTCGATATCGTTTACTTATTCCTTCTGTCAGACAACCATATTCTCGTACATAGTGATAAATTTGATCATCTGATTTTTAAATCATCATTATCTTCAACGCGAGTGGAACAAAAGTAGAAAATGGCCATATTAATTTTGAAGGTAGTACAAGTTTTTTTAAAGAATACGTTTTATGATTAGCCTCCCTATTAAATTCTTGTTAAGTAAATCGACTCGTCCATCTTTAGCGATAACAATTGTCAAAGTTTGCCGTCGAATGCCGATAAAGCAAAAAGACGCGCTCGAGAGAGCTCGGTTTTAATTAAAGAAAGAAAATGGCCATTAAGATAACGATAATACAAACTCACCGGCAAAGTGAGAGAGCTACGGGAGGCCTAGACCACACAGCCAGCGGATTTATTTGGTTGAAGAGATGCGACGGCGGGGCCGAGATTGGCACTTGAGGGGGCGAATGTTTTGAAGTCGAAAAATGTAAAAGTTCGAGGTACGGACAGAGTTTACGCGCAGATAAATCTCGACGCTCGACACGACGCGAGACGCGACTTGACGAAGAATTTAGCGTAAAATTCAAATCTCGTGCTAACTGCTAATTGGTCGTTGGCGGCAGTGCGGTCGCGGGCGACGCGGGCTCTCGCGGGCTCGCGGGCGCCGCGCGCTCCCATTGGCCGTCCCGGCGGCGCTGTCATATGACGAAGCTGCGTGGCATGACGGGACGGCGGATCGGGATTTTGCAACATGGCGGCGAAGTGAGGGCGAAGTCGCGGGTGCTGTGCCATCGAAAAATGTATCTTTCCTAGTCGCCCGTAGTAGCGATCCCGTCGTTACCTCGCAGTCACGCGCGACAGTCGAGATACGTGTCCGGGCGTTTGGGTGTCGTACGTCTACCGGCGTCGTTGGCGCGTGTAAATATGAGCGGGACGGCCGGCGGCAGCGCGACGACGAAGGTGACACCCCGCGGCACCGTGCGCCGCTCGAGCTCGAGCACGTATGGCAGGGACTAGGGCTCGCGATAAGGGAGCCCCGCTTTTGTCCGTGCGCGAGCGAGCCGCCAAGACAGGAGCACCAAGTAGCGACGCGATGTTGTGGCCAGCCCTGCCGAACTGTGAGAACGTGAGTGTCGTGTGCTCGGCTCGCGCGTTTCGGCCTCGGCGGCGCGGCGCGGTGGCCCCCGTGGCCCACGGCCCACACGGGCGCGAGCGGATCCCTCGATTCTCTCGACGGAGCGCGCGGCGCGGCGCGGCCCCCTCGATCGTCCGGCCCCGCGTAATTTCGGTAGCGAGAGGCGAGGATCGCGCGAGATCGCGGCGCAGCGCGGCGCGGCGCGGCGCGTCGCCCCAGCACCGTCCGCTCCGCCGTCGCGGAATCTCCAAAACGGCGGCGGTCCGAGGCGCGCGAACGCGTCGGCCGCGCGACTCGCGAGCTCGCCACCACCATTGTGTGCCCGAACACCAGCTCGCGAAGCACGTTTCGCGGATCCTCGGCTCTCGCGGCGAGCGAGAACCCGCTGTCATCGGCGGCCCGACCGCCGGCCGACGGCGCGGCCAGCCTCGTCGTCCCCGTCGGGACGCGGTCGGGGAAACCCTTCCACGCCTCTACGTCCGCATCTCGCCCGCATTCCGTTTCCCTTACTCCGCTTCCTCGCCGCTGAAAACACACACACGACTGACTCGCACGCTTCTTCCTCAACGACGATCCTTTAGCACTCGCTTACCGATGTACCGAGAAGTTTGATCTCTGGTCGGGCTCGGTAAACGTCGATGTAGCGATGCTCCAAAAATATACCGCATGCCTGCGGCGGTCTAAATGCATCGCGGATAGATACCCCGCGGTATCGTCGCGATTTTACGAATGGTTCTTTTAAACACCAGCCTGTGTTGACCGTCTCGTCACTTTGCGGGATTGTCTGTTTGCTTACCAGATGCTTGCGCACGAAATTACTGCGCTGTTCTTACACGCCGCTTACACGCTTTGACGAGTTGAGTTACGGACGATTGGCATTGAGGACATTGTGCATACGACAGAATTGAAAATCGCAAAGTTTACTTTCAAAATGTCTTCGTCGTGGCGACAGTAAATGCAATTTGTTATCAAGTAGTGCAAAGAGCAAATTGTTCAGTGAACGTAGCACAATAGGTGATTACCGCACAATTTCTGAAAGCTAAGGAACCAATTTAAACGATTCCTATTCTCTGTCTGCTTTTTTTTACAGAGAATCCTTGTCGATTGTGCTAAATCAATAGTTACGCTTAAAGCATAGTTACTTTCAGAAGTTTCGGTATCATTAAAACGAGTACTTTGTGAATTTTAAGTGCATTAATAACTGTTGCAAATCCGTTATTATTTCGTAAAATATTTAGCAATTTAATCTGTAAAATGATGTCATACCCGCACTCAGACAATCTTATTTGCATATAATATGGCGGCTTAAATGCATTTGTGTATAGTTGGCTTATAGATACACACAAAGAAACGTATTATTTCGTAATTGTGAAATCGCTAAGCCAAAATAGAAATGAATATAAATTGTACCAAAATCAAATATATACCGTGTATTTTATTTATGAATCTATTCTATATTTTCAGATATACACAAGAGATAGAAGCTCTATCAATCACTGTGATTTCTGATCGTACATGCGTGCCAAACACGAAGATATAAGAGGGCGTTAAAAAGGGATCCAATGGTTTCCTGACATGATGGAAGGCAAATTATATGTAAAGAATGAGCCGGGACTTGAGGGGCAATCGCTCACGAATGCGCAGCCCAATCCGCCCGAGGATGGCGGCGGAGCGACGATCTGCTTCATCTGTGGCGCCGTGGGCCACAGCGATCAGCATTGGTTACGAGTGAAACCAAGTCCAGGTGGTTCGCCCAAGGAGCCCTACTTTCCGTTTCTCGAGTCGCACGAGCCGCCAAGCGGCTACCGCGGCGATGGTGCCAGAAGCGGTGCTGTTAAGGCCTGCAATCTCTGTTACATACTGCTATTGCAACAGTGGGATGGCTACGAGCGGGAGAATAGATCACCCAGCGAGCGGATTTATTGGTTGAAGAGATGCGACGGCGGTCCGTTCACGGGGGCCGAGATGACACTTCAGGGCGAATATGCCGCCCAAGTTCTGGGCTTGACGAACGATCAGGTGCCGCAGCTCAGACAGGAAAGTCGGCCAGTCGGCATCTCACCCCGATTACCACCGAACTCACCCTCGCCAAGAGTAGTCGAGCAGACCAGACCTCCGTCGAATTCGGTTGCCGAGGTACCAAGGCCGCATTCTAACACGGCGGAAACGCACAGGCACTTGGAACAAGCGAGGCTCACGATGGAATCTCCCCACCATAGATTGCAGTCACCTCATCAAAGGTTACAGAGCCCACGACAGCCTGTCGAAGACGCTAGAATATCCAATGAGGCGGCATTGGATCTGAGACATGCACCTAGAACCTCACCTGCGCCACAACCCACCTTACCGCCGCCTGCAGGTTACTATTCATTAATCGCACCTCGTTAATCCATGAAACTAAGAAAAAGAGAATGTATATCTAACTTCGTATTTATTCTACTTGTTTATTTATAATGTTTGTGTACTTTTTTTTTAGTAAGGTGTTTCTGGTGATAATATTACATGATAATATTTCTGCTCATTGATAAGTAATATATATATCTATATATATATTATATATATAGACATTGTAGAGCAGGACGCGAAGAGGCGACTGTTGGGATCTTTCTAATTATTAAATTGACCGGGGGAGTTTAATTGGATCTTTATCTGAGGTCAACTTACTGGTTTTATTTCTAACTTGGAGAGAATCAAAGAATGTACTGTTCGTCATACGGTTAATTGTAGTATAATCGTTGAAGAATTTATTTCAACGAAAATGAAAAAAAAAATTAGTGACAAATATAGAATCTGAGATTCGTACTTATTGATTAGACACTTGTCTTTCGTTCTGTCTACTTAAATATCTGATGCTGATATTTTTAAATGATAAGATACAGATCACTTCTTTGCCGGTTACGATTTATTACGACTTACTGGCCATCCTTTATGAACAGAGCGACAACAGTATGCTTAGATAAAGTATAGATAAAGTATCTACGATGTGTACGACGTAGCGTGAAAATATTAAGCAGCAATCATGCTGAAGCGTTTTAATGCGCTTAATACTAAAGCAGGTCCGGAGTATGCACTTAACGAAATGGACATGAAATCACCTTAGGCAAGTGCTATCTGATAGGAGTAAAAGCTGTTTTTCATTGCTATTACGTTATCTCGCTTTAGAATGTGTACGCGGTAAATATACGAATCAGGTCATTATTTACGCTGGCCTTAGTCCTTCCGTGCACTAATGTAAACGTTTGAAAGTAAAGGTTAACAGTTTTGTAGATAAGAAGTATGTGGATGTTGTGTGGCGAAGAGTCCGTCCGATTCATTCAGCGCGCACGTCCGATCTGAGTGGCGATTCTAGACGATTTTCCTTCCGCGCACCGCGCGCGTTCGCGTTCGGGATTATTGAGCCCTCGGTGACCTCTACAATTTCGATCCGACCGAACTGATATTCATTAGTCAGCGGGTGCCCCCAACAGATAACCGGGTCATTCGAAATAGAGCTATTGAAACACTGTGTACGTCGTCGTATACGAAAGTGCGAGGAACTATCAACACTCTCCGTATTCGGATACAGCGTGGAGATAAACCCGCGACAAATACAGTTTCTAAGTGGGCCACGTGCAGCGTGACGATAATGTCGAAGGCGTGTACGATTCCCGAGACAAGTAGGATGGCCAGTTATGTCGTTGCGCGTTCGTGGATTTTACGCGACGAATGGAGCGCTCATCGACAATGAACGAACCGCGTAATCAATCGTCTGACGTTGCGATTGCAGCTATCTACAGCGGCGGATCATCATCTAGCGTCGGCACGGACATCCTGGATCTGTCAATGCCGGATAAGAACTCTGTCACAGAAGTCTGTTATGTGTGCGGGGACGAATTCAAGAGGGGATCTCTCAGTCATATCGCTGCGAAGCCACTGCCAACTCCGCCAAACCCGCCGCATTCTTCTCCCAGTCCACCGCCGTTCTTTCCATCACTGATGCTTCATCCTAGGCCGAGTAGAAGTCGACCCATGGACAGTGCTGGACGAGTGCAGGTATATTTTCCGACATACTTATTTTCTCGGTGTACTTGGTGTACATAAAATTATTTTTAATATTTCTATAGTAATTTATACTTACATACTGACCTTTTTTTTTTTAGGCCTGCTCAGCGTGCCAGAATCATCTTAACTTGCAATGGAAAGCGTACACGCGGCAAGGAGTACCGCATGGTGATAGAAATTATACGCTTCGCAAACGGCAAGCACCTGCAATGGATACAACTACGTTTATTTGCTACACTTGCGCTCTCGAGTACCCTTCATCCAGTATTAGACTTCTGTATTGCTGTCCTAATCCAGAGAAGGAGGTGTACTTTCCTTTTATTTTACATCTGAGACCTCCGACAGGAGCTAGTCCTATTAGTCCTCAGGGAATGGTGCAGGTTTGCTCCATTTGTTATAAAGCTATCCCGCAAAAGCAGCAGGTGTTTGGCGGAGAAAATCACGAGGCGCAGCCAGCCGGACAAAATGTAGATTTCCGTCAACAAGGTTAATCTTCATTAATCTCGAACAATGGTTACACTTTATTTACTAGTATTTATAGACAGTGTATAAAAAGATTAAATATTTTCGCTGCAGGTCCTTCGCCGCGGCCCTCAGTTCCAAAATCTCCAGCCAATTCAGCTGGTAGCGATATTCGCTTTAAGCCATACGACTTAAACAAGTCAACGATTGCTACAAACAAGCAACGAAGCAGTACCACCGTGAAAGCTCCCACGTCTGGGCAACGAAATTCACCTAGTAATGGTCCTGCGGAAAATGGGACTGTTGTGCTTGGCCAAAATTATAGGTGCTATATCTGTGAGAGATTGCATCCTCGCACTCTTATGGAGTGGTAAGTCCCATATAAATAACCGAGAAAATTGCAGTTAACATAATCCTATCGCGGGATATCGATAACTCAATATCTTTTATCCTTCTCAGGATATCAGGTTATTCTTTATTTTTTCAGGTTATCTACGAGCCCGGAGGGAATGAATTCACATGCTATGCATTTTCCTTGCTTGAGAGGAATGGCACGTACGTCTGAAAATGCTTGTATGGATAGTCATGGGAGGGTATTGGCATGTAGTCACTGTGTGAATCATCTTGCGCAACAGTGGGAAAGTATGGATGCTCAACGGGTTCCTTTAGAACACCGCAGGTTAGTCTACCGCAAATTACATTAGCTATTATTCTTAAATGATTTGCATATATTACGCTTAATAATACAGTAAGAAGTGTTTTGCGTGATTAAAATGGTTTTATCTATGATTATGTCTATCATTTGTACATATATTTCTATGAAGATTTGATCTTTGTAAAAGATTAATAGATTGTACAATTTCATGAACAATTTACACTGAAAGAAATTATTCTTTCTTGAAATTATCTTTGGATGTTATATTAAGAGAATTAAAAAAATGTAACTTGTGTAAAAATGTAATTTGTGATTTCTGTTAAATTCCAGGTATGATATTCCTAGTCCACATCCAAATGGTGACGTGAACCGGTCAATTGCTACGCCACCGAGCTCCAGTTCGGATCGAACGTTCGGAAGCAATCCGGGCACATCGAGCAGCTCGATTTATTGTTTCCTATGCGGTTTACACAGTGATTTAACTCTAGCAAGAGTATTGTACGGTCGTCCTCAGGGTCGAAACGCGCCATTTTTCCCGGAACTGTTGCGTCACCAGTCACCGCCGAACGCCGAGCAGCTCCGCGAGGATGGTTCCGCCCTGGTCTGCACGTTTTGTTATCATTCACTGTTGGCGCAATGGCGTCAGCATGAAACTCTTGCCGGTGGACAGCAAGTGAACGCCGTCGAGCGCCAGTATAACACCCACGACTATTGCTGTTACGTTTGTGGCATTGTGACGTACAGGAAACGGGTACGAGCGCTACCGGTGAAGGACTTCCCGTTCTTGAGGTATCACAGGGTCCCGGAGAAGAGCCTACTGTTAGAGAACGGCGATTTTGCGGTGGTGTGCTTAGACTGCTACGAGACCTTGCGTACGCAGAGTCTCGAGTACGAGAGATGGGGCCTGCCTGTTGAGAAACGAGAATACAATTGGATTGTGCAACCTCCACCGCCCGAGGACAGTCCCGACGCGGCCATAGCCAGATTACCGTCGGGCGAAAGGTCCGAGAAAGTGGTGAGTACATCATTTATGTGTTTGCACGTTGATGATATAATATGCGCGAAAATTAACGATAAAGTCTATTATATGCCAAACATAAATAGATTGCTACAGCTACGTTTCTTTATCTCCGACAGGTTCCACCGACATTAACCGTTAGGCCAGTGCGAAAGAACTGCTCACCAAAGGCACCCGATAAAAAGGCACCTGCAAAAATTCCGGAGAAGGAACAAGGTGAGTGGTAATTTAAATAAAATGTGCTTACTATGCAGTGAGTTTCGTATTATGTGTATCACATGTACGAAAATGTTTTTCGTATATGTCAATATTTTTCAACTTTTCTATTTGGGGATAAAAAAACGTAGTAAATATTACGTTATTTTACTGTCTAAATGAGACGTTTAGCGCACTTGAAGCATATTTAAAAGTATACTCAGCGAGTTTTAAACTTTTCTCGTCTTTTGCACAGCAATGCACTTAGTACTTCTTAATTAAAGGATCAACAACTCTCGGAAGGTTTTCTCTGGCATCGGTAGTTAAAGCACACTTCCGTTAGATAATACCAAGTTGACTTTTATTTAACCATACTTTTTAAATTGAAACCATTCTGCTAATCCCTTTAAACTTCTTATTTTAATAGTCTCTTTTTTTATTCGCATATTCAGTTTAAACTGCGAAATATTTAAAATGCGAAATTATAGGATTGTTAAAACTATAGTAATTTTTAAGTATTTAAGCACCACGAAAGATTTGTTCGAACATCGATATTAATATTTATTAGGATTATGTATTCTCGTTATTGTTATTTTTCGCTTAAAGATGCACTCGTAATTTTGAGATTTTAGCTGGGTGTTTATCTCTTTCTGATCGGAAACTTTCTCTCATAAAAGCTAAATGAAGCAACTCTAACGAGTTCGCTGTATCGATCGTAGTGTCCAGTATTCCCGAAATGCGAAGATTGCGATCGCATGGTTAAACACTGTTAATCTTTAAATTTAATTAGCTTATTAATGACAATCGTATTTCTTGCACTCCGCGAATTCTCGTCCGTCGACAAATTTTATCTTAAAGTGAAATGAAGCAGTTAATAAAACGTGCACACTGATCGGTGCCAAAACCGAAGGCAACGCCTTTTGATCTCACTGCTCCGCACGCTCAAAGCATAGAACAAATATATATATATATATATATATATAAATGTGTAGAAATATATATATGTACACGCGTGTATTTGTACAAAGACTCGGCGGGGCGGAAGGTACGGTAGAAGGAAGGGTGGATGAGACGTGAGTGGTGCTCTTAAAAATCCGACAGACAAAAGGAGACTGGCGGTGAAGAGCTAGCCGAGAACATAGTCTCTGATGGTTTGCGTTCGAGCGAATTTTCGTGCTTTTTTTCCACCGGTCTTCTTCTGATTCTCTGTCTTGTTCCTCGTTTATGTCTTCTTTTTTCTCCCTTATCTTCGTGAACCTTTTCTAAGTGTGTCTCATGTTACGAGCAATATCTTTCCCGCTGCGAGCATACTTCGTATACGTTCCGTAATTATATCTTGCGATGTTTCTTTTTTCTACGTGTACCCCGAAAGGGTACGATCAATTACGTCATGTTTAAATTATTTAATAATTCACACGTTTACGTGTTTACGTATATTAACTGCACGAACAAATTTTAGAACGTGAAAGATTAATGCAAGAATATCGCGCGCGAGGTGTGATGCATCTCGTTACATTTTTATTCGCCGACACCGCGCGCGTTTGCCCCGAAAAGCTTTCTCGCCGCGAAAGGTTCCCTTGCGGCTTTGTTGCTGTTAGCCTGTAACACTTTCGCCTCGTTCTCTTCCTTTTTCGTTCTGACTTTAGCGGCGGCGGTGCACGCCCCTGTAGCGTGGAGGAAGGCACGTCTCCTCGAGTTTACGCCGTTGGACGCGTGAGACCACCGTGCAAACCTGCCATTTAGGAGTCGTAAACTTGCACTCGAGCAGGCCGTTGAAGTCGCCTTTTTAATCCGGGCGCAAGACAAGCTTGTAAAAAATATATTAACCGAGTAACCTTCCCGTACAGGATGTTCCACAACGCTATATCGCGCCTTCCTTTATGAATTCTTTAATCCGCTCGATTATCGACAAAACTTTATGTAAAAAAAATTTCTTATTTTGCAAACATCGCAATCATTCCGAGTCCATAGGAGATAATATCCTTAAAAAAAATTATCGTGAATTAAAAAAGATTTTTTAACTTTACGCTCCATTTAAGTATTTGCTTCCGTATCAGGAATAGAACGGGAATTATTAGGTTTATATCGGAAGCATTGCAAAATACGCCGGAAATCCTGCCGTTTAACATACCATACGTTTTAGCGCTATTATAAACTCTCACATCCGGATGTTGTGCTTGACCTTTTCGAGATGCTTAAGTATCATTATCGCGAATGTAATGTCCATTAGCGGAAAATCATTCTTGGTAAAAGAACGGCCGATTTCTTTATTTTGAACTTCCGCGAGACTTTCGCAATGAAGCATTATAATCAAACGATACACTCGGCATTGTCGAAAGCAACGTGTCACGTTCATAATACCTATAATTTACTGTAAATTGCCAAAAATTATGGACCATGCGAAATTAATGCCTCTCTTAACTGTTTATAGCATGGCACGCTTAAAATTTTTATACGTTTTTGAATAAGTTTAACAAACTGGGTGAAAACTGGTTTAATCTTCTTACATTAAAATTTAATTGAACGCTATCCCCTTAGCTAGCTTTCGAAGTTTCTGTTTTATGTATTAACTAGCCTGCATCGCAAATATCTACTTAATAATAATTTAATTAAAATGTTAAGAATTTCTTCTTCAATTTTTGCAACGCAAATTTATCCATCTCTCGCATATATTTTCGATTGAAGTGCAGTTTTCGAATGTCCGTTGCAAATGTCGTACTAAATTCACGGCGGAAATTCAGCGCGAAACCGCGGAAAACCGTGACGGTAATTTGCCGCGACTGGGAAAATCCTGAAAATGTGACAAGAAAACGCAGAAGTCGTTGGTAACTCCGAGTATCGCTTTCTCGTCGAGGGAGGAAAGGAGGAAGGAAGTGCGCGCAGGCAGGTATAATACGATCGTCGAGATCAGGAGGTCGATTAAGGTCGGTCGATCTGGCTTAGAGGGTACCGGGGGTGGCGCTCGAGGTGTCGGATGGGACTTAGCGGAGGGCTTAGCGAGGAGCTTGCGCCCGTGGATGGAGCAAGGGAGTTAAAGTGCGGAAGGTGGAGTGCGCGGCGTACTATGGGTGAGGAGACGCGAGAGGAATGAGGAGAGGCGGATGACGGGTGGCGGGTTGGCGGAGGAAAACCAGCCCGGAGGGGGCTGAAGAAGAAAGAGCAAACGCCCGCAGCGTGACACCGCATTGCGCCCACTTGCCAACCCGCCCAACACCTAAATTCGAATTAGGGAGCCAGCCCCATCGTTTCTCGTCAACACGCCTGCCGTCCTCGTCTCCTCCTCGACTCGTCCTCGCCCACTCGCCCATCGACCCTCTTCACGGTAAACGTACGGGGCGAGATATCAGTCCTCTCTCTCATCCCCGTCCGTCTGCGTGTACGACGTCCATCTGCGACCCTCCTCGCTCTCGCTCTTTCTCTCTTTTAACTCGCGCAGAGAGCAATCGGTAGAAGAGTGTTGACCTGCCTGTCGTCTTCTTCGCGGGAATCGATATCAATGTCATCGGCGACTTGCCTCTCGCGTTCCTTATCCCTCGATAACCAGCACCATGTACACGTGGCTGTTCTAGTCAGGCACGCGGCCAAAAGGCTCGATTTCTCTCGTGTATCCTACCCATCGGTGTCTCATGAATCGGTGCCAAAGCGCGACCCGATCGACCCTCCGACTTCTCTTCTAAGATATTACTTTGCGAGCTATATGTAACGTATTTCTTCATTAGTATTTGCACGCATCACTTATAGTTACTAAAATAAGATTAAAAAAAATCTTATTTTAATTTATTTTTAGTGAATTTTACTTTAATGGATATTAGTTTGAAATTTATTTATTAAAATATTTAATATAAAGATTTGAAAAATATCGAAAATGAACGATACCTAATTCAAGTTTGGTAAAAAAAGAATTAATTGTTTTGACATGTATAAATAAGTGAAAGCTTTGTATGAAAATCATGGAAACACTATACATATATCTATAGCCGTATTCAACATCAGCGAAATATTAAACATTTCTAAGGGCTATATTGTTTCCAAAGATTGAAAGGATCGAATTCAATCCGGGTGATGTCGCGGTTCCGCGAGCAGTTTAATCGGATATCCGCGGTGCGAAACCTGCGTTTAGACGCCTTGCGAGCGATTGCCGCAAATTCATGTAGCGAGATGTACCTCTCAACGCGCTCTCTTAACGGGGTATGCTTCTGGCTTGGCGCGTGTTAATAATTAACCACCGTCGACTGCCTTGCGAAGTAGCAGAACCGCTCGCGGCAGCGCGTTGGCAGGCGGCTCCATGGCTCGTTTCACCGCGAATAAACCTTCCTTCCGGTTAGCTCCCCCTTTCTGCTTTCTGCTTTCTCATACGGCCGTTCCTTCTGCTTCGATTCACTCGTCAAAGTCGACGTGCTCGACAAACGATTCTTTTCACGGAACGATATTTCTTTCCGTCGCTATCGATATACGACCACTTTTTTTTTAGCTTTCATTTTCGCTTATAAAGCAACTATATATGTTTCGCTAAATGACGAAGCAAGAATTCCCGAGTACAAATTTAAAGATACAGCCTCACATCTCTTGACTTCTAAGAGTTCTAAGCAACATAATATTTTTAGTATGCGTTTGGGCATGGTCACACTTCTCTTAATCACGATCATTAAGGATAAATCGTTCGCAGCGCTTGCGTATGCGGAGTCATTCTCGTTTGAGCGCGATAAAAATAATACCGCTTATTAACCCTCTGGAGGACGTCAACGTGCCATTATAGAGTGGGTGGCGGTCGTGAATGACGAGGCAGCGAGGGCACGGGGGCGGGTGGCGAGAACGCGCGTTTGCTCGACGTGCGAGAGGAGCGAGAGAAAAAGTGAGCGGGGCACCCCGAAAGAGGCGACGAGGGAGCAGAAAAGGGTCGACCGAGGCGCGGTGGATGGAGATAAAAGAGGATAGCAGTCAGTCGAGTAGTCTAGGGTGAAAGGAAGGGGCGAGAGGGAAGTTCCCTGTCGCCGGCACGTATTGATTTTGCCCGACAGATAGTCGGCTGTTGGGCTGTCTGTCTCATAAGCCTAACTCACCGCCGCTCTGTGGGATGTCGCGTGGGCCCTACGTGGACACACTATTCCCACATAGGTCCCGGCTCTTTTTTGCCCTTCTTCCCGTGGAGTGGGCGATGACACGGTCCTGAGTGGTGCGAAGGGCACTCTCTGTTGATCTTTGCGAGGCGCCTATTCTCGGACGGACAGTTAGAATATAAACGGCTCGTTTAGGACAACAGAAGATTCCAGGAAATTGTTGCATTTTTAAGAAACCAACTTTCGTTGACCGCTAATCGCCGTATCTCCTTCGTGGTGCGATGAGATACGGCGTGGTCCGAGAAATATATGTTCAGAATTGGAATTTACGTTCCCGAGAGGAATGCATAGATTTCTTAAGTGTCTCTTTCTTAGACAGGAATTCTTTCATAATTTCACGCGCGCCTGCTTGAGCCTAGTAAAATGTCAGAACGCCGCGCGTTTGCTGTTGCGTTTGTGTGATTGTCAGTTATGCGCGGAAAAATATCGCTGTCAAGGCTCTCGGAAAAGAACACTGCTGATGTAATAACGAGAGGCGACGAATTTAAACGCGCAGAGTTAATAATCCTTTTTTTATTTTTACTTTTTTTCCCTGTGTATGTTGCGTACATTTCGCAACTCGTTGGGCGTTACTACACAGCCATAGTTAGTAAAATCCGTAGCAGGAGTGTGGGCTCCGAGCTGTCCTTCCTTTTTCTCCATTTTTATACTTTCCTCCATTCGCTGTCAGTCCGTCTCCAGGTCGTATACGTGACAGACGTGCGTCCTCCTCGAGATCGATTGCCGGTCAATCCGGCTCGCGCCCGTCGAACATGTCGGCACTCGATCCCAATTGGCCTATCTACGTCGCGTAGTCTCCGGACTCGTCCGCACCGAAAGTCCCAAGGAAGCCATAAATATCGTTCACCGGGCACTATCCGGTGCACCGGAGCTGTTGAACGCGCGGTATACCAAGCGTGCGTTGAGGTAAACACAACGACGGGAGAGAGCAACAGATATATCGGAGACATTCGTCACTGCGTGAACACCGTATTGCGGGGATTGCGACTTACAGGCTAATTGATCATCGAATATGGAACACCGTCCTGTCCGCGAGACATTCGTGCAAGCTACCACGACAGCTGCCGCCGCCATTCATCGCCGCGTGGCTCCTTGCGAGAGGCTGTTTCACGCGAGTTGCACCTGCAATAAATCGCCCATCGCGAACGACGGCGTAACGCTCCCGGAGAATCGCTCGGCGATCGCTCTGGAGGAGCTCGTTTTGCCACCCTCGAGCTCGTACGTCCAGCCAAACGAGGACCGTTTGTCATCGACAGCTACGTCGCACGACGATAATTTAATCGAGGATTCGCTGATCGGTTACGTAGAAAATGTGGAAGACGTAATGTCGGATTTGCTGGAACGAATTTCGATACTGCCGTTTTTACTTAAGAACAAGAAGACATTCATCAAGATCGCGATGATCTTTTAAGTGACTCTTAAGATTATTTAATATGATGTATAGATATCGACTTTAAATTGTGCTGATAAATGTGGTTAATATTCTCCTCGAAGAAGCATTAAACACAACAATTTTGTTCCTCATCCGCTCAAATTCAGGTATCAGGTATAAAATAATGCAAAGGATTATTGGCATGTATATAGTCGCATAAATTCGCGTCAAGTTAAAAAACGTTAAATACGTAGATTTTTTCCCAAGTGTTAACGGAAACTTGTTGCGCCTAGAGTCCTAGATACCGAGGCGATGTTGCGATCGATAGCTCTCAGCTCGAGTTCTTTCTCGGCAATTATTTTAGATTGATATTGCGAGACGGGCGCGAAAGAGAGGAAGACCTTTTTAATTATTCCCTTTCTTGCGTCTGGCTCGAGCGTAATGTTGGGCAAAATCGATGACGGGATATCGGGCTGTAATCGACATGGATATAACGTGCGCGTTAATAGTTAATTATCAACCTCCTGCGGAGCAATTAATGCAGCAGGCGCTCGTAAATGCACAAAGCGCGTACGCGCGCTTGATGGTATTTACAAATGGCATAGGGACAAAATTGTATTCGAATACCACGCATTTCAGACCTGACGTTTCGATATCGTATCAAATTACTTCGCGCGATAAATCGCCAGGTTTTCTACCTGCGACTCGAGCGCGCATTTCTGCGTATATAACTGTGCACGTGGTAGAGTGGCGCTCTCGCTATTTTACTGTCGCTACATACCTACGTCGAATACCATCCCGACCCCTTTTACTTGTTGCTAGCGCGGGGAAAATGATTTCCATCGCAAAAATTGAGGCTTATATTATATATCGGTAGGATCATTCGGCGCGGCTCTTTTAATATACGCGCACACGCACGTGACCACTTTGAAAGAGCACGATACGTTGTTATCGGCTTAACGATCAACTTTAATGGCCACATCAGTTTATTGGATTGCCGGCTACAATAGCCGCGAGTATGTCCCCTCCCCCCTCCTCCCCCGACGAAAGGGGGAATTAATTGCGCATCGCGGATACACGTGAAACGTATATATCGTCCGCGCGGAAAAGGGAGGAATATTATTGCGGGAACGTATTTTGTCGATAGCAGGCCGTATGTCGCGACGCGAAGTTAATTACCCGTTTACAAGAATTAGCGTATCGGTAATTTCGACGGCCTTGGGATCGAAATAGATCGATGGCGGTAATTGTTCCCCCGCGGTTAATAGGGTGGTAAATTACGCGGATAAGATAATCGCGCCGAGCTATCTCGTCGACGACGACGATGACGATGACGACGAATATAGAGACGTGTTCGCGTAAATATTGACGGAGCGGCACGACGACGTCGTCGGAGTTACTTCCCAGAGCGATATCGATGAATAAAATGTGTACGACGACTTTAATCTCGTGAGTGTGCAAACGGCGCGTATCTTTCGGACGAAATGCAAACGCAACGCTCCTCAGGGACGTTGGTTCTCGAGTGTTTTCTCGTTAAAATTTTTCGTGTTTGCTTTCTCGCACGCTAAACGCCGTAATATACAGCATTATAGGATCGTTGCACACATGACCTCGCGCAAATGACTGTCTATTTAGCGTCGATTGACCATGACGATTTCGCAGATTGTGTTTCGCGGCTTCGGCGACTTGTGCAACTTTCATCGTAGCCGAGCGGTGACACGGGGACTCTAATCTTCCCGAGTGACGTCCGGTAAAACCGCGTTTTACGGAGAGCTAAATTACCTTCGTCCGAGTAGCAGCAGCAGCAGCAGCAGCAGCCTTGACCCCGTAATTAAAGCGCAATGGGTACGCGAGAGAAATCGCAAATATTTTCTGAGAAAATGCACGACTGATATTTCGCAATAAGATCGTAACGCTAATCCGTGTGTTTACGCGGGCCGATTAATATTAAAATTGTATATAATAAAATATGTTTAGTACATCGCTGTGTTCAATTTGGTAAACTACTTGTCTCGTAAATGTTCTTTTGAACGGTCTTCCACGGTCTTTCGCGACGTTCGCAAGAAATAAATGACTAAATAACTTTCTACATAACGATACGCGAATCTTTGCATTATTAAGGCGCGATGGAGGGAATGCGGGGCGAAATAAGCTGTCCGGTAAGTCAGCTTTGATAGTTTCATGATAGCATGTGTGGCAACGGAATTATATACAGTCGGCCAGGCTAGAGTCGTGATGTCGACACGCGTCAAAGGGTTAACGGATAATGGCACGCTGAATGCGCGGGTGTCATTGGCCGGGTTCGCCGAGTTGTCTCTCGCTTCGCGGAAGTCAAATTACGTAGCGGAGCAACGACGGATATAGACGGCACAGATCCGCGCGCGTACGTCGAAGTGACGACGCGTTCGGAAGCGCGGGCGAATTATTTAGGAAGCCGGCGACTTCGTAATCGTTCCATCCACGTCAGGCTTTCGTCCTCGCCGTCACCTTCGCGCCACTCGCTCGCCTCTCAATCCGCCTCTCGCGTTTACATCGTTTCGATCCCCTTAACGTTCGGGTTTCCGGGTGAAGTGGCGGTGGTGGCGACGAAGACGACGTCGACGAGGGGAGGAGGGGACGACGGCGGCGTCGGTGGTGCGAGCGGAACCTCGACGGAGTGCAGAGTGGTTGGATTTCAGACCTCGGTGAAGAGAGTAGAAGCGTGTGCGCGAGAGGGTGAATGTGACGGGGAGAGCGACTGCGGCGGTGGTTGAGAGGAAGGCAGAAGAGGGGGCGGCTTGTGCTGGTTGAACAGCGCGTGCCGCTTCAGCGCCAGATGGCCCCGAAAGGATGAGCGAGCGAGATGAAGGGAGATAAAGTGAGAGAGGGGAGTGGAGAGAGAGAGAGAGGGGGGGGAGGGAAATAGAGGGAAAGAGAGAGACGAAAGGCTCCTCTCGTCTCTGGCGTTTAGCTCGAGGCTGCTGGTTGCGTAAGACGAAAAGAATGGCAAGGAGCGGGACATCGGGGACAGAGCTCTCGGGGCCTAGAATGAACGCCCAGGTCGTTTTCTTTTTTTTTCCCCTATCGAGGGGATTTCATGAGAAACGTTTAGCCCTATAGATTTCGGAGTATCCCGTCGGAGTATCGTGTATATAGGGGCGAGATAGTCGCTCTTCTCGTTGACGTGGGTGGCACGAGGATTACGTACCCCGGGATCCGTTAGACTCTCAAGCGGGACGAGTCGGGCCCCGACATATGCCGATTATATTTCGCTTATCTAGTTTCTCGTGACGGAGAGGCTTATTTTACAAACGATCGGTGTTTACAAAGGGAAGGTCCGCGGCGATAGCCTAGCGTGGAGATGCTAATGGGAAACGTGGTGGTGTGTTTTATACGACGCGAGTATTGTTATTGGTGCACACGCGGCGTAGGAAGAAATAAGTCTGACGTGGGTTCTCAGAACGAAGGAGCACGGGGCTAACATTCGATGTCGAGAATCATTTATTCATTCGTGGCGTCATATTGCCGATCGTTGCCAACGTGCCCACGTTCTCTTTAAACACTGTCTTCTTATCGCATCGAAACGCATTTCATCATTTCGACGCAGGGTATACTCAATCGAGTCTCATACCGAATGAGATTCAGGTTGTACGTGTATTTAGATGTGCAAATAATTTACACACAGAAAAAAATTATTTATTTAAAAATATCTTTAGTGGAAATCTTGAAATGAGATTATATTATGTTAAACGAAGAAAACTTACTTGAACGAAGTCATTTTATATAGTTCAACCAAGAAAAAGATTATGAAATAGATTATCAAATTCTTGTAAGAAGATTATAGATGGTTCCGAAATAATAAACGCGTCAATTTGAGTACGTAGGTTTAAATTTGGCACTCCTTTTTTCTGCGCATATACTTGAAATTATTTGCAAAAGACAGAATTTACTGACGGTATACATCGTTCAAGCAAAAATGAAAAGAAAAACAGTACAAGTTCCACCTGTGAATTATTTAACCAACGCGAGATACGTTTACTCGTGTTTCTTTCTAAGATATCCGATTGAGGAGTCCTTTCAAGCTTCTCGGAGCAAAAGAAAAAAAGAAAAAAGAATTCTACATGATACGAGAGTTGATGCATGTCGGGCGTTACGTGTTACGTGACCCGAGCGAGAATGATGAACGGGCTAAAGGGAGAGAAAGAGGGGGGAGGGAAAGATAGTCGTCGTCGCTGCCTCACGGTGTGATTCGCGAAGATGCATGTAATAACGTGTGACGGCTCGTCGCTCTCGCCGAAAGCGAGCCGTCGTGACGAGGGAAGGAGAGAAAGAAGGAGAATTTGTCCCACTCTATCCCGCCGGCAATTCGATCTTGGTTGAGGCGCGCGGCGGACGGCGTGGCGCGGCGCGGCGCGGAGCGGAGCGGACGCGTCGTCGGCCGCAGGTGGTAGGGATCGTCGAACGCGGCGGAAACGGCCGAAGACGGACGAAGGGGCGACGACGTTTCGCCGCTCGCCGCTCACTTCTCGCCAGTCGAGTGCTAGCCGCCGTCGGTCGTGCGTCGTGGCGATCGTTACGTTCGTGCGCCACGTGAGCGAGAAGGAACCGGAGTCCGGAGTGGAGTGTGCGTGCGGCGTCTCGTATGTGTGTGTGATAGCGGCAGGGCAGAAGCAGGGCGGACGTGCCGGCGGGGGACGCGAGTCTCGTTAGTGATGGATTTTCTCTCGTACGCCGCGTAGGCGGGCCAGACGGGTTCTACGTGCAAACGGGGCGCACGCGCCGCACGGAGGGAGAGTAGCGTTTCAAAAGAGAGCTCTTTTTCTCTCTCCCCCTTTCTCGTTCCTCGCCACCGTGGTATCCGGAATCCATCCGCGTTCACGCGCGCGCGCGCCGCGCCGCGCCGCGCCGCACACATTCTCCCCTACCCTCGCGCGTCCCGCTTTCGTCGCGACGAAAGACGCGCGCGTGAAAATACATCCTCGCGCCGCCCGGCGGCAGCGCCGAAGCGTTCAGTCAATTAGCCGTAATGGCACGACCTGCCGCGTCGGTCGCGGTCAATTAAGTGGTGATTAGTGCGCGGGCTGTGTGCCGTCGCTTTCGCATCTCGTCTCTCGTCTCTCTCTACCTCTCTTCTCGCCGTATACAAACGCGCGCATACGTGTGCCGGTCGTCCATTCCGACGGTACTCCACGCGTGGCGGCGGAGAGTGAGAGACTTTCAAGTCTTGGTGCGAACGTCACCGTGTCGCAAGGTCGGGAAGGTGGACGGACGGCGCCCCTCGGTTCACGGCGGCGCGGCGAGTCGACGCGCTTCCGTTGCGCGCGCCTGCGTACGGCGATAGAACGAGCGCCCGCGGCGGGCCCGAGGCCGTAAATCACGCGCGTGGACGAGAGGAGACGAGGAGTAGTCGTTGGACATCCGCGAGGATGCGCGCCGGCCGGTAGTCCTCCGGCCGATCGGTATCGGTATCGTTCCGCGGTGATAATCGCGCGTGCTCGAACGGCGCCGCCGATCGCTCGATAATACGTCACCCGGGATTCGTGCGGCTCCGACAACTCGCACGGATGGTGAGAAGGTCGGACCGAAATCCATCGTCGCGCGGATTCACGTGCTAGAAGTGTATGGTGAGTGAATCGCGGAGACCGGAAGTAACGTACGGCCTGCTTTGAGAGGAGCGGAAGATGCCTCGCGATCGGCTCGCGAAGGAAACTCCTCGGCATCGTCGTCGCGCCGTCGCCGTCCCCTCGGCGTAGCTTCTCCTCCGCAACGTCGCGTCCCGCGTTCCCGCTCGGCGAGAGACCGGCTGTCAAAATGGACTTCCGGGCGCCACATCCGCTCGTGCACCCCTCGCACGCTGGACACCCTTACTACTATCCAGGTATAAGGTGTTTTTATATTACCGACTCTCTCTCCTTCAAAGGAGAAGTTTCTTTTTTATTTAATATACATTTAATATGCAAACTTAATGTATGGTATAATATTTGGAGAGGAAAGATAAATCTCGGACGCGCTAAACGTAGGACAATTTTTGAATTTTAAGGAAATTCCTAATCTGAATCGGACGATACCAATCTTGACCAATATTAATTCGAATTCGAATTAATTTGAAAATATATTAATATTTCATCGAGTATAAAAAGTATCTGACTATGTTTTTCGCGGATCAAATTTAATCAAGAGGTTATTAAGAAATATTAAGAGAAAATTACTCCCTGTCGGAAACGAAAGGGTTTTCGAATTCGAGCATTGACACACTTGGCGGTTTTTCGACCGCTCCGATTTCGGGAGGGTGCAAATACGCGCGACGGTTGCGTTAGTCGCGAGAGCCTCAGGCGCAGGGAGCGCGCCGATGCCGATGTGATGAACGCCATTCACGCGACACCCGTTAACACGCGATGCACGTTTAATGCGCGCGTGATGCCGAGATCGTGTCGCGCGTGCGGCGCATCGCGCCGGAGAACGGCTCCGTGCATCGGGAATACGCGATTAGGCTCTAACGGAGAGATCGACGCTGAATTATTTCGATCGCGTATCCCGAACGCCGCGCCGCGCCACGCCGCGCGCCGTTGCCTCCCAGGCACGAGCGATTTTGGAATCGGTAAACGGAGCGGGATTGGGAAAGCGCCTGAAAGCGGGGAGACACAAGCCTACGAGATGAAATACACTTTGGAGTTTGGACGTTGAAATACGCGTCAGATGTTCGCTGAAGCGCGCAGCGTTGCATCCCCCGAGTTTCCACTTGATTTTTTTCTCGACAAAAATATGTTTAGAAATCGTCTCGGTGTCTTTTAAAGCCGATCTATTCTTTCGCCGACAATCTGTTTTCCTCAATTAATTGGTCTTCCGTATGCGACGAAGAGAAAACCGAAAACCCACACAAAGCATTTCTGGTTGCGATCACGTGATTCGTACACGGTCGAACATATTGTATAAATGAATTCATAAACAGTCGTATATAAATTCATGTCTCGGCGGATTTTCTACCGCTCCTCCTCCCCCGGATTCTCCCTGTCTCGCAACGGTGTCGGTTTCAAAGTCGAGATGCCATTCCTCTGCATATTTTGCGTTCGAACGTCCGTCGCACGCGCGCCGAATAGATAAATGCCGACAACGTTTTTAAACGCGTTTTATTATGCCGCCGGTAAATTTTACGGCGCGAGTTAATTGCAGCCTCGTATAAGTGGCGCTTGGATAACGCTCCATCGGAAAAACGTGCTCGATTAAATTAACCCCGTTCTCTCACCTTCGCCTCGTGTGCGCTCGCGCGACAAGAAGTTGCGCCGCGTTGCAGTTTCCAGGATTGGCCTTCCGATGTCTTTTTGCACGGTGGCCGTCACAGCCGGGAGGGGCGGGATGAGAACGGAGAAGAAGGAGAAGGTGGAAGAAGGGAGTGCAATAGTGCATCGCGGCGCCAGGAAACGAGCGCGCAAACTTGATTCGCTCGCCGCGAAACCCGCGCATCCGACCGAGTGCCGGCAATTTCCTTAACCACCTCTCGCTGCACTTGGTTCCGCGGGCGCGTTCGCTTACGCGTGTAATTCCGATATCTTGCGAGTGAAATGGAGACGACTGCGTCATCCGGTGATCCGCGAGGGGGAAGTATTCCGGCGCACACGTGATACTCTTCCCGGCTGCACCGTCTAAACCGGCCGGTGACGCAGCGTGTTCAGTCGCGGAAACATTGACGCATTATTAATTCTTCATATAAATATCGAGGGATGTTGAAAGGTGTTCCAATATATTCCTTAATATAAGCAAATGACTAATCGTGAAAAAAAAACAACGAGCTTTATCATTTCTTGCATACGGAGCTGTGGTTCACCGTTTCGAGATTATTAAGAGAAATGTCAGTCGATCCTCCACGAATTACCAATAAATCCGCGTAGAACGCGGTCCTTTACCGAGCGGAAAAAGAGAATCCGCTAAGCGTCTGCCGTCGATAGCGCGCCAATCTCTCGGAACATCCGCCGTTATATTCGCCAGGTTTTTTCTCCCCCGACACACATACACGCATACGCGCGCGCGATCGCCGTATCGATTAGGGGGGGGAGGTCGATGGCTCGTTTCGGAAAAACGTGCGAATTAACTGCTCGGTGCTTATACCGCGGGCACAGGAAAATTAAAAGCGACGATATGAGTAGAGCCGGCCGCGATTGCAATTTCCAATTCTTCCCTTTCCCCGCATCCACCTCGCTCGCCCGGAGGGCGATCGGTCGCGCACTAGTCTTTATTAATGCAGCATAACATCATTAATTGCGCGGGTGCGACTTTTTTATCGAACGTTCGGAGAGATAAATATTAGCGCTGCGAGTTAGCTATTTCGGCGTACCGACTCGCGCCGCAATCGTGCGTGCGCACCGGCCTTCGTGTTTATTTATTCATTCTCGTTTATCGGTTTTCTTTTTCTCTTCCCCCCCCCCTCTCTCTCTCTCTCTCTCTTTCTGTCCAATCCTCATTTTGATATCGAGAAACGGAGATAGCGGCTACGAGGACCGGTTGTTTATTAAATCAAAATCGAAACATTTCGGGGTCGAATATCTTCTTCAACATTTCGTTTGAATGAATGTAAACGTTTTTAATAACATGATATCGTTTGACTTCTCAAGTTTATCAGCAAAACCGGATAAAAATTGTTTTAATGTAAGTCTAAACATGCGATTCTAGAGGATGGTAGAGTCAGATGTGCGTGTCACTTTGATATTCCAACAGATTTTTGCTTCTGATATTGTAACCGATTTTTCAGCGCGATATTTTCTGCCTTGCGCTGCTGGAGAAGCGTAAAAAGCTTAGCCTTGGGTTACGACGAACGTTTTTCCTCTACGTGTTCGCACGATATCGCTATTTCGTTGTAATGCACCGCGCATCGATTTGAATTTCGCTACCTTTGATATTGCTGGCATATTATCACGTACTTCGTAGCACTGAAGTACTTCAAGTATTTAGGTAGCATTGAGAGAGAGAGAGAGAGAGAGAGAGAGAGAGAGAGAGAGAGAGAGAGAGAGAGAGAGAGAGAGAGAGAGAGAGAGAGAGAGAGAGCGCTGCATCTATTTAACGCCGAACCGATAACGTCCCACGCGTATTTATGCAAGACGTCAATATCCATGCTCTCGCAGCTCCCACGCGTATTTACCATGGTTATTATTTCTATATAAAAATCGTTGCTGGAGAAACGAACGGTTCGCGGAAATCGCCGAGATTCACTTGCGCGATTACAATCCTCGCCTGGCGCAGGGAAATATACTCCGTTTATCGAAATCGCTCTCTCGCGCCGGAAAAGGTTAACTCCACTTTATTCAAGATTTATATCTTTCTCGATGATCGTCCGGCTTGCACGGCAAACGACATCGTTTCTTGCCGGCGAGACAGCCTGTCGTCCGAACCGTAAATCACTTCGCAGCCGAGCGGCGGACATTGTCCCTTTGGCAATAATAAACGCTTCTTCCGCGCCTTCCCTTCGCCATCCCTCCCTCAACGATTCTCGCTCCTCCGTTATCTATCCACCACCACCACCACCACCACCGATAAAACGACCTGACGTACGAGTGACGTCATCATTTTTTGTCCCCGTCGCGACGCCGCTTCGCGCGAAAAATTAACTATTTATCAATACGCCGAGATTTTTAGCGGATGCCCAATAATAACGGAAGCCTCTCAGTCCCGCACCGCGTCGTTTTTTCTCCCCGAGATTTCTAACCAGCTTCTCGCTTATCCGTGGATAAAACGAAGTGGACATTCGAGTGAACGCCGCCACTTTCCCCGCCGCGCGAAAAATTAATTATCTATCAATACCTACGGCTGGATTTTCAGCGAGCCCGCATTTTTTGCGCCCAACGAGCGTGCGCGCGCGCGCGATCGTATCCCCCAAAGTGGAAGCAACAAAAAAAGTATGACGGATTATGATCCGGATATCGCATGCCACTGGATTATCTCGGATTCTCTGCGAGCACGACGTATCCGCTCCGGTTAGATTAACGAAAGTAATTCCACCCGTGATTAAAATGCGATTAATACGCGACATTTGTTGATATTGCGTAATTACTGCGATCGGTTTCGATATTCTTTCCCCGCTTTCTTTCAAATTCGCGTCGCACTCACGATTATTTTACGATCTTTACTTTCTCACGGTTATTCGTGCAGAATGTAAAAGCCGTACGCGCGTTTAGCCGATTAATCTGTTATTCGAAGATACATCTTTTTTCCGGCGGATGGGCAGTGACGGTTCGCGCGCGGTTACGCAACGATGAAACGTCGGACGACGCTTCCGATTCCGCGGATGCGGTCGTAATCGATCCCCTCATTAACATCGGCGCAATTGTTTAGAGATTCGCGCGCGCTTTAGGCCCGCCCGCAGGCTCGCTCTGCAAACCATCATCATGTTTAGTCGCGTCATGCAACTGGACGTGTGTGCAATCGTCACGCTTGCTCGCACGCTCGCAGGACAGGCCTTGTCGTTAAGTGACCCGTATTGATTATCGAGCGGCTAATTTAACTGATATTTGCGCGACTCCTCTGTCCACGAGCGTGCGTGCGTGCGTATGTGCATTACTCACAGCTCGTCTCTTTTATCGCTCGCCGCTGCGAACGCGGCCTTATGCCGCGCGCGCGCGCGTTGAAAATAAATAACTCGTTCTTAAAGGCGACATTTAACCATACCAATTCTCCACGCGGCGTTCAATGCACGATCGCGTCGATATACGGTAATCGACACGCGTGGTCAACGGATTGTCCCCCCCCCCCCGTCTCGTTATTAATAACGCATAAAAGACGACGCCTGCCATTAATCGTCGCTCCACGTGTTCGTTTATGCGGGCTCGTATCAGCCTTCCATTATGCATTATGACGTAGCTCTAACAATAAGAGTGAACCAGAAGAATGGCACATACATCTACCCCACGGGGGTAGATTATCTCTTATCCGAACGATCGGAGTTTTTCTGTTTTTTTTCCCCCCTAGTTAAAAGCCTATCGGATCAATCTCGCTCGCCTGCTCGCGCGAATAATATTCGTGTTCGACAATTAGAGGATAGAGACAGCACAATAACTTTCGTTCTAGAGTTTAACACTCTTCGCGAGTTAATCCTTCGTGAAAGCCGTCGGCGGACAAACAGTGTTCGTGCGTTAGCTTATTTACTGATGCACGAAGCGCCCTATATCGCGAGATCGGCCGCGGGAGTCTCGCGCGGTACAGAAAGAGAGAGAGAAGCCCCACTGACAGGCCCCAGGGTTAAATCCAGTTCCATTACGGGATCGCCGATCCGGGTGGTCGGCTAACAGCGTCTAACTCGGCTAATTCTCGTGTCCTCTCTGCACGCGCACGAGTTCACTCGCCACGCTAAGTAATACCGAAGCGAAACATGGTTTTCTTCGATCGCGTGGGAGATGCAATTCCCGATCAGCTGAAGACAAGTTTACTTATTTTAATTTTATTATAACTTTTTTATTCGCTATGATAGATGCAGAGGGTGTATGATTTCGACACGCGCGTTCAACGTTCCTCTCGTGAAATTGTCCTCAGAAGCAATGGCGTTCGGCAAGGCACGAACGCAGGTACTCTTCCGCTTTTTCCCGTTCTTTTTTTCCGCTATCCCTCTCGGCTTTTTATCCGGCCCACCCGTGCGGCACCGCAAATGTCTCGCAAGGCCTGCCCGGCACTCGGACCGTAACGAAGTGGAACGGGCGTAAAAATGAGTGGAAGACAATTAAGGAGGGGCTGGGGGAGGGGTAGGGGCAGTTAGAAGGAGCGGCGAAGGATCAGAAGAAGTGGTGGAAGAAGGAAGAGTAGAGGAGGAGCGGGGCGAAAAAACGGAAGGTCGACCACCTAGCGGCCTGATAAAGTCCATTACCTCCTCTTTGGATCTTGCGCGCGATTCTCCTCCTCCTCCTCATTCTCGTCCCTTTAGCCTCACGCCGAATTCGCGTAACTGTTCCTTTTTTCCCCTTCGTCGCTCCTCGTCTTACGATGGTTCGCATCTCTCGCGCATCTCCCCCCTTCCTTCTCCGTCGGTTTCTTCGCGGTCAGATCCACCGCAGTCGTTTATTTACGCTTATTTTGATCCTTCTACCTGCCGTCCGACTCTCGTAGGAAACCACTTCTTTCTCTCTCTCTCTCTCTCTCTCTCTCTCTCTCTCTCTCTCTCTCTCTCTCTCTCTCTCTCTCTCTCTCCCCCCCTCTCCCACCTTTTTCTCTTTCTTTATCCTTTCTCGGCATCATCCTCCCTCCCGCCCTGCTCCACCGGGCTACTCTCGCTCTCATTCTCCACAAGTTCGCTAAATAATTGCGAACCGGCGGCGTTACTTTTTCTTCTTCCTGCTCTACCACACTCGACAAAAGGCTGTTAAAACAACCCTTTGTGTTGCTACCCCCGACCCTTTTCCGGTTCTCCTTTTCCTGGAGGGTACACCACGCGCGCTATCCTTCTGGCCCGGCACACGATGAACCGACCGCGTACATCGCCCCCTCCTCCCCTTCCCCTTCCCCTTCCCGTTCCTCTTTCTGCCTACCCGCACCCCGCTCCGCTTTGGTGCACCCTTTGTGTCTCGGCGTTCACGGTATTTACAAGCACCATTCAGCATCTGTCGACTCGCTTCTCCCCTTCCCCCTCCCGTCTCGTCCCGGTCGCCTGCCTCCCTCTCTTCCACCTTGCCTCTCCCGCTTACCCTAAATAAAAAATCGTTATTGATTGCACGTAACCTGTGGGATTCCGCTCCCTATCGACTTACGTCGAGTTTCTTTTTCTATTTATTTTTTATACTTATATTTCTACACTATTCTTGTACTTGTTTCTTCCATTTCGTGTTCTTTTCTTGGAACAAACTTCATAAGTGCTTCAGCTCTTATTACTTTTTCTTTGCAAATTATTTACATATGCCTACGTATCGTTGTTGCGTATCTTCGAGGGCTCGACTTTAAGACTGTAATAAATGTTCTTTTCTCTTTCTCTCTCGCTTTCTCTCTTCCCCTCCGTTCTTCGCCCTCATTGACTCCAGCGTACCGTTTCGTAGATTCTAAAGGCACGTTCACAACGACCTTCGACGGGACGATGGGAAGAGGTGGGACGTATTTCCCGTCTCTTTATTTCCCTGCCGAGGCGGATGTTGCGTATACCCGGTTTCTCGCGTGACAAAATGTACTCGTCGCCACCCTCCATCATCTGCGCGCGCGTGTACCTGTCGCCTCTCTGTTCTTTGACTGTTTCGACAGCGACCATGCCGAGGGTTCGAGCACGCTCGAGAGTCGCCCTCGCTTCGACCTTTCCTTCATTTTCTTTTTTTCCTAAAAAGGAAGAAAAAATGCGGCGTTGCTCAAAGCGAGCGATGTCTCTCTCTCTCTTTCTCTCTCTTTTTTTCTTTCAAGTCTTCTCATTCGGGCCTTTTTCATGGTATGTGATAATGACACGCGTTATATAAAGAAATCATTCGCAAGAAAAAAGAAAAGTGTTCTCGCTTGAATAAGCTTCAAATATAAATCTGATCTTAAATTCATAATTAAGCTACTTTATTTGTGAATCTGTAAAATGTAAAATTGTAAATTTGTGGGTATTTTCTGTTGTGTAATTCGCGTTGTGTAATGTCGCATCGATCCCTCGAAATCACTCCGCGGAGGATGAGGATTATGTTTTATCGCTGAAATGCGCGCCTTTTCGAGGGCGTAAAAACTTTTGACTTTCGATTATTAACGTCTCTCGACGATTTTATTTATGCACGGAGAACGAGTGAGCGGCGTCGCGCGCGCGGCGCCTGCCACGAGATAACGATGAATTTCACGGAAAGCGCGAAGACGCACGCCGTAAAGAAACCTCCACGAATATTACTTCCGAGCTGTCGCCGTGCCTCGAGATACTGTTTCTTCGTCGCGAGAGTGCCGTGCCGTGTATCAAGAAATAAATAAAAGAAATAAATCGCGCTGGATACTCGCATTGGCTGAATCGAAATTTGAGCTATCGTCTTGGCACTTTTCGATGACGAGAAATTTCAAGTTCTGGAGGCAAATAAATCAGAAGAAAATGATGCATATCGTTGTGATGTATTAAAGATTGAATCTTTCCTTACGGCTGCTCGGAAATTACCGTGACGCGTATTACGTTATTCTCGTCATTAAAAAAGTGAACATATAATAACAGCGACAACGGCGAACGGTATTTGCGTAATTCTGCGTTACATCATCACTCGACCAAATGTTAATATATTCGTCGCGTTTGACATTCGCGTTTGCGGTACGGCAATCGTCGGTGCAATCTTACGGGTTAATTGAATATATGCTAATGACGCAAAATACCGCTAATACCGCGCACGAAAAAGAAATTACGCCGTTGCGGGCTGCCAGGACGCTTTACATAACGATTCGCGAACTCGCGTCCGTTGGACAGTTCACAGTGACGAATCTTGGGCTCTTGTTATTTTCGAAATCGGAGCATCGTGCCTGGGATGCACGCTAGGTGACGCGAATTAACGGTTCTCTTTGATTTCTCAATCGGCTTAATTGAATGTCAGGCGTAGTCAAGCACAGCCGGGATATATCGACGTCGTTAAACCGCGAGCCCGTGCAATTGGAAGGGATCAGGTGCGAGTTTTACCGGCTAATCGATAGTGGCGCGGAGTCGTAAATTGCCAAGGTTACGGAAACCGTGGGCAGAGGAGAGGTTAAATCGCCATAAATTGCCGCTACATTAAGCACTGTCCCGACGTTTTTGCTTCGTCTCTCTTTCTCTCTCTTCCTCTCTTCCAACGTTCTCACTTTATTTGTCCATTAACGACCCATCGATAGCTGCCGCTGCCGTCGCCGGCATTCGCTGGAGACACCATTCGTATCGCGTGTCGTGCAAGATACATTTTCTCCGACAATTCTAACTGAGGGTATCTGATTTTTCCAGCTACATCACATTGCAGTTTGAGAATAAAACGAACCTCGACACCGAGACGACACCACATTTTCTTCTATTCTTCGATAGTAATATTTTTTATATATTATATATAATATTTTTAATAACAACGGTACACGAATTATATTTTTCGTGCTTTTGAATTGTTTGCTGCAAACAACGATTTGAAATGGTATTTCAAGCATAGCGTTGAAAGGAGAATCCACAAAATCCGAAAACAGCCGGTTTTGCCATTTTGGAAAATTGAACGAGCGAATACAAGATTGTTATCTCGTTAATTCTGCTGTCGTCATGGCGCTATAACACATAACACACGGTCGTTACAGAAAAATGCCACGGGTCGCGTTTCTCGCCGCGAGGCGAGTCTGCATCGACGCGCGTCGATACGATCTGTTTGGATCGCGACGTTCTGGACGAGACATCGATTTCCGGAGCGAAGCGCGGGTGTCGTTCCTGTTGTCCTTTCTCTTGCTCCCTCCCCCTCTCTCCTCCTCCTATAACCACCGTGTTCGACCCTCCCGTTCGCGGTGAAATAATCGCCGCGAGGGGTCGGAAGAACCCGGGGACTATGAATTAGGTATGACCCAACCCCGCACACATCGGAAACTCTCCCCTTCGATTTCGATCAATACGCCAGGCGTGGGCAAATCCGGGTAGAGGGGATGAAGTGCTCCGACACACAGCACTTTCTTTCTCGTCCCTTTTCAGGACGACCACTTGAGAGTGCCGAGCATCATCCCTCTCTCCGGGCTTCCTCCGTGTCGACCGGAGATACCCTCCGTGGGTCAGAGGTCGGCGACGTCGGGGGCATAAATCAGGAGGACGTTCTTGCCAAACAAGGGGAGGAGCACGTTTCAGATCCCCTCGAAATTAACTTATCAATGTTTTCTGTGTACCGGCCTCGCTCTTTCGCGCTCTTCTGCCGGCCCTTTTAATGCAAAGTAATAATGTATAATCTCCATATCGCGTGAAATTTTAACGAGGTATAATTTGGTAACTCTTTGGGAAGTCGATCTTCCTTCTTAAAGAAAACTTTCTGATACACTGAAACAATTATATGAACGTATTTAGCATTAAAACTTGAGTTATGTTAACAAAGAGCATAAATAATTGTCTTGATTAATATCGTCAATCATCTAATATGAATTTAACAGAAGTATAAGATTCGTAATTTGATTAGCACGGTAGTTGAAAGTACAAAATGTTTTAAATTTCACATTTTTAATGAAGAGTTATGTATAAAACATGTATCCTTATATTTTCGAGATCAAGACTCGGTTAACATCGCGTGCACGTGAACGGCTCCTGTTCTTTCACCTTTTTCTTTCTTCATCCCCTCGTCAATAACATCCCCCTTTCATAAGCCGGGCACGAGGAAACTGCCTTCCCGACCAGCAGCAGCTGCGTTACGTCGCACGCGCGTGTGCGTGCGTAAACGCGTGTAAAACAGCGCAGTAAAGCGGCGCGATATAACTGGAGTCGTAAAGCGGCAGGTATATCGCAATCTCCTCGTCTTTTCAACCACTTCCATTTGCGGCTTTGTGCACCATCGTAACATCGAACCGCGCGTTTCGCATTGATGACAAAAAACCGCATTCCAACAAATGGAATATACCGCTCCTCTTCTCTCTCCGTTCCACAAATCTACTTATTCCCGTAGCCGTCCGCTCTCGTGAAAAACGACCAAGATTCGTTGAATGCCGCGCGTTCATATTGTTGATTTATCGCTAATTTGACGTTAATGCGATTAAGCGATTATGCAACGAGAATGAGACCGGGGACGCGTCGCGTCTAAAGTCCCTGGCCTCGAGAAACCGTTCCGTTGACGCAATTTCCCTTTGTGATCACCGGTAAAAAGCATGTCGTCCGTCAAAACAGGGTTAAACATCCGCTCGCGCCCTCGCACCTTCCGCAACGTCGAGCGGAATGCGCGTGGCGCGCCCGACCGCTCGATGCGTGCGATGCACCGCGCGCTCTGCTCTCTTCGTCTCTTTTTCGTTCCCCCCTTGCTTTGTAGCCTCGGTAACCTCGCTCTTTGTGCAGCCGTCCGTCTCCTTCAGCGAGCCATTTTCTAACGTGCGTTAATTAAATTCCGATCCCCTTTCGGCCTGCTGTGTGTCGGCACATTCTTTTTTTTTTTCTTTATCACTCTCTCGCTCGTTCTCTCGCGTTCTCAGTTTCTGTCGCTTGATTCAACATAATTTTTTTCAGCTTTTGTTAGAATAGCGGGTAGCTTATAATTCAAATATATCGACACACTTGGAAAGGTTCGCTGTGAGCGCTGATCAAACAATTGTACTTTAATTCGTTTTTATGCCGCGGGAATTTATATCTTCCCACTCTTATTATTTTTGTACGCATGTTCGTTCACTAACTATTCTAATGTCGCTTGTCCCAGAATAGCAAATAGATTTCTCTCGTTTGCTTTGCATCTCAATCGTCGGGCGAGCGACGCGAGCTTTCGTGGGGCTTTCAAACCGGTCGCCGAGGACGTGCATTAACTTTATTGAAGTGGGGGATAACTTCGTTCGATCGTGATGCTGTCGAAATGCGAGACGCGCCCCTTTTTGGCACGCATCGCGCCGCTGGATATATAGCGCGTCTTTTTTTCCCGCGCTCCTCTCGCGGAGAGATGCGCGCCGGGGGTTATATTGCGGTAAATCGATTTTTACACCGAAAATAGATCGGCCCAAACCCGATTTTCTCCCGTCGCGTCACGTTCCACTCCGCGAATCAGCTACGGCCCGTGATTAAATGCGGCCGCTCGCGCTTCCCCACACGTGAGCTGCCTTCGTATGCGAGCGCGCCCAAATTGCCATTTTCGATCCGCGCCGATAGCTTAAGCGGTGTACGGCGAGAATTGCGGCGTGTCGACCGAGAATTAGGTGTCGGGAGTAAAGAGAATTTTCAAGGCACCGGCCACGACTATCCGGCACCACTAATCAAGATCGCCTTTGGAGATCCCCGCGCGCTACCTCCCTTTTTACCTCTTCATTTTTTTCCCTCCCTTATTTTCTCGTCGCCACTGCCCCAGCGTCGCCGATCGCGGCTCGTCGCTGTAAATTACCGGGCGCTTTACATGATCGCGCGATTTATGGCTAATTCCGCTAATTCGTAATCATTAGAGTCACGCGAGGCCGTTATGGGGTCGGGACGCGGGCTCTCTCGCATGCGGACTTCTCGCCGCGAGAGCTGATAAACCCGCGCACCCGCGTGATGGTGACGGTAGCGGCGTTGGTGGTTTACGGAAGAGAGAGGCGGACAGTAGTCACGGTATATGGCGGTCGCGGAGGCAACCCCGCAACGAGCTGTATTTCATTGGATTAACGTAACTGGCGAACGGCGTTTGCGTTTCAATTACCGCGTGAATTTACGTTTCGATCGCGCAAACGCGTCGCGGTGGTGGCGACGGCGGCTTCGGCGAGGGGGACGCAGGGGGGACGCGCGGCCCGACCGGGAACGAAATGGATTGGAAAAATGGGGAGGGTGAAATCATTGTAATGAAATTAGCGCGACTCCCGCTGTCAGCTTTTATGGGCGTCGTGCCGGAGGGTCGGGCTCGCCGCGCGCGCTTTTCCATCGTGCCGATTGTTATTGGCTGATAGATGTCGATAGGTTTTTTTTTTCCCCCGCGACGCTTCCGCCTGCGGTATTCGATTGTACGAGAGGCGTGTGCGAGATATTGCTTTTGGGCTAGTGCTCGACCGTGCCGTGCGCGCGGTGAAGATCGATGTCGAAAAGTCGGGTTTGCGCATTTTCATTTCTGTGATCACGCTTGATCGAACGCTAGATGAATGAAACACATCCCGAATAATATACTCAGCTCAGAATAAGATAACAATATACGATATTAATCGTAGAATGTTGCCGTGATATTAATACATGCATTTTTTTATCTTCTTTTATTTGTTATTTAAAAAGGCAAAAATAAAGCATATTATGCATGATATGGTGAAATTAGATACATGTTTATGAACAAAATCCTTATTTTACAGTTCTGTAAAATAAGTTTATGTATTCTCTGTTTTATTATCTGTAGCCTGAAAATGCAAGGATACACGTCGGGAAATGATTAACATTATTATCAACAATGTGCAGATTATAGTTATTATGCATCACGTTGTTGCACATATTTTTAAGCGTCTCATGTTTATACAGGTGGAGCATGCAACTCGTCGCTCCTTATCTCCGCTTTGCATTCATATATTCTTTGAGCCGGCGTACGTGACACATAACGAATGGATAAGTGTTCGCTAATATACCGAGGAGACTTGCGTGAATGCTATTGTTTCAAAACCGTGGCGGATAATATCCCGACCTGTGACTTCAGCCAGAGATTAACGTTTTGACAATTTCGGACGCGTTTACAAAATTAGGAGAAACTTGAAGAAAATGTATTAGAAATCAGTCAAAATTAATAGCGCGTGTGTCAGCGATTTAAGATAAATTTTTATATTTATTTCCATATTCGAGACAAGTCAATATGACGAAGAACATGAGGTAGATACGAACTTCCGTTGATAACTTTGCACGACTGAAAACGCTTTTAGTGGCGTAGAAATCTGCATATCTCTCCAGCGTAGATAATCCGACGTGAACATAGTTCGCGTTTCTATGCGAATAATATGCCGATAATGCGCTAAAACGCCGATCTCCACGTCAGCTATTGTCTCGCAAGTATGGGGAGGGCAAAATAGCCGGCGGACTTGCTCCCTAACTCGTGATATAGGATCTCTCTTATAGCTATAACTTATTAAGGCGACTTGTATAATAGTAGAGAGGGAGAGGTGAGCAGAAAGTGCAAAGAATTGGGAGGAAAGGGGTTTTATCGAGATTCTGCAGAGATTTTCTGAAAAAATTGCAGATACGCTACGCAAAATATAATATTAATATAAAATAAGAAAAATTTTCTCGAAACGGGAAATATTTGATTTCGCACAGGAAAACTTGGATCTTTAATGACAGCCTAATTTCTCCAAATAGAATTTCTCATCTTTGGCGACGCACGCGGGTTTTAAGCAAAGCCGAAAGGCCTTTCAGCCATTACTTGTTTTATTCAATGTGTTTTCGCTCCTTCTCGCTTTTTTCTTATTTGTGCAACTTATTAGCCGCTTGTCGCAGCAGATGCAACGTATCTCGCGACTGCATCTCGGCACCGTGCCAGTCTTCGGCCAATTTAACTTGCGCGGGTGCACGCGCAGATGAAAGAAACGCCGTGTACAAAGTAGGTGACTTCAAAGTCACGACAATTAATTAACGCCGCTGATGTGTCGTCCGGTTATTTTTGCTCGCGAATTGTGCTCCTTCCTGATATAGAATTCCCCCCGAACCTGATATAGAATAGAAGTTACATTAAATCGTCGATGTTTCGCGAGCATATCGAATT
Source organism: Temnothorax nylanderi (assembly GCF_030848795.1). Taxonomy (NCBI): domain Eukaryota; kingdom Metazoa; phylum Arthropoda; class Insecta; order Hymenoptera; family Formicidae; genus Temnothorax; species Temnothorax nylanderi. The sequence goes on from NW_027249135.1 coordinate 580,591, forward strand.
TTTAATCTAGTATAAGAAGCGTTTCTTATTCACGCATCGCTTGTCACGATAAGAGGCATATACATGAGTGGAAGATAAGAGGACAATGTTAACAGCTTGTTGTATCAATGCATCGACGTTAAACCGACAAAAACGCGCTATCTAGGAATGTATTAGCGACACACGAGTGAAATACTAAAAATAAATGCATGTCTCGCATGTTAATGAGCTCTTACATGCGACACTGTTAATAAACCACTAAAGCGAAGCGGAAAATAGAACAACCTTGTCAACAGTAAGATACGTCGTATATAACGGCATCGATCAGGTCGATTGAGATCTTCGATTGCTCGATCTCGAATCTTCAATTTAAATTCTTTAATCCGCGTTGGCTTACGAAAAAAAAACTTTTGAGTTGCAAAAGGTTGAAATAAATTGAAGATAAAGTCAAGATTGGAAGATTGCGAAAGAGTTGGAGTGTTTGTGCCGCCAAGACAGCGTAAAAGGAAAGCGTAAAAAGTCCGGTCTTTTTTTTTCCACCAGCGACGGCGTATGAATACTTACGACTCGGCGATCCACTTGAAGCGATTTCAACGAGCGCGCAGCGTCTCTTAATAGATCGTTTTCCATTACTCGAAACCGGCCGCGAATTGAATGACGACGGGTCTTCATTTTCTAGATTGGAAATTGGAATATAAATGGGGGACCGTGCGCCCGGTGTGACTTTTTTGATTTCGCGATTTTGTTTTCTCGTTTTTCCCTCATTTTTTTTTCTTTTCCTCGAGACCTTGTATATCCTGCCAGCAGCAAATAAACTCTCGACTGATGACGGCGCCCCTCAACTCGAAGCTGCAGCTTTCACTCGTAATGAAAATTGATAGCCCGGTTAACCGCGTTTCGCGTCGGGTGCAGCTGCAGGCGAGCTTCCGGCTGCTTCCTGCCGACAGGCTGCTGACTGCTCGTTGCGAGGAGTCGCGTAATCATCTATCCTTCGTCCGTTGCGCTTTTTATCGCTCGTCTTTACGGCCCCGTCGTCGTCGATAACAACGATCGCGGAGCACGTTCTAGAGCGTAGAAAGGGCAAACCGCCGCGAGAGCTTTATAATAATGTTTCTCGATCGTTATTGTTGAAAAACATCTTAGATGGATAAATCCGTTCTCATGGTGGTCAATTTTTGTTTCCGCATCTTGACGTATTTATTTCGACAATAAACGTCAGATATTAAATCTAAATACGACTTTTCGGCATTTTTTTTTCTTGAATTATTTCCCTTTTAATCAGACTCTAACATTGATTAGGTTTCTTATTTTATAACCTTTGTTGTAAACTGTGCATAATTTTTACAATCCAGAATCCTTTTAGGAATGTATTACAGCTCGCCTTCTTTACGAAAGGAATTTAAAGCCGCTCAAAAGATCGCATCTTTAACTCGTTTTGAAGTCTTCCGTGTTTAAAGATTCATAGCTAAGATATCGCGTCGCTCAAACGCCGGCTATCAGCTTTCGAGAAAGACCTTACTGTGCATCGAGGCGTTAAAGTTTCCTGCGATCGCGGATTCCTATCGGTGGAAGTCGGATATCGCCGTCGATGACGAGGAGAGAAAAAAAGGCGACGAAAGAGAGACGTCGAGAAAGCGAGAAATATCGAGAAGGCTCGACGGCGGTATCTTCGATCGAAGCAACAGCGTGAGAGAGTTGTAAGGGTTGCACACCTTGTGTATATACGTGCGCGCGGTGGTGGTGTCTCAACATAGGATGGACTTTTATCGCTCCTGTATCGAACTATTCCGATCCGCGCGCGATAGCCAAGTGAAGTAGCCGTGAATGCGGCAGTCAGTGACTACGAACGTATAAAGGCGCAAGGATCAAAAGGGATTTGTTAAAGGAACAGATCGAAATGCACTCCTTTTCCTCCCCGATATCTCGCGCATCCCTCTCTCTCTCTCTCTCTCTCTTTTTCTCGCCGAGAGTCATAGCCCTCGTCTCCGTGATCCCGCACATAATCCAATGGCCATCTGCCGTCGTGTTAACGTGACTCGAGAAATAATAAAGTCGAGTCGCGGCACCCGCGCCGCGATCTCCGACGACGCCGCGCCGCTCCCGCTTTGCATATCAAGCGACCTTATCCGCACAGACGCCGCGTCTCCGCCGTCGTGGCACGCGCGCGGGTGCGTGAACGCCGCGGTGCATACAAAGGCGTGCCGGGCGTGTGCACGCACATATTTCGCGATTCAGGAAAGGGAGGGCTGTTGGGCGAGAGAGGAAAGCAACTTTCGAGCGATGCCATACGGAGACTGGAATTTCAAAGTCGTACGGAATCAAAGGGCTTTTTCGTCGTCCAAAGAATCGATGCGATTCGAATCTTAAAATTTGTCTTAAAAGGAATCTCTTAAAAGGAGAGTTTAGGGATAAATATTGTCTTGATGAGGTCATAAATAATAATCCGATTAAATATAATGATCCGTAGAGAGAACGCGCCAGTTAGGAATTGGGCGTGGTGAAAAAAGATTTCCGACGCGCAACGCGTCAAGTGGTCGGCCGAGGAGACCTTTTTCACCGAGGACACGTCTTTAATGTCGCGGGTATTTCGCGAATCACGTAGTCGGTCCTGGGAAGACGGTCGATTTCCCCGAGGGTCCTGGCGTGAAGTATGACCGACGTTAGGATAGGCCGATTCCCGCGGGTGAGGAGCCGCCATTTCGGACCTGTTCGTCCCTAAAATATTCATGGATGCAGACTGCTCCGTGGCATCGCCAAGCAGAAAGGAAGAAGACGACCGGGACGATTCAAAGGGAGGAAACAGCTAAAGTCGATTCAGGAAACGTTTCCTTTTGTCGAGCGGTGAACACGGTTCTTTTACAAAGACCACGTAGCTTATTTCCGGTTTTTGAGAGACCATAAAGATAGGTCCTAATCTCATTCGTATCGACGAGACGATTGCGTGACTTTCTTTTAGCTCTTAATATTTCAGCAAGAAGAAAACAATATTTGCGTTTGTTCTACATTTCTATAAGATCATTTTAATAGATAAGATAATCGTAAAATTTTTTCACTATATGTTTAAATATGGCAAAAAAGGTTTTATAATGGTATTTAACACATTCTTCGTGACGTCTCTCACTAGAAATTATAGAGGATAAATTGAAATTGGATCTAGATGAAATTTTAAGAGTATGGCTCGCTTCCAAAATAAACGCGACATACAATACTCGCTTGAGAACGCAAGTGAACTTAATCCACGCGTCTGCTATTCAATCTTCGCGTCTTTTCCCGTGCGCACTTTTACTCTGAGGCCATATGAGCCTCGTGTACCTCACACGGCAATGCCGGCGTAAGAGGAAGCTACGAATGTATAAACATTTATGCAAAGCGAGAGGCGGTGCTTTGCCGGTGGACTCGGGCCGCTTTGCGACAAAGTCGCCGGTCGTTTTTCACAGGTCACGGCGAGTGGCGTCATGAAATTTTTGTTACTTGCTCGACGAAACATATTAAAGACCGGAAGGTATTCTGTTGCTCTAAAAGACAGAAGAGGTGCAGAAAAAGAGAGAAGAGGAGATAGAAAGGAAGAGAGAGTAAAACATGAAAATAAAAGAGATTAAAATTCTCAATTTTTGTTTATTAACAGTTATTATTGATTAAAAGAACAATTTGAGAATTTTTTACATATTATTTCTATATTTGACCATAGACAGTTTTCTGTGACAAGACGATTGCGTTTCGACGTTTCACACGATCGCGGCGATGTCTACACAGTAAAAAATTTTGTGTCAATGGAAGTCCACTCTCAATTTTGTGTTAAAATAACTCATTTATCGTGTTATTTTTGACATTTAGAAATGTTATATCGACATTTATAACATTTCTAAATGTCAAAAATAACACGATAAATGAGTTATTTTAACACAAAATTGAGAGTGGACTTTCATTGACACAAAATTTTTTACTGTGTACAGTAGCGTCGCGATATTTCGGCCGCTGAGGATCTTTTCTCGCCGCCACCGGCAAGCAAATTATCGGAATAACCGGGTGGAAAGCGAGTGGCTGAGGCGCAATTCCCTCGGCAATTTGCTTAAGCCGAACGGGATCGCCGCGAGTTGGAGAGCAACGAGAGTCGTTAAAATCTCTTCTCATCCCCTCTCGCTGTTCCCTAACCTACCTCCCGTCTCCCTGTGTCCTCGCAATTCTCTCGAGAAAGGCATTTAGCCTCGAGAACCCGAGATGCGAGCATAAACGGCCGGTTATGATCGCAACGCGCGGTTATGATCCACCCTCGCAAGGAGAGAAAGAAGGAGACGGCAGAGAAGAGGGGTTGCGAAAAGTTTTTCGCCGACCAACTAGGCCGCGAGCTTCCGTGGCTTACGAAAGCTCGTAATTCCAGGATATCCGCAGCGGGGTCGCGTGGTTATCGGAGCTCAGTTTTATTGGGCGATATAAAAGCATCGTCATCGCCGACTATTCATCGGTGAGCTCTGGGATCAGAGGTGACGTTCCTGATGTTTTTGCTTAACTATGTGAAGCTTCGTTCATTCTATTTGTACAATCGTCTTCAAAAAACACACTGTCATCGGACCGACGATTTATCTGTCCAGTAAATCATCGCTAGTTACAGCGAACAAATCCAATATTAAAATGAACACCTATTATAGATTAAACTGATTTATGTATAATAATTGTCGCTATATATATGTAGGCAAAGGAAAAGAATTTATCTTTGCTAAGACTGCCGGTACAGCAGAATCCATATTTCAAATCTTTACGTGGCCTAATCATCTATCAACATCGGAAACTGTTGTCTCCTCGCATAAAAAATACAAATACCAATATTGACAAACATTTTGATGCCCATATGCCCGAGCCGTACGAAATCAAACATTTCCCGTTAGAAGAAACTTACAGCTAGAAGAAAAAGAAGAAGAAAAGTGTAAGTTCTTATTATATAGGAAAAATAATAAAGACTATAACTCTTTATGTCATACAAAGTTCATTCTTCTGAAGTGTGATATTATAAAAAGAAGGTATATTCCGTGCAAAAAGCCTTCTTTGTTGTGAATCAAGCTTAATTCGAAAAAGCTCTCTCAGTTCCAACGCCGTCCGCTTGTTCACCTTTCCGGGACGCCACAGAGAACAGCTTTTCGGCTTCTCTTTTACACGCCTTTTCTCTGGTTTCGCTTGCTTGATCGAGTCTCGTCGGGAAACGCGCGATCTTGTCAGGACATGTAAATTCCTTTTCTCTCAGCTTTTCATCTCGCTGCCTTTTGTTGGCTGACAGAATTGTGGATTTCGCTCGTTTTATTCTTGTTCTACATTTCCACGATATACACATGTGTAACGTGTAATGTTTATAGCGTCAGATATACATATATATGCAATAATATCATAGATCATATAAAAATACCGTTTTAATTCCAGTATTTTAATATAAACTTCAATTTTGTATTGATACTTTGTTATTTTATACGTCACAATTTGATACAATTATTAAGATCGTACTATATTAATCCAAATTTTCGAAATATCTAAAAAAAAGCAACGAATGTATTCTGCATTCGTTAAAACTATAAGATAACTTTCCGAGATATCTTATTTAAATATAAATTGTATTCTAAGGTTTCACTAATTGTAAGTCTACCGAGTTACGAAGTTTTTCTAATTTCAACGAATTCGCACCTTATCGCTGTGCATTTCTCTTGCTCTGCGCATTCTGCTGAACGGAGAGCTATTTTTTTCGGACGAGTCGTTCTGCCCGGAGCGGTTACCATGCCTTTCCGTTCCTTTCGAGCTTGATCGGCTCTAGCCGGTGAACGTGATCTTGTCAGGATGCGTCGTAAATTCTCTTCGTCGCTCCCCATCCCGCCTTTCGTGTCCCAAGCATTTCCTCGTCTTCATTTCGCGAATGCCGCGAGTTATCGATCGGCCGGACAGAATTTTAATTATCCAGTAACTTAGAAACGATCGGTTTGCAATTTAACCCTTCCGCCGTATCCGGATCCTGCACGAATCCGACACGAAGGTCACGTTCCTCTCGTTCTTCCCTTTGGCTCCGACCTACTTTCGCATGAAAACTTATCTTCTGGTCAGGAGAACATTCTCTTCTCGCAATTATGCATTTATCGATTGCCAACGGGATGAAGAAAGGGAAGACGCGGCCTTGTTCGAACGCCTCGTTCTTTCCTAGCACGTTCTTTCCTTCCTTCCTCTTCCATTCTTCCTCCAAGTTCTCCGTCCTTTCCGCTTTTTCTCGTTTGCCGGTCGTTAGACGCGCGAGTACGCGTCCTCGCTTTTATGGCCTCGTAAAATCGCACCGTGCGCGCGCGCGAGATGCACTTATTAGACACACGCGAGCAAGAAACCAGAGGGGGGGCTTCTGACCCGTTAAACCGGTACGCGGAAACGAGCGTGTTCCACTTCCTGTCTCTTTTCGCTCGTCCATGCACGATTCGGATCCTCTACAACTCCATCTCCGGCCTGAAGAGCTGGCTCGTCTCCATTTGCCGGCCGGCCGGCCGGTTACGGATTCCTACCTGGGCGACAGGTCTTCGGGGCTCTCGTGCTCTCGAACACGGCGATTTCTGTCCGGATATTTCAATCTGACGGGGAGAACCGTTCATCCCATCGATCGATCGCTGCAGCGGCATTTTCCATCACGGTACTACCGGTACTTTAATATCCCAGAATACGCGCGTTACGTATTTGCGATTTTCCGAATGCTCAGAGTCACAATTATGGCTCTATAATCTTAATTACATGAAACTATTACGTTGTTTTCTTAATTCGCGAAACATCTTCCACGAGTAATACATGCCAGTTTATTATAAGTTGTCATGTAACAGTCGTAATTTTAATGAATTTAATATTATATATATAAAGTACTAGATTTTTTAATTTAAAAAATCTGAGAGAAATTTGCAAGAGCCGCGTTGCGATATTATTAAACTTTACTGCGCCGTAGAGTTGAGTGACAAATTACCTGATTAACTGAATCTTATTCATTGACGTGAAATTTTATAAGCTTGTTTTACGAACGTTACAGAATGAAATACCATCTGCAGAGGTCGCTATAAAATCGCGAGGCACATCGGTGATATCTACGACGTACTTATAATTTCACGGGGGGAAATCGGGATTTATTATTCCCGCGCTGGTGTAATTATGGCCGACTTCTGACGTTTTACGCGACGTTAAATCATTAGCAAGTTTTCGATAGCATCTTTCGTAAGGTGAGGAGAAGATAGCTCTCGGTGTAACGGCACATTTTACGATACTTAAGCGGTCTCGCGTGCGCGCCTCGCCATCGCGTGTGTTATGCGCGCTGCGAAACGATACCTTGGAACCTGCCCAGGATTTGGGATTCCGCAGTGCTACCGGCACCGTCTAGTCCGCTTCCTGAATATAAGCGCGGCCTGTAATCTCGCTCCTTACCACCACGTACCGACAAACGTACACGGATGTGTACACGATATTCGAGACACGTTCCACCAGTCGTCTCGCTCGTTCCATCCACCGGTGCTGCAAGTGACGCACGTTGCATCCCTGCGCTATCTGATCTCGCGAAACGATTCTTTTTGTTACGTTTAACTTTTATTAGAAAAGTAGATTTGATGAAATCAGGATGGTAACGAATGTTGCATTCGCGGTACGCTGTGTGCCTCGCTCATGATGCACCGTGAGCATTGTATATAATCAATTCGCGACGATCTTTCAATGAGATGTTATGAACATACTAACTTTTCTTCTTGATAAAAATGTTTTATCTTTTCATTTTATACAATGGTTCCAGGATTCCGCTAAATATTGAGAAAAGTTTCACCTCGCTAGGAAAATTGATTAAAAATTAAAGTGAAAGCCATTTTTTTCAATCATTTTTTATAATTCAATCGTTTCTGTCAGTTTCCGAGTACCTACCCCTCGTCGCGAAAGAGATCGTGTTTATGGACAGGTGGTTATAGAGTTTTTGACTTAAAGCGCAAGTTGGGAGGAAAGAAAACTGATCTCGGCTGCGCCTGCACCGAAGTTTACGCTGAAGTGGATATTCAGCGTACTTTGGCGCTTGAAGAGTCAAAGGAAACTTCCATTCGGGGTTTCCGTTTACAAACTCCACGATGTAACTCGGATACTCGAGAGAAACATGAAAGCTCGGCCGTGCATGTTCGAATATCGAGGAGATAAAATTCGATTCTCGCAGGACTCGGTCGCTTGTGAAAAGGAATGATAGATATTTTTGCATATCTATATCTGTGTAACATTTATATATCTACATTACTGATGATTTATTATCCTATTTTTTCCAATTCATCTCTAATTATCTTCGGGTTTAGAAATGAGTTGCCCTAAAAGAAAAAAAAACCATTAAAATGGTAAAATTAAAGATTTTATCATAAGATAAAACAAGATTATGCAAATCTTGTATTTTCGTCGTATTTTTCGTCATGATATAAGTATCAAGCTTACTTCTTTTATTCTTCCAAGTCCAGAATTAAGATCATCAGCGGCGTCTGACGACGCCTCGATCAAATCCTGTTTATCGATCGGCACTCGTCTCGCCCGTCCGGTCAGGCGAGATATTTCGCGATACACGGCGCATCGGCACGGCGATCCGCCCTATAAATCCTAAACGGATTAATTAATTAATAATAATGCGCTGTCCTGCCCGCGTGCATGTTAACCGGTCCCTCGCCGGTTCACGTACAAGCTGCGCGCGAGTCCTCGGTTATTTTAATGAGCGTGAACGTGGACGCGCGCGGCCGATCGATTACATAGCCAGGCTAGCCGCCGAAATTAATAATCTCCCCTTCTCGCCTGTGCCCCTCCCCCCCTCCTGAGACGTAAATGCTGCCGACACGGAAGCTGCTCAACCGGCGCGGCGGCGTTAACCGTAAATGTTTCGGCCCGAACTCATTTTCGCCGCGGTTAAGTTAGATGGACAGATTGTCTTGCGAGCTTATCGGCTAATTTCAACTAAATATAGTATCTATTTTGAACTCGTAGTGCCTAAAATAATTCTCGTTAGATGTTTTAACAAGCATTAATTGACACACAGAGATTTTGGTGAAATTGTTCTTGATGATGATAGAAATTTTTTTATATCAAGATTAAGCTTATAAAAAAGACATTTATTTTATTTGTGAAGAAATTTTATTTATAACAATGGTAAATTTTTAAATTGCAGGACTTGCAATTTTCAGAGTTGAACTCCTCGGTGTTGTGCAGAACACTGAGAACCTGAATTAAAATCTTTTTGTGAAGCGCCCTCGGGAATTAAACGCGGCGCGGCGGCATGCGCGCTTCCGAGAAATCTCGTGTTTCGCGATCAAGCGTACATGTGGACCAATCAACGAGAATTTCCGCGGCGACCGTTGCCACCGTGTTTGCATTCTGACGATGAAATCGCCCCTTTCGTCAGTGTTTGTTGCTCTTGTAGGGATTATAGCGGCCGTTATAGCCGTTCCGCGCGCGGTTTTTGCGCGCGGTGATTTGTAATTTATGCAACACGTGGAAAAGCGACGACGCCACGATAATAACGCACGCATTAATCCGATATTATTTGTTACGCGTAACGATCGAGGGGGTCGTCATTGTTTTGCATGGATATGATGAAAAACACGGTTGCGCACCGAGATTGCATTTTATAACGGCCTGTGATTTATAATAAACGAATTTATGAAACGCTTCGTCGCGAGCAAATTTTTAATAACTTTTCATTGGGGGGGGGGGGAACGGTATCTCCCGGTTGTGATTATTGCGCGAACGATTAATTGGTTTGTTACAAACTGTCGATATATTATAGAGCGCCGTTCGTTCAGTGGATACGAATCGACAATGCAAATTATTTTCTCGCCGCGACTAAAATTGCAAAAGTCAAAGAGTGAGGAGACAATCAACATATCGGGAAATATCTTTCCTAGTAGTTTGTACTTGCTGTCTTCCCTTTGAACGAGTCCCGAAGGACTGAGGGAATAATAAACTGGAATAGGGTGCTTTGTGAAGATTCAAGGGTGAAATCAAGCCGGGACGGACTGCCTAAACGAACTGTCGCTGGCAGATAAACGATAGATAATTACTTTCGCCGGCTGCTGGATTAATATTGGGATTCTCGCGTTACGGGAGATTCTCATCTCTCATTTCCTCTCGATCTTTCCGCCTCTTCGCTTCCCGCGTCGGCCGCGTCGCCATTCCCATCGCACGGTTTCCGCGTTCTATCCCCTTTGATCCTCTTTAATTTTACTCGCACGTATTGTCGTTTAGTGCCGCTATTCAGTTGGCATGTCTGTATATTTTCACGATACAATTAAGAGTGTGTGGCAAATATGTTATAGTTCAAAAGCTGTTATGTAAAAATATTGCAATCCATTATTTTGTATCGACAATGTTAGTTTGCGATTTTGAAATATTAATTCCGTAAAATTGTTCGAACATTGTATCGGGGCGCTTTTTTCGGAAAGCACGAACGAAAAATTATAACGAAAAATGCTCTCTTTTTTAATTGCCTGCGAGAGCAGTCTCAAGTATAATTTTTATACTTTGCTGAAGTAATTCTTTCCGGAGTACGTGTCAAAGTTTGCAACTGGAGCATGGCTTGCAGTTAAGGGCGAGCTCTCTCTCTCTCTCTCTCGTTTTCCGAGCAAAACCCTCGTCCGTCAACAGGAGTATACAGAATGAAGCGTCGCGAGCACGACGACGTTTGTTTCCCAACAGCCTATTGCCGTCGTTTGACACGGTTGGCCCCAATTGGCACTCGTTGACCCCGCTGCGCGCGTTGTCATGACTCCGAGTCATCGGCTTGCCAGCCTGTTAAACTTGCTCCCTGGCCTCATCGCTCTCCATAATCATCTGCAGCCGCGCACACGCTTGCTCGCTCGCGCGCTCGTTCGGTTCACACGCACTCGTGCGCACGCGAGTTTCTCAGCGTGTTCAGCTGGAAGCGATCTGTCTTTTTCTCCGGTCAACTTCCACTGTTCTACTGTGAATCCACCAGTAAATTGTTTCGGTCCACGAATTTATTCGAGCCCGCAAAAATAAGCATGTTAGAAAAGAAAAAGAAGAGAATTGGTAGGAATTTATTCAGCAAGCATGAAGTTGAAACAAACGATGAATAATGACTGATTCAATCATATTTGTCTCCTGTTCTATTCTCTCTTTTCTCGTAAACAATACCGGAATCTTTTTTAATTGTCTGGTCCCACTTTCGTGAAGAATAGTCCGCGCGTTTACACGTAAGTAAGCATTAGTGCTGATCTACAACCTTGCTTTAAAGGGTATTTAAGCTCTAAGTCGTAAGAAATTGACCAATCACAGTCGAATATTCTCCTCAAATTCCATTGTGATTGGTCAATTTCTTACGGCTTAGAGCTTAAATATCCTTTAAAGCAAGGTTGCAGACCAGCACTTACAAGTGAGTAAAGCAGTCGAAATCGCTGTCCGTCGAATTAAACGCTGGACAGAGATGTGGGAGTGCGTTAAATTTAATTCAGCGAGCGATCCCTTTTACTCGTCGCGTGTACAGCTGTTTCGCGCCGCAAAATAAACGCGGACCCGGCTGCGTTCTCGCCCCTGTCATTCCTAAACGTAATTGATTGTAAACGTATGGCTAGTTTCGCGCTTTTACGAGCGACTTGGTTTAGACACGCTTTCCCGAGAACTCCGGTCGCGTGCTGCCGTTTCGTTGAATTTAACCGTGACGATCGACCACGCGACGATGGCCTTTCTTTCCTGCATGTTCGCGCTAAGAGAGAGAAAGAGAAGTTTTCTGTGAAGTCGATAAAACGACGGAAGATAACGGTTAATATGCTCTTTGGATCCCGCTAAGAACGTTGATGCGAAGTTTCCTCGTTCCCAACGCTCGCAACCGAGTTCCCTAGTGCTGCGCAAAATGACGACAGTAATAATGCCATTGCTCAACCGGTAATGATAATGATAGAAATTAACTTTAATTTGCACTAAGTAGGAACCGATAGCCTCTAATGGCAACCGCAAATAAATAAATTTTCCGTTACCAGTGGTATTAAGATAAGATATGCCACAAATGTCTCGAAAATTCTTCTTTATCTTCATGTAAATTTCTAGTTGGTGCAAGTTAAATATCCTGGTATAACGACGACGTTGTACTACAAACGTCACATAATAATAAAGAAAAAAATCCAAAGTCTTGGAGTGACTAGTGATTAAATATGGAAAGAGAGTTGAATCAATCAATATATTTCCCGTCAGAACTCATCAAAATTCGTCGCCGGTTTCCTCGTCTCTTCGTACAGTCGATCTATCGAGTTTCAAGACGCGCCGGATACCCGTGCAATTTACATCGGGATCGGGCCGCGTCGTCGTCTTCGATAACATTGTCCTCCGCCGGAGACGTCGCATTTCCACGTGGAACGTCGACGTCGACGTCGACGACGACGGCGACGTCGAAGGGGCGGGCCGACATCAAAGGCGCGCTATATAAATCAATTACCGACGACAAAGCGTCCGCGACCGTGGCGGCGGAGCGGCGGCGACGTCCGCGCAAACTCGATTACCTCGAATGTCGATGCCTCCGTCTACTACGGCTGGCGAGAGAACGAGAGAGAGCGAGAGAGAGAGAGAGAGAGAGAACTGGGCGCAGAATGAATGGTAGCGGAGAAAGCAACGTGTGCGTCACATAATCCAGTTATGACCAGCGCGAAATCTCTCGCAGCGAAAGAGCAGCTTAACTCGGCTGTGGCTGTCAACCCGACTTTAACCCTATAAATATACAGTGACCGGATTCCCAATATTTTCTCGTTTCGTCGAAAGTGCCTCATGACATTGTCAATTTTTTAGTGTATTCGAGATTGACTCTTTCCCGCACATTTTCGATGCGTCCGAGACGTTTTCCGGTTTGTCTTCGTGCCCGCTTCTTATACATTTCGAATAAAATAATTTAGTTTACTTTTAATTTTACTGGTAATACCGCAGAATAAATTTTACTTGAAAGATTTTCATTATTTTGTCGTGGAAAAAAGCTGCGTTAGTGTAAGGCAACGTTCTCGGGCTGAAAGTAATCGAGAACGCTCAGCTCGACTCGTTTAAAATTTCAAAGGTCCGCGTGGGTAGACAAGGTTTTCATTATGAAAGCTCATTCGCGCCAGAATTAATGGCAGGATCTCGGTAAATATTTTGGTGCGCATCGCGCGCTGCTGGGCGAATATTCGGAAACGAATATTAAACTAAAACCCTAAATACATTAGCGAAATTTCAGAAATAAATGACGTCAAAGAGAACATGAGACTACTGTTGAAATCAGAGCGGAAATCGTTCCAATTAATGTATTCTGCTAAAATTAGTTATGAAAGTATTTTGTAATTAAATATTATCCAGCAAGATATTCGTTGGTTAACGCTTATTTCTACGAATTGATAATCCGTCAGTCGGCATTGCGATTATTTTTTTTTGCACACGATTCGCACGTCGACGGCGGAGAATTTTTCGTTTGAGAATTCTGTGGTTTCATTGATCGCGGGTTAAGTGCCCGGATGACACCACTTAACCCCGGGCGTAATACGCGTAGAATCGCGTCACGCAACTGCGCCCGCCGAACGCATTTGCCCTCTTACTTTGTGTCGTTTCTCGAAATCGTATATCGCGAATTCGACATATGCTCGGAAACGCAGCTTACGTAAATGATTCTTGCGCAAAACTTTTATACGTTTACGTCGGTCTTACTCCGAGGCTCGTTATAAAGTAATAGAAAAGCAATGTAAAAAATGGAAAAAATGAAGTCTAGTCGCATGTAAATTGAATCATGATAGCTCAATAAGTCTAACTCTTTAACCTTTTCTAGGTGAAAAAGTTGTTGATCGTTCGAACGTATAATTTTTCCTCAACAACTTAACTTAATTGCAACTACATAATTACATACCTATATGTCAATTATATTAATGACATTTTTTTAGCTTAAACTATTCTATTATAATACATGACACGCAAACACACTCATACGAAGCATATTATGTTATATTATATAAAATATAAATAGACCGTTTTCTTATGTAATGACAAACTGATAATATCTATATTCCGAACGCGTTGATCGAGAGCTCTACGCAGAAGGTAAACCGTAACACGTACACCAGTAATGTGTAAGGAGTAATAAGTGTCGTGCTATACGACGATAACGCTCTCACCTCCTCCGAAGTGCGTGGCTGACAGACGCGTTAACTCACGCGATCGCGAGATGGAACACGCGTGTTAAGACAGATGTGCACGCGAGTTATATTCGGACCTGGCCCGACTACGTGGCGCGTGCACCGTCGCGTTTGTTTTAGCGTAGAACCAACACTGGCACTTCCGGCTGAAGCTATTGAGCGATATTCTTCAGATCGGGAGTTTTTAACCCGCAAGCGATCTCAGCCGCGGTTTAACAACGCGCTAGTTGCTCGTATCATCCCGTTTGAAATAACGGGTCTTCTTCCCGTTTCTTCGTAGTCACGACATTTATTTCTCTAGATCTAATTTAACTTGTATATGATTCATGAGAAGTATAAGATTTTAATGATCGAAGCGATATCACGATCTCTCTTTCTGAATTAAGTAAAAAATTTTTAGATAAATCATGAACATCTATACTTATCAGTGTTCTTCTTTTTGTTACAGGTACGTAATATTGCAGAAATTCTACGAAGATGACCGGTCACAGTGAGTCATAAATCTTTATGCATACACGTTGTCTCTGACCAGACGCATTTTTTTTCAACTCGGTCTCGATATTTCCGAAGTACAAAGTTCTCGATTATTTATTCAATATTGATAATTAAAGATCAATGCGATTGGTTACACCGTGTGCGTAAAATATCCATTACATCCACATGGCGACGGCAAGTCAAATTACAAAGCGGCGGGTCCGGGATTTTTTTTATGGTTTTTAAATGCTTCGTTAATTCCGTGATATCGTGTCCCGGTACAAACGACGATACTTTTTCACTCGCGTTTGTGTAAATTGCGAAATATGCATTAAACAGGAAGCGCACAATGTCGATCGGCTCATGATGCCCTGCAAACATGAACTTTATCATGAATTTTCAATATTTATGCCAGTCATCACGGCTGTTGAGTAACTTTTTGCGCTTAATGACTGTATGAATTTTTATGAAGGCGACATTTTCAAGCTTTGAATTGCATAAACGATCACTGCAACACGTCGCTTTTTACGATATTAAAAAAAGGCAACGTGCGAGTCTGAGAAAACATTGTCACAATATTTTACATGTTGTTTACGACTCCAGCAAATATTTATGAATAAAAGATGCGACGATATACGATTAAATGCCACATACAATTAATAAAATAGTCGCTTACAATTACTTTGAGACATTTCAGATTGCTATTAAATCATCAAGAGTCATTAAGCAGTCATTAAGCGGAAAAAGTTACTCAGCAGCCGTGTGATGACTGGCATAAATATTGAAAATTTATGATAAAATTCATGTTTGCAGGGCATTTCTATGGACACGTTTCCACCCTAGCTTATTCTTTAGATTTATCTTAGAAATACGATTTTTCACATAGAACTTTCATGATTTCTGACAGAAAGCCATGAAAACGGCGGGAATCATAGCGTTCTCTCTTGCTAACGCATGTTTCTTCATATTATCCCCTGTTACAAGATTAGTATCACGAATTGTCAACCGTCCCGCAGCACGCACATCCTCTCATGCTAATCGTACGCTCTCTGGGCGCGAGTCAAAGACAATCGAGCCGATGAGAGTTAATGAAGGGACTTCGTCCGCGTTAAATACCCAGACGTAATGATTTCACGGCCGAGCGGCCACTCGCGCTAGCAAGCTCGCATAAGCTCGCGCGACGATCTCGCGCTACTGATGACGGCGGCGCAGGCGGCGGCGTAGTAGAGACGTCGAACCAGGGTGCTCTCTCGTACGCACCGTCGCCCCGTAATCGCGGTTAATTAACAACCCGGGACCAGTAACGAGGCCGCCGATTGCCGGCTGAGAGCAACGACCATGATTATTCTCGCCCCCCGGGTCGCTTCCGGTTCGCCGATCGTCGGTCCGATTGTCATCGTCGCCCTGAACTTCGCCCTCTGCACCGTTTTTCCCACCCCTCTCGTTTCTACTCGGCTTTTTTTTAATCGCCGTATTCGTTTTCGCCGGTTTTCCACGCTTTTTCCGACATATCGTCTCCGGGGCGATTAGCGTAGGCAAATTATGGCCGTTTTTCTTTTTAGAGCGATAGCAGAATGGTAATGCCCATTGGTTACGATAATTTCTCGGAAAGAGATCGTAACACTTTGGACTAAAGTGTCCGATAACATTTAGTAGTTTGAAGGATGTTCTATATATGTATATCGCGCATAAATTATATTATTATTCTACTTCTCATGGCAGAACAATGTTGATTGTTCCGATTGCGAAGTACCGGCACATGCTCGGTGTATATACGTATGTATTAGTAGAAGAAATTGGAACGCGATATTTGAAATACAAATTAATAGCGCTGCTCACGACTATACTGGTGATACTGAAGCCTTTAGAGTAGTAATGAAAACGTTACAGAAATATCAGGTACAAAATGTCATTTTTAAATCTTTCTGAGAGGAAAAGAAGATTATTACATAAAGGAATCGTGCATTGAGGACCTCGGGATAGCGTGCGCGAGCGGGAAGGTACGACGCTTGAATTTCCAGATGCGGGATAAATGCCGGGATTTCCTGTCGGAGTTTAGCGGATAAATGTGTTTCCCGGGAGCGCGCGACGAGTGATTAAGACCTCGCGTTCCGCTTTCCTCCGCGTGCGCACCCCTCCCCCTCCCCCCGTGTCGCGTCGACGCGGAGACGCGAACGGTGTGCTTCTCCATCCCTCCACGAAATGGGAGAAGAAGCAAGCTTGAAAAGGATCGCGAGCGGCGCGTTTTTCTTTTTGCTCGCTTTAAGCAGCCGGGCCGCTTTTCTTCCGCGGAAAATGCGGCTTTTAAATCTCGATCCGCGTCGTTTCCCCATCGGAAGAGCAGCAGAGCTGGTTTCCCTTTTTCTCTCTTTCGAGAAGAGCGGGTGGCTGAGAGAAACGGATAAACGGCGAGGGTGCCAACGGCGACGTGCAAAGCATAGGAAGAGAGTCGTGAGGGGAAGAGTACGAGTGAAAAGGGAGGGGAGTGAAGAGAGGGCAACCCGAAGTCGGTGTTGCCTACCTCCGGCTGAAACGACGGATAAGTCGAGGTCTCAGGCGGGATTCTTTATTAAAAATGTCTTTCAGAAACAGGGAGAGAAGGGGGGGCGAGAGAGAAGGGTCTTCGAGATGTAGGATAATGCGAGAGTTCCCGCGAGGGTGCGAGGGAGTCGGAACAGAAGTTGAAATTCTTTCCGATCTGCCTCGTCTCCGGATTAATCTCGCAGAACGGCCCCTGGACCGTGCTCTTTTCCTCACGTTCTTTTGTCTCCTCGCCCCTCTTTTGCTAACGGATCAGACATTATTAGAGAGCATTAGAACCCTCTCAGCGTAATTATGTCCATCCCGTCTCCTTATGCTTTGCTTTGAAAAAATCGTGCATCTGCTTCGTCGCAGATACAATATCTGTTGAATATTTAAAGCAATTGTTTATGTCAAATTGAAAAGTTATATTGTTCTGTTCATATTGATTCATGAGAAACGTAAAAAGATAAAAGATAAATTATAATCTAATCTCCAATAAAAGCTTTAATAAATCTTTAATAAGATCTCTAATAAAAGCAAAGTATTCTCGTAGAAAATTTATGTACAGAGACAGCTTCTGTCTCTTTCTTGTATTTTGTGCTGCGTTTCTCTTTATTGTTTTTATTGGTAAGACACTTAGTTTGGAACTAAGAATGGTCTTTGAATTCGTGACATCTCCTTTCTCGCGAAATGACAACGTGACAAATTAGAGGCTTAGAGACGCGAGTCGCTGCGAATCACTAGTCGAGCTTTCTCATCCTTTCTGAACATCCAGGGCCGATGTGTACTTGACGCGAGAAGTTCTCGTGGCCGTTAATCTTCGCCCTCCGGAGGTTTATCGTGCGTTACTTGGAAACCCGAAGTGAATTTTCCCGCGGGTGGGGTGCCGGGGCCGGGAGAGGGTCGGCGGGGTCTCGACGGTTTCTTTACCTTGCCTATCAAGCCGCTAGCGCGAAATGACTCGTGAGCGCACGAAAGCACTTTTTAGACGAGCAAAAACGTGACGAAACGCGAGCGAGAAACGGAGAGCTATCGTGCGAGGGCGAACAAAATTCGCACGAGAAATATTTTCCGACGGAGATTTTCGCCCGTGATTACGCGATTGTCGTAACGTTGAACATCTCGCTCGCGATAATCGGGAAATGCCGTGTCTCCTGATCGTCGTCAGTTACTTGCAAAGGTTTAACGTTTAACCGAATCTCTCTCTCTCTCTCAGTTGCTCGAGAGAAAGTATCGAATCTTTCGTCAGCAAAGCACACTTGGCAAGCGTTTAAAACCGCACGTAGGTGTATACAATCATCCGACGATATCGATTGCTCCGACACTCGAGACGCGGTCGAGAGCCTTCATTCCCAGTCGACTTTTGTTATCGGGAAGAGCAGCGCTTGGCCTCATATTTCTTTCTTTCACTGCGGCCTGCATCCATCCGCCCACATGTGTGTCAAGATAAGCACGAGCGCTGACACGACATCGTCGCGAGTGCATACTTACTTTGTATGCGCGTAAATTGATGTCAATTTGAGTTCAAGTTTCCAGGCATGGCAAACGCTCTTTTATCATTGACCACGATATGTTTTACGTATTTATTGCACGCTTGCAACATATATTATTCTATTTTTAGACGGTCCTTTGATAACAGACTAGTTTGCGATATGACATTTCCACTCAACATCTCGTTTTTTTTTTAAATTCGCTGGCAACGCACAAAATATTTTTATTCTTCTCTATAGTGGATAATGTCAATATTCATATTAATTAACTAATTAATTAATCAGCTCTAACTGTAAAAACATGTCGACAAGATTATTGCGATTTAAGTTACGCTAAAGATCCTCGGTTGTAAATCTTTAAGCTCACTAAGCTCGCGTGCACGTGCCCGTGAAAAATAAACACATTTCAAGATATATTTCGTCTCCGGGGAGTACGAATTTATTCCGCGAATTTATAGCGCGGCATCGGCTAGTCCGTCTTTCTACGATGGGCCTTATCTCTTTTCTGACTTTATAAATTCACGAATAGCTGGAGAAAGATATACTTTACCCAGAACGGAATAATCTATCTTCAGCTTTACGGTCGTTCGTAGAGTCCTCGATGGAACTCTCCGAGTCGAGGGAACTCGGAGAGATCGGTCGGTGTTCGCGACCCCAGCGACACAGCGGATCGTTAATATTAATTAGCGTCGGTGACATCACGAGGACCACCTAAATTTTTGATTACTCGGGATAGCCAGTAAGAGAGGGCGAGAGAGAGAGAGAGAGCGCAGAAGTTGCTCTTTGGC